>NC_056743.1:693864452-694106952 GCF_019279795.1 Protopterus annectens
TAGTTAGCTTCCCAGAGCCAGTGAAGCCCTCTGAAGAGTTTATAGTTATTAGACAGGCTCCAGACATTGCACTTCAAATTGTGTTTCTATGTCATTCATAGTATAAAGAAATGTACCGCAACTGGTATGATAAATTATTGAACAATTAAATCAACTACAGCAGCCGTCTCAAAAGCTTGGTACTCTTTTTCTGCTCCTATAACACAACTACCCATAAACACTACTTCAAGAATGTGTCAGAGGTTTGAGTCAAACAGCTTGGCCTAATCTGGAGCTGCAGCTGCAGTGGGGGCCTAATTTAATAGTAAAATTGCCACTAGTTATTCCTACCCTTCCATCCTACCATCCCATTAACAACTGGGCAGTAATAATAATTACTGGATACATGAACTCCAGCCTCAACTCTTTTTTAATTTTTTTAACTGTAGATTTCTTTCTGAATTGCTGTCTCCAGGTTAGAGTTACACAGACCTTCATGCACGCACACAAATGCACACACATACAATGTGAATTCTGAAGAACAGTAAAATCCTCCTTCACCCCCACTCATTCTCAGTCTGCAGTTAACCTCTGGATCTGGCTGTATCCCTACTGGTCAGAGTCACCAGTCACCTAATACTGATGAACTGAGTGACAATGGGAGGTGTTGTAATGACTGTAGGGCTCCTTATTGAAATGTCAGCACTCATAATTCTGAATGCTGACATGTCAAAAAAAGACCAAAACTACATTAGAAGAGCAAATGTTGAAAACCTCTCTTCTCCTTTAAACTTATTTTTCCCTCCCTTACACCCCCCAAGCTTATATATGCCAACTCAGAGATCACCATACCTCAGAGAAAAGAAAATATTCTGAGAAATGGCCATCTCAGACTTACTATATGCAAGTCCATTTTTTCAGCCATTTGGTCATCCTGTTTTGTGACTCAGTCTAGTAGGCCTTGAAATTTCAAATGGTTATCGTGCTGTAGTCATCTACACGAAGCAAACTGACAACTACATGAAAAGAGACACGGTGAAGCTCTCGGATTATGTGACCCAGGCAGGTATGACATTAGCCTGAGCAGTATACTACTGTCACCCAGAATGATACCGCAGTACGAACAAAAAATGATTGACTTCAACAATTGGCTAAGTTTCTGGTGTCATTATAAGGGGATCCAGTATCTGTCTGCTTGGGATGACATGATTGACAGACCTCGCTGCTTTGCCAGAGATGGCCTGCATCCATCACTCCTGGGTTTCTGGATACTTGTTAAAGCTCTTGCCACCCCTATAGTGCCTTTTTTAGGTGGTGTTCCAAAGACCAAATTACCACCGTAACAGCTATAAATAAATGCAATCTGAGGGTCATGCTGCTCAACACTAGAAGTCTAAATCTCAAGATGCACTCGCTCAAAGCACTCCTCAAAATGGAGAACATCGACATTTGTGCTGTAACAGAGATCTGGTTTAAAGGGGCTGAAAGCACCCCTGTGCTACCAGGCTATAACTCATTCCACACCTTTTGGCCATATTCATAAAGGATATGCACACCTCCAGATTAGTAGCTCAGCATAAAGCATCTGAGATGCTTCAGGCACCACTAACTTTGGGTAAGATGGTGATCCAGGTGATAGCCTGCTACAAGTCCCCAACCATGTCCCTAGACTCTCACTCCATGTTCCTAAGCACCATGGAATCTATCAAGGTCCAACCCAACACTCTCTTACTAGGAAACTTCAACTACCCCTCCATCAACTGGGAAAACTACTCAAGCACCAATACATTGGCCCAACGCTTCCTGGAATTCATCAATTCCAATGTCCTGGACCAGCTCATTCTGACCCCCACTAGAGGAAGCAACATCCTTGACCTGGCTATTACTAACATGGGTGACCATTGCTCTACACCAATATTCAATCCCTCCCTAGTCAGATCCGACCATAAACTAATCACCATGGAAATCCACATCTCACCCACACTCCCTCAAAGGTAACCACCTTCTCCAAAGCTGACTTTGGACTCCTAAAAACAGTGGTGGCTAACTTCATGGCACCCATGTTAATGGAAAATAGCTGCATGACTGCCGAATCATACACCAATGCATTGTACAAACATGTACACAAATGCATGGAACTAGCTATACCCAACAGAACAAAGATGCTCTCCTCCAAATAAAGGAAGCCAATCTGGTGGTCCTCTGCTATTAATAAACTCTACAACAGAAGGAAGAAACTGTTGCAGAAAAAGGTGAAGTCCCAAGACTGGAAAAACTCCCTTATTAGCTTCAACAAAGTTTAGATCCCTCATCAAATCCTCTAAAGCCAGCTATGAAGGCAGAATTGCGGCAGACACTAAAAACAATCATAAAGACTTCTACATCTATATCAAGAACCTCCACTGCAATACCCAGATTTGCTTTGAGATACTGCACAATGGTACCTCCTATACTCAGCCAACAGATATTGCAAACATACTGGTTGACAGATTCAGTGCCAGCTTTACCCCTCTCTTCCCCCGTAAAGTACCACTCACAATACTGGAAGAATACCAGGCACCCAGAATTACTGCAGCACAGGTTAAAGCTGCATTGTCCAAGACCAAGAATATAGCTTCCATGGGACCTGATAATATCCCTGGCTGTGTTCTACATTAACTACAAAGCAAACTGGCACCACATCTGTGTGTCCTGTTCAGTCACTGCATCACCACAGGCTTTGTCCCTACCGAATGGCACACTGCTACAGTTATCCCTCTCCATACAGGGGGAGCGACTACAGACTCTGGGAATTATCATCCCATTAGCCTGATGAGTCTGATATGTAAAGTTATGGAGGGCATCATCATGGACCTGATTAACAAAGACATAGGAAATCTCCAAACTGTAGATCTCATGCAATTTGGCTTTGTGAAAGGGAGATCATGCCTGCTCAACCTGGTTGACTTCTTTGAGTCAGTCACCAGGGTTGTAGATGAAGGTAAGGGAGTACGTACAGCCTACCTCGATCTGGCCAAGGCCTTTGATACCATTTTTCACTCAGGAATTACTGATAAACTCACCAAACTAGGCATCAACCCCTATATCACTAGGTGGGTTGCAAATTGGCTCACAGATAGAACACACAATGTGAAAATAGTGGACTCCAAGTCAGACTGCCGACCAGTCATGAGTGGAGTCCCACAAGGATCAGTCCTGGGTCCTCTCCTGTTCAGCATCTACTTCTCAGAAGTCCAGGCCAACACAAAGGGACTCTGGCTGACCAAGTTCGTAGATGACTGCAAGCTGGGAGCCATTATTAACTCCCCAAGTGATGCAGACATCTTACAGAAAGGCCTCACTGAGACCAATGACTGGTGTCGAAACCATGGCCTTAAGCTTAATGCAAAAAAATGTGTCATCATCCCCTTTGGTAAAAACTCAGTTCCCACTAATTACCACATAGATGGAAACCCACTGAACACTGAAGGTGTTATAAGAGATCTGGGGACGCAGGTTGCTAGCAACCTCTCCTTCGATCACCACATTGCCACTGTGATCAGAAAGTCCTTCTATGTGGCACATCTCATTACCAAGGGTTTTGCATCCAGGAAGAAAGAGGTCATTGTATCTCTCCACTCTTCCTTCATTAGACCAATCATCGAGTATAATGCCCTATTTGGCATGTACCTCACTAGACTCCAGCAACAGCTGGATAAGCCACAGAAGTACCTCATGAAGGTGATCATAGGCATTAAACACACGTCCTACATGGACGGACTCAAAAGACTCCAGCTATTCTCTACCTCATATCGCCTACTTAGAGGTAATCTCTTCTTGACTTACAAAGTCATGTCTGACCCAGCTCTGTTAGAGATGCTACATCTAAAGAAATCCCAATATCTCTGCACCACATGCTGCAGAGACCTTAACCTCATTACTCAATCAACAGAGCATGCTGGAGGGACAGGCTCCTCACCCAGAGACTGCCCATGCTCTGGAACAGACTTCCCATACATGTCAAGCAGAGCACCTTGCCGACCCTCCTCAAGAGAAATCTTGATGAGTGGATGGGTAATAGAAAGTTCACCCCGGGGATCTCTACAGTGGCTCTACTTGACAGAAGCACCGGGAACTAACGTCAGGCGGTACGATGTCAGGGCACTTCTATGAGCTAGGTTTGTAAAGGCTCCAGGGCCATTAGCCTAGTACACACCTATGAACCTAATATTTCAAACAACCCTTCGGCTATATATTCAAAGCTGTGCAGGAGTTCTGTTTGTTTTCAGTGATCAAAGATGATCTGATTGTTTGCATTATATCAGCCATAGCTGATAACCGTTTCAGGGAGATAAGAGTCAAAACTGTAGTCAACAAGTCTACTGAGGGCAATACAATGGTTGACTATATCAGAGCTGTAGCCTCGAACTATTGTAATCAACTCCAAGGTTGCTGTAACTTAGACATAAAGCAGACATTTTCCTTTGTTACGGTGACACAGAGTTTTAAGTGAAGTTTTCATTGAACTGTGATCAAACATAAACAGAATCTCCTTATGGCACTACAACAACTGTACTTTTACTCACCATCTGCATTTTCATCTGGGCCGTTTTTTAGTTTTTATCAGATGACTGTTCCACTGTGTGAGGTTAAGTCTGTCTCATACTGCTGTTCCCTTAAAGACACCAGTATCCAGTACTGCCATTGGGTCTTCTGATGAAAACTATCAGATAATGTTCTAGAATGCATTCTGTGATTAATCCAATGGTAATGGGTAGCTACAGCAGGATGTAATGTGGAAATATCCTACCAAAGCCTGCTCTCTTCCTAGACTAAAGCATGTAGCCAGGTGACTAGGTAACAGGTTCCCATATATCTTACACTATAAAATTCTTACAGCAATATAAATTGTACTTGTATACATGTGAACACATATTTATGTGCATGCTTGTTGAAGAGTAAATTCTAACCGAGCATAACCCAGTTTCAGAGGAGTACTAGAAATAAAAATTTAATTTACTAGACAGACACACACACACTTGGTCTTAGCCAGAAGGCTACTTTAAATACATTAACTGCATACATCATCATATAGTACACAAACAAACATCACTAATTTCCATGTTCTCACACTTAAACAATTAACTACATATAACAGCATGTATTGCACAAAGACCTAGAGTGAAACTTAGAGAAGGGGTGTTGCAAAAGGTAAATTATCTGCAAGGAGCCTAAATCTGCTTATTGTAAGATGGCCTTTCATACTGCAGGACCCTTATCACTGTTAGGATTAGAGTTAGACTATGATTTCTGGTATGCTGATGTCAGCTTTATAATGAGATGAAAGGGTGGGACTAAACAGTGGGCCTAATGTTATCATGTTAGGTCCAAATTTCAGCTGCAGCACCAAGTCAGGCTGGAATGTTGTTTGAGTGCACTTGTGAAGGTCAGCTTGTGGATGATTTTTCTTATACAGTGAGTAGGAAAATTCCAAGCAACATGGATTATTGTAAATATGGAGCCCACAGAGTGCCAATTATAGTCAGAGCAGGGCTTTCAGAGATACATATCTGTAGAATATATAGAATATTTTCAAATGTAGTACTTAGTGACCTTGTGGAGGGGTGATTTATCTAAAATGTTGAAAATGGAATTAACTATATTAAGATCACTGAGTGAAATGTGATGTGTTGTTTCTTTTAGGTGAAACACATTGATCTGTTTTGGGGGCATGGCTTGAGATGAACACTGACATTTGTAATATGCCGATTGTATCCTATTAGGCAAAGCAAAATCAATATTAGTAAATATGACAGAGTTACACAGTAGACTGGGTAATAAGAAAACTTTTCTTCTGTAATTTTCAAATGCTGGATTATAAATGTATCAATCCAGTAAAGTATGGCAAATTTTTGGTTGTGCAAAGAATGACTTCTTTAATTAGCTGATGAAATTGTATGCCCTGAGATGAGATAACACTTGGCAATTTAACTAGACTGACTATTTCAATGTGTGTGTGTGGGGGGGGGATGTGAATGCATGTATGTGTTCTATCTGGAGATGGTTTTCATAGTAGTGTAAAGCAGTAAAGAGCACCACCTTTGTTTTTGGGTTATTGTGGTTTAGGCCAGTATTTTAAATCCAGTTTGAAACATTTAGGAGATTAGTTGAGATTTCAGTTGGAGACTTAGATGAAAGAAAGAGAGAAAAGTTATGAGCCTGCTGAATAAGGGAGGCTGTGTGACAAAAAGGTGACATCTGGTTAACACAGATGGTGAACAGTAGCAGCCCAAAAGACAGACCCCAGGTAATCACAGGCTTGTGGGATAAGGCCAAAACATTACGTCTGACAATTTAGCTGCTTATATTCTATCATTCTTTCACACAAGTAGCTGATGAAAATTTCATGGAGGATTAAGTCTGATTGTACTTGGTGAGTCAATTGAGGATAATATGATGGTTGACCGTAGGAAAGGCCTTTAACATGTTGAGGAAAACAGCTCCAACAAATTCTGCCAGACCTATCTCCCCATATGTGATGTGCAAAGGTCAAAAATACAGTTTCTCTTCTCAGGTTCATAGGTGTTTACTAGGCTAATGACCACAAGAGTCTTTCTGGGCCTAGCCATGCATCCCAAATCTCTGACAAGTTTTGATATCCTTGATAAGTGTAAGCAGGGGTCTGGGAGGTAAAATATTTACAACCAGAGGCCTGGGAGATGAACCATTTACAGGCTTCCTGTGTCCATTAGGACACAGGTGCCAAATCAAGGATGAATTTCCTGTTCCCCTCCAACTGTCCAATTTACACTTGAATTGGATTAAAGAGGAACTCTGCTTCACATTGACAGGAAGCCTGTTACACAGAAGGGGTAGTCTCTGGGATAAATACCTGTCTCTCCGGCAGGTCCTATTTATATCACAGGCAAGGTTTAAGTCTTTAGAATGGGTAATTCTGGTGCTGTTTGCTTTGCAGATATGCAGGAGGTCCATCAGAGTGGGGTCTGACAATGTCTTGTATGCCAGGCATAGATCTCCCCTCAAGACCCTGTAGGAGACAGAATACATGGATAAGGCCTTGAGATGGTCTGCATTGGACATGTTATTCTTTTATGTATTCTTTTAGTAAGGAACCTTTGTGGATATTCCTATTGTTGGACATGTCTAGTTAGGTGCATGCCAAAGGGGACAATATGCTCAATGATAGGTCTGATGAATGTCAAATACAGTGGCACAATGCCTTCCATAGATCTAAATGCCATACCTTTGTTTACAAGTTGCACATCATAGAATGATCTCTTGACTACCGTAAACTCATGATGGTCAAAGGCTCGATTAGTGTTTATGTTTGTCCCCAAGTCCCTAACTACTGGGTCAACTCTTAGGGATGCGTTGTCAATATGACAGTTAACAGGGGTGATTGACTTCCTGAAGGATACTAGTATGCATTTATTGGCATTTAGTTTGTTCCATGGCTCTGGCACCAGCTGTTTGTTCATGTCAGCCATTCCTGGAGAACATTTGTGTCAGTGGGCAATTCAATGACAGGTCCTAATTTGCAATATCTGTAAATTTTGTCAGCCAGAGGCCAGTGACATTGGCCTTGACTTCAGGGAAGTCTGTGGTTTGGATGAACACTGTGTTGGAATTAGGCTTTATTTATTACTTAGGTATATGTTAGCAATTATCTGAAGTTATATTTGAAAAACTCTGGATATGAAAGGGAATAACATAGTTGGTCAAAAAGATCCATCTTTTGTATAATAGCTTCTTTCCAGACCAAAGGAGTAAAGTCTTCCCAGATTGGTTTACTGCCTGTGATAGATACAGAGTAGGATAATGCTTTTCAATTTTTCATGGCTATGGAATCCTACAGAAGCCATCATTATCATTCAAGCAACACCATGCATCCCAATGTCATTTTTGGAAGACTTGCATAATCAGTTCATATTTACAGATGACATGATAGACAGACAGAATAATATTATAGAAACAGAAAGAGGATATTTATGTTATTAATTGTAAAACTTGGTAACACTGAAATTGTTTTGTGATTAAAGAAAAGTAAATTCAAGTAAGAATTAAATGAATTAGAACAAGGTATTTATTATAAAAGGCAATGTCCACAACTGTAGATGCTCTTTCCATTATTGTATTAAATGCATCCTTGTGGCAACTGACTTCTTCATAAAAAAACATGTACTTCTTAAATTACTCAAGTGGAAAATCACACGATAAACCCTAATCAATAATATCACAAATGGAAATTGCATAAAATGTACTGCATAATTTGTTAAAAATCTCTTTTAAAAAACATTTTATACTAAGATATTCTTGAGACCTGGCAATCATGTGGCATTAATTCACAGCTGACGCTCATGCTCTTTTTTGTCTAAACAAAAAAATTACATCTCTACTGCTTCCAACTTCTTGGATACTATCTATCTATTAAAAAAGAGGTATTTTTTAAAAGCTCTGATACTTATTTTAGAATGTTTGAAGACAGCATTGCTGACATCACCATTCTGAACTGTGTACAGGTGCTCATAGAGCTCCTGTGACAGTTTACTGGTTGTTATTCCCAAATGAAACTGTTACAACTGAAGCAAGCTGCAGTGTAAATTACAATATGTATTTACTGAAAATGATTCTACTATGCAACTAAAAACATAAATTAACTTTTATACACAAACCTACATCATTTACAGAAAACACATTTATAGGTACCTACTTTAGATGGTACACACCTTTCTATTTTGTTGACTTCCATCTCAAACAATGATTTAAAGTTTGGAGCTTTCTTCCACACAAGGGCCAGTTCAAGACTCACTGTCTGAAATGGTTATCAGTTAACCTTGCAACATTTTCAGCTTATAACAATGTTACTGATTTGTCTAGCTTCAATACTGTTGTCTGCCATCACTGCACTCCCATTTTTAAAGTTGAAAATTGATACCACACAGCTAGAACTTGCGATGAAAATGAACCAAAGAAAGAAATTAATATATATACCTCCCCCTAACAGAAGTGCAAGGTACAACAGCATGAGTCTTAATAATCAGAAAAAACAATATGTAGCTCAATCGCAAAAACAGCAAATTATGAAACTTGGCTCTGCATCACTCAAGTGCTTTTGCTGGACCCTATGCACCCCCCCCCCCCCCGCTGCATAAATATACTGTGTTCACTGTACCACTAATTAGCAGGAAAACTCTGACAACTTGCAATGTAAAGGAAAGAGTGGGATAAAAAAACTGGTAGACATACAAAAAAAAATTGATGAACTAAAACTTACATCAAATGACAAATCTGCATTAGCTGACATATGTAAACTGAACAAGGAATATCAGGACATCATGCAGCATAAAATGTCAATAAATCTGGAAAAAATCAGATTACAATTCTAATCAATTAATCCCAAGAGTATGCACAGGATTGCGATTAGATTTAAATATTTAAATGAAAAAAGTCATATAAAAGAAATAATAAACACTAGAAATAATCAGACTATCACAGTTAAAGATCTAAACAATATCCTATTATGTTTTAAAAAACATTACAAGAATATTAATAAGAAGTCATCTACAAGTGATAATAAAAGTGTAGACAACTTTCTTGCTAAAAATATTGAAAAGAAGATATCCAAACACGATATTAATAACATAGACAAACTATTTTCCTTTAAGACAAAAAAGGAACCAGGGCTGGATGATATAATTCCGGAATTTTACAAACTCTTACCTAATAACATCTTGAAAATCTTAATGCATTCCAAGAAGTTAAAACTACAGCAAACATCCCTCCCCTCATAGAAATATTCTATTATCTCTCCCATCTTAAAACCAAATAAACAGCCCAACCTTTGAACATCATACAGGCCAATTTCTTTGCTTAACATCGATTACAAGATAGTCATGTCTATCTTAGCATACAGATTAAATAATATTCTATCAATATTAACTCATGGAGACCAAACCGGGTTTATCAAAAACAGAAAGGTACAAGACAATGTAATTAGATTACTTTCCTTAATAGACGTAGCAAAAAGAAAAAAAATAAGCTTTCTGTTTTAAGCCGTGATATAGATAAAGCTTTTGACTCCCTAATTTGGCCATATCTGTTTAAAGTTCTGCAAAAATACAATTTCTCCCCAAACTTTATAGGATTAATTAAAAAACTAAATGAAAAGTCCGTAGCCTATGTAAAGATTGGATCTTATCTATCTAGCCCATTTGAAATATTAAGAGGTACTAAACATGCCCTGGCTATTAAGCCTCTTGCAAATTATGTTAGAAATGACAGCGTTAAAGGATATAAAGTATCAGACAAATTATCCCCCAAGATACAACTGTTTGCTGATGACCTACTAATAATTTCCAATGATATTGAAAATCATAATCAAGACTTCTCTGCAAACATCACTGGTCTAAAATTCAATCACAACAAAACTCAGGCACTTCTAGTAAATACTATGAAACTTAGATCAAAAAGAGACAAACTGGGAGGACACACATATTAAACATCTAGGTATCATTATTGAATCTAATTATAAAAAAATCACTCACATCTGATTACCAACAAGTTATAAACTCAATTACTAGTCTGACAATTGGAACAGACTCTTCTTCACATCTGAAGACAGATTAACTTTAATCAAAACAATACTGTTACCTTAAATCTTATTCATTGGCCAAGCTCTAACAATTCCCCCACCTGTCAAAATTAAACAGAAAATTAATGACTTATTACTCAACTTTCTTTGGTATCCAAAAAAAAAAAAAGTACTTCTCTTTCCTGGCGCACCACAAGCTGGAGTGAAGGAGGTATAGGGTTTCCAAATACTGATTTTTATTTAAACTTCACATTTATTAACATAGTGTTGCTTTGGAATACTACTTCTTATACATCATATTGGAAATTAATAGATGAAATCCTGCTTCTTAATAGTAATAGGACATTGCTTGAACCATATACTCAAATACATACATCTTTATATGGATTTTAAAAATATACATTCAAAGTGAAAGGTCAAAACTTCTTCTCACACCTCTTATAAACCAAATATTGCTGTTGTTTAAAAAGCTTATGTTTTCTATCAGTTAAGAATTTATTAATAATTATGTTTCCTATTGCTTACATAAATGAATGCCTGATATATTTTGATACTCAGAAAATGTTAGTATTTAAGAAGGGTGACCTATTATACTGGAATCAATTTCTCTCAGCCAATAAAATAAGTTCAGCAGACTATTTGATCAGCAGATATAGTTTGCAAAATTGCAATTGGCTGGACTTTCAAACTTGTAAGGATTTTATACATACTAAGCTCATACCTTCATTAGAGGCATACACTAGGAGTAACTTACAAATCTTGGATTTTATCTCAACAATTATTAATAGCTCACCCAAGAACACTTCATACATATCTGTTACTTATCAAATTCTCAGAAATGATTTTAGCAAAACAGATGCTTCTGTTTGTAATTATTCAAGTGAAGTTATTAAACAGGTATTCTCAGAAAAAAGATAAAACAACTTTGTTTACAGTCGGTGAAGAAATCCACATCTTCCCTGTTCTGGTGTGTATACACATGGAAAATTTTACATAGATGTTTTTTCACCCCACACAGACTAGTAATAATGTACAAAAAAGAGAAAAGAAAGGCTGAAGATGTGGACACCCTGATGCTGACTGGATACATATGGTTAACTGCAAAATAATTTCCCCATTTTGGTTAAACTTTAAATATCTTTATAAAGCTCTATGGAATGATTACTGTACAATTTCTAACTCCCTTATCCTTTTCAATGTTCCTGTTCCTGAAGTCATTCCTAAAAACCAAACATTTGTACTATGGTCTATCCTCTCTATAGCAAGGAAAATTGTTACTAAAAATTGAAAATCCCATTCTACTCCTGTCTTTGAAGTTGAGTTTATTCATCTTGTGAAATACATTTGTAAGAATGAGATTGCTACTATAAAGGCAAGGACTAACAACACAACTCATCATTTAACTACTTGGGCAAAACTGTCTAATCTGTCAGAGAAAAAGTAAGTGTTCTCCTATGTATATTGTTTTTTTTTAGCTGTTATGAACATTGTATATAGTTTATTTGTTTTTTTCTTGTTACTCATGAGCGGACACATGATCCGCCGTGGTTATCCCTAACCGGGAAAAAGCCGAAAGAAGAAGAAGACTCGACTGTTAAGTTATTGTGTTATAAAATGAATAAAAAACATTTTGGAAAAAAATCAGCAATGTCAGAATTCATATTTTTTTGAAATTCAAAGATGTGTTTCTGAATGTCTGAGAATCCAAGTTATGAAAATTGTCTTTCAGCTGGTACTTTATCTCTTTTGCTGTTACTTTTAAAAGTCACAAAAGATGTGTTTTGCACAGCTGCTAAGTAAAAGGATGAACAGTAAACAGACAAACCTATATTTTTGTCTGCTTACAGAAGTTGTTGTTCTTGTTTTAATCATTGAGAAATGTGTGTAGGAACCTCAGTCAGATGCTACACAAACACTAGGGCTCCAGGGGACTCTGGCTGAAAACCACTGTGGTACAATATTGGATCAGTAGTTTGCTTAAGGTAGTGAGGAGGAAAGTAATCCAAACAGAAGAAGAGAGATGAGGTTTTAGTAACTAAATTGGACCCTGGGCAATTCCCAGGCTTGTCATGCTCTTCACAAACTATAGTTAAGGAGCGGCAAAAAAAAAAAGCTTTTTAACGCTGCGTTTCTTTTAGAGAGGTGCACAACTGCAACTGTTAAAAATGAAGAACTAGAAAAGCAAACTGTGATCCCTATTGAATGCTGGCAGTGCACTCCTGGTACTCCCCTTCTGCACTGCTGATCAGATTATGTCCCTTAACACCTTATGTGAGGGTCACCACCCCCCACACTTCTTGCCCTAACTATGGTTCTTTATGGGGGAGTCAACAAGATTGCATTGGTGTAGTTAAACATATATTTGCATTGCACTACTCTGCAATGTTTTTTTTTTTTAATTCAGTTATCATGACTTGTATAAATGTACATCAGTTAAGACTGAGCAACCTTAATTACATGCAGTTTATAAGACTTTTTTCTTCTGGAATATCAAAGCCTTACAGTTGTGGTCTTTTTGTTCAACACAACTTGTCATTCTGCTTCGATAAGGTACACCTACCAGTGAAAAAGATAATAAAAAAAATATTCAGAACATCTACATGAAGACTGACTAACTTCTATTTACAAGGAGGGGAAAAAACGATCTCTGGGATTCATTAACATGCACAGCAGGTTCTTTTACGGTATGCACGTATTTGGTCGGCCAGTAGATGGCTGATCGGACAATGTTCGAATGCATGTCTGCGAGTTCGCATAAATGCGAACACACAGTAAGCGAAATGCAAAATGTCCCCCCCTTTGTGACCCATGGCAGTGCTTGTTTAGGTGGTACAGCAGTCGGAATTGTTGAATTTGGTGTTTTGTTTGACATTCCGACCATTCGCCACAGGGAGATTCGACATTGCAAGTCAGTGCTGTACCTGATCGATGGAAAGTTGTTTGATGAAATGCATGTATTCCTCTTTTACCATGATGTGCCTATTTGCAATTCAGAAATATGTTAGCTGCAATGAACTAACACCACATTGATGGCTAATTTTCAAGTCTCCGAATTTCATTTACTAAATTTACACATTACACAGTAGCAAACTGCTACTCATTCAGGCAGTGGTATTACCCTCAAGACACTGCCCCCCCCCACACACACACACAATAATTATAGTCCCCAGTCCTATTGCTAATCTGTCTACCTTCCCGAAGTTCTCCCACCCCCAATAATAACTGAAGTGACTTTACAGCATATATCTACTAAGCCCTGGTGTCTACTGTCTTCCCGTCAAAATCCTTTGTACTGTTGGTGCCACTATGGCACTTCTTAGGGTGATCTCCACTGTTTTCCTCCTACCCTCTGATCCTGGTAGTACTGTCGATATTGTTGCAGGTCATATTAGAGAGATCCCTAGTGATTCCCACACTCCGATCCCTGTACTGCCATTGGTGACATTATGGCACGCAGATGTAAGAGTAATCCCTAGTGACTAGTGTCTCCCCCCCACCTCCTCATCCCCATATTGCTGTTGGTGCCATTACATCACTTAAGTGTAACAGTACTCTCTGATGCCTAGTGGCTCCTTCCACCCTTAATCCCCATACCACATCTGCAGTATGTAAATGAACATGGTCTTTTAGCCATATTCAGTAGCATAACATGGTTGGGATGGCCAAATAGCTGCTTTCCTGGAGGCGTTTCTGGGGAGAGAGCACATGGCTAATTATCATATGTCACTTCCCTGAAATGCTTCATTTAGCATTCAGCATGCCCACAGGGGCAGCACTTCATGGTACTGCACTTCTTTGTGGTAAAGGGCTATGCAGCACCCTGTACTGGCTGTTCCTGAATCATGAAAAAGTATAGCAACATGTACATGGAGGTGTAGACATTGCAGTACCTTAATGAATCCCAGCCAATATCTTATTAAATGATGAAAGTTTCTTTAACCTGGAGTTTTCAGATTCTAGCATACTGCAACATAATTTACTTACCAAGAGGAATCACCTAGATCTAAAATTTATTTATTCATTTATTTTACATTTGTTGACTGGGATAGTCCAACTGAGCACAACAGTCCCTTTTCAGCAGAGGCCCAGGGCAAAAAGCTCCACATGACAATATACATAAGTAAACAAAATTACAAGATCACATAAGTTACAATTATAGAGAGTACATGATTATAAAATGTACAGGTTATGCAGCAATCATAGAAATGAAAAAAATGGATATATTATATAGGGTACTTGTTTGCTCTGAGAGTGCTGATGGACTTAGAGAAAGCATATGCTAGGGTGCCTAGAGAGTAGTTGTGGTACTGTATGAGGAAGTTGGGAGGGGCAGAGAAGTATGTAAGAGTGGTACAGGACATGCACAAGGGTAGTGTGACAGTGGTAAGATCTGCAGTGGGAGTGACAGTTGCGTTTAAGGTGGAGGTGGGATTACATCAAGGATCAGCTCTGAGCCCTTTCTTATTTGCACTGGTGATGGACAGTTTGACAGATGAGATCAGACAGGAGTCCCCATGGACTATGATGCTTGCAGATGACATTGTGATATGTAGTGAGAGTAGGGAACAGGTTGAGGAGACCCTGGAGAGGTGGAAATATGCTCTAGAGAGGAGATGAATGAAGGTCAGCCGGACTAAGACAGAATATGTGTGTGTGAATGAAAGGGAGGGTAGAGGAATGGTGAGGATGCAGGGAGTAGAGTTGGCGAAGGTGGATGAGTTTAAATACTTGGGACTAACAGTTCAGTGTAATGGCGAGTGTGGAAGAAAGGTGAAGAAGAGAGTACAGTCAGGGTGGAGAAGAGTGGCCGGAATGATTTGTGACAGTCGAGTACCAGTAAGAGTGAAAGGGAAGGTCGACAAAAGGGTAGTGAGACCAGCTATGTTATATGGGTTGGAGACAGTGGCACTGACAAAAAGGCAGAGTCAGAGCTGGATGTGGCAGAGTTAAAGATGTTAAGATTTGCACTGGGTGTGACAAGGGTAGACAGGATTAGGAATAAGTATATTAGAGGGTCAGCCCGGGTTGGACAGTTGGAGACAAAGCTAGAGAGGCGAGATTGTGTTGGTTTGGACATGTGCTGAGGAGGGATGCTGGGTATATTGGGAAAAGGATGCTAAGGATGAAGCTGCCACGTAAGAGGAAAAGAGGAAGGGCTAAGATAAGGTTTATGGATTTGGTTAGAGAGGACATGCAGGTGGCTGGTGTGACAGAGCAAGATGCAGAGGACAGGAAGAAATGGAAACAGGTGATCCACTGTGGCGACCCCTAACTAATTTTCTAAAGAAAAATATATATAAGTTTTTATGACCTTGAAATATGTACTTAGTTTTACTTGTTAATATGTATAAATAGTAACACAAATGGTAAAAGAAACAAGCAAACTAGTTATAGGGTGTCAAGAATTAATATACAATCATCTTCTGCATATCTGTAATTCAGATAATAATTTGTTACAGTCATTACTCTTCAGTATTTCAGTTCTTTTTGCCATACAATATATAATGATGTAGTTCTTTCGGTTCTTTCTCTGATGGTACCCATTTCCAACTGTGATACTGTTAACACAATATTTCTGTATTCTTTAAAAGCTAGAGAAGACTCACCCCTAGACTTAATAAAATCCATGTAGAAATAGTGTACAGCCTACATGGACTGTTACTGTGTCTGTGTACACGGTTCTGTCTTGGCAGCCCATCATGCATATTAATCATGGTGTGCTGCCGAGGGAGAGTCATTGAACACGGTTAGTAACTCAGTGTAGGGAGTGTGGTGCTGTGTCCACAGATGAGCAACACACTCCCTGCACTGTCCAAACACATATCATTATAATACAATAATTTTTTTATATAAAAAGCAAGTTTGTGCGCAGTGCTGCAGAGCACAGCAACAAACACGTGCCACACATCCTAAAAACAGAAACTGGATATATTTAATTACTTATGAAAAGATCAAGTTTAAGCATAGCTGAGCAGGTTTGCACGGCGTGGTATGGTGCTCTGTACTGCTTAAACGTAGCTGAGAGGTATATGTAAAAATATAGCAGCATTTCACACATCCATGTAGCCAAATGGGTAGAGTGACAGCCGTAGGTGCAGGGTTTGAATACACAGAAGGGTCATTAAACATTTATTTTCCAAAAACAAATTATGTTAATGTTTTTAAATTCTGCTTTGCTGTGCTCAGTTAAGCTCTACTAAGCCCTGTTGAGCAATTATATGCACTGCTTAAACAAGACACATTTTAGCACTGCTTGGCACCAAGCAGCTGTGCTTAGCTGGTTTGTGCACTGCTAAACATTGCTAAGCATTGTTAGTTTAAGTACTGCTAAGCTGAGCTGTTCTGGTTTGTGCAGTGCTAAGCTACACGTCTCATTTTTAAAAACTGTTTAATGGCATTAAAGGGTAGGAAAAGAGGCTATATTAAGCTCAACGGGCAGGAATACAGCATAACCAGTTGGAGTTTGAACTGTACAGTAACTATGGCAGGCAGTGGAGAGGGTGCTCACTTCCTGGCACAGTGATGGGGTATTCTAGAGTCCAGGGTCATATTTGGACTTCTAGTGAAAGACCATGATGACTGGCTGCTGCAGGGGCAGTTCCAGGGCTCACAGTGGAAGGCGGAGGCCTGGGACCAGTTGGCACGTGATCTCACCAGTGCTACAGGTATCCCCCCCCACAGGTGAGCAAGTCCATCACCACTATGACTACCTGAAGCACTGGAAGGAGGATCTTCTGGATACCTGGGTCTGGGAAGCCTGGGCTAGGAATGCCGCACAAGTTTATAAGTACGCTTATCATTGTTTTGCCAATACTTAATCTGAATGTTGGATAAACAGATATGCATAGTGGTGTGCTTCTCTCCCTACAGCTGCAGAGGAGAGAGCTTGCAATACTGAAGCACATGGGGGGGGGGGTGCCAGGCCAGGTTGCACAGTGAGCGTGGTGAGTAGGGATACAACTTGCAATCTATGGTCAAATAAGCAAGATAAGGGTAAAGCATGAACTGCCAGTAGGTATATACAGTTTTGATTGTATTGCAATGAATGTAGTCATAAACCTGGTCTGCAATAAGTGACTACTGCCAAATGTAGTGTAAAAAGCAGGGAAGAGTAAAGCATTAACCTTGATCATGTAAATTAAATAAAGTTTCAGTTGCAATAACTGTGGAATTACAGCTGCATTGCAACACCTGCAGTACAACTAGTGCTACACAATAAAAATGTGAAACTATAGCAGTAACTGCATGAAGGTACCAGTAATAAAGCTGTGTTGTGCAATCTTTGTGTAGGTACGGCTGTTTTGCATGAAATCAAATATGACAACTATTCTTGAAGAAAAACACAAAACATTATCCAGTCCCTGTCTCAAGGTACATCTCATATAGAGTGCTGTGCAATAAGTGTAGAGACACAGCCGTTTTACTACTAATGAATTATACCTGTTCTGCAATAACACCCACGGTACAGTGTGTACATCAGGATTGTCTTGCTTTATACTATATGCATTCAGGCTCTGAAGTATGGTGCTGCAGGCAAGTATAACAGTGTAACAGTATAACAGCTGTAGACTGCATATATACTGTCTGCAAATGTATACAGGTGAGATAGCCAACCCAATAATCCAATATTGTGCATACACTTCACAGATATTTCCACCCACTAACAATGTTGTGTGTACAACTACATTCTATGTAGTAATGTATAGGCTACCTAGTATCTCTGTCATGCAGAAATTGCATGCATATGTGTTCAACTGTCACTGCAATCTACTATAAAACTGTAGGACTATTACCAGGTCTTGTTTTGTTTCTAGGTGAGGTACAGGCAAATATCAGTTAATCAGCAGTGACTCAGTAGCTCAATTTGGTAAATGCTCTGTATGAAGTATATTTTGGCACACACAGACCAGTGTTCGAATCCAGTAGCATGTAATAATAAATAGTACTGAATCAGTTATGTAATAACAGATTTTCTCTCCACAGGAACTACACGTAAATGAGCGAGATAACCCATATTATGTGTATAGAATTGTGTGTACTGATGTCACAGACTGTTAAACTCAGTGCCAGGCATGTGATAATACTGCCTACAATAAAGACAATAAGTACAAGTTTTAATAACATGAAATAAAGAAATAAAATGTGTAAGTTTGGTACGGCTGTATGCCTGGAGTGACTCTGACATGTTGCTGCAGTCAACTGTGCAAGTGTTTTGCAGTCACTGTTATTGGTTTTTAACCCCATGCATGCCAAGAACAGTATCAGTCACGTACTGATAACAGAGATCATTCTCTCCACAGGACCTACAGGTAAAATGGTTGAAGTAGCCTATATTTATGTGCAAATAGTTGTGTATACAGACATCACACTCTGTTAAACTCAGTACCAGGCATGTGATAATACTGCATAAAATGAAGGAAATAAATACAACTGTTAAAACGAAATAAAGAAGTAAAATGTGTAATGTTTGTATTGCTGTATGCCTGCAGTGACTGTCAAATGTTGCTGCAATCAATCAGAACATCTGACGTACATGCCTGTGCAGTCACTGCTATTGGTATCTATCCTCATGCCTGCCAAGCAAGGTGTGATAGTTTTTACTCGCTGTACCGTACACATACATGTCCCTCAAGTGTCGCGCTGTCACGGAATTTACTGTTGTGTAATCCCTCTGTCACCAATGTATCACTGACATGATCGATGTCAATAGCAAAGTAACAGAACATCAGCCCACAGAATACCTTGGTAGTTATATAGGTCTGTCTGATGTGCAAGTATTCAGTGTAGTTGTGTACCTGCAGGTGTTACTGCCTGGCCCATACTATCCCATGCGGATAGCTTGAGAGGCATGTACGTGCTACAGCAGCTACAGGGCATGTATACACATAAAGAAAGGGCAGTCCTGTACTGCAGATGTTAGTACTGTTGTCAACTATATAGCTTACAATGGTATTAATGGACTGTATTTCTCTCTCTCCTCACCCCTTATCTTCATATATATTTATTATTGTTATTCAATGGTTAAAGGTTACTATTTAACATATGTTCTGCAATAAGAGTTATTTTGGGCATGTGTTTTACTACTGTTATGTATTACAATGGTTGCATATTAACATAGCTTGCTGAATTACCTATGTTGTTGGCCTTATGCCATGACTGTTACTGGCCTGCCGTTCATATACTGACTGTTACGTTATTTACTGTTGTGTTCCTTATAATATGCATTGAAATTCACTGGGTTATTTCCAATGTTCTGGCATGCTGTTATTACTAACAAAATGTTTTGTTCATAACTAACCTATGCACACTGCTATATCACTATCATCACAGCACAACAGGATAGGCCAGTTCCTGCTGATCTGGCTACCTACCTCAGTCGGCCGTGGCACTGGGCACCTGTGCATCTGGGACCCAGGCTGGTGGTGCCCTCTCCGCTGGCCCTGCACCACCTTCAGGTGAACCGTATCGGGGGATGGGGCCTGCACCTCCCATGAACAGGGGCGGAGGGGAGGTAGTCACCCAGGATCAACTACCACTTATGGTGCACAGGACTGTTCACAGGAGCTATGAATGGCACCTGCGCTGGATTGAAGGTAGACTGAATAACCTGGTAGGGCCTGGTGGCCCTGGTTCCCAGCCTCCAGCACAGCCACCTTTGGGGCAGAGAAGAGCAGTATTGACTGCTCATGGGTGGGGATCTCAGTCACGCTGCTGCCATCTCCTCAGATTCCACAACACCCTCCCCGTCCAAGATGTTTACCCCTCATGTGTCACACACCACCCCTGTCTGTTGTCTTGTCTGTCTGCAACTGCATCCTCTCCTACCCAACTTACCTCCCCACATGTACTTGCAACCCTTCCTCAACATTCCACTCTCTCCTAAAAAAAAAATAAAAACAAAAAATAAAAATAAAATAAAAAAATGGGCACCTGTCCAACAAAAAAATATTGCTCCATACATAGCTCTCCATTTCACAGGTGTCCACTGGACACAAAACATTAAGGTCTAATTGGCTTGACAAGACATTTATGTAGTCCTCACCTCTATCTCTGGGGTTTGAGTCCAAAGTCATCCACAAATTATGTCAAACTGCAGAGCTGCTGCTGCACAAGAAATGGAAAGCTATGATCCATTCCTACACCCTTCCTGTACATCCTTACCAGCCTTTCAGTATGTTTTACTCCCCTGCTTGCCCCATTTCACCACTGCCCTAACCCCCTTTTTCTTTTCTTTATATTTTTTTAGTGCAGGTTTCCTCGGCGCTAAGAGGTGTGCCGTGATGCAGTGTCACACAAACCCACTTAAAAGTGCTTTAAAGTGCCTTAATGGTCTCATGTGTTTCTGATACTGTTAGACACATCTGCAAAAGAATCACCCCTACCACATCTCAGAGAGACCCCTGTCAACTGCAGCATTGTGCATTAGCCCACTAGGCCACTCAGCTCTTAATTAAGATAGGTGTTTCCAGCCAAATATACAGACTTCCACTGAGAGACTGCAAGTATATGTAATGGGGAAAATGGAAGTGTTCTAGGACTCTGATGGAAAAAGTACAGCAGCACACAGCCAAATAAATAATAATGAATGAATGTGACACCTGGGATTGCAGGTAAATGTACTCTTTTTAGCAGAAACATCTTTAAACACACCTGCTAGGGCAGCAATAGCAAAGTACATGTGTACAACTGAGACCCTGCAGCACAACTGGCTTTGAAAGCCATGCACATAATTATGGATGCAGACAATGTGTGTCACAGACTATATGTACACACATATATCCTGCAAATACACCTGCTGCACCACTGACTCAGTAGCTCAATCTGTTAAATCCCTTGTATGTAAAATATTTTGCCACCCACAGTCCTGGGTTCGAATTCAGTGTGTTGCACATCAATTATATTCTTGTAAACACAGCAAGTAATGACTGAGTCAAGCAATTTTAACCCACACAGGTTTCTGCTACAGATTTAACTGCTACCCATGTTTGCAAGTCAAAGGCCTGTAGGTAGGAACACACTGCACATATTTGTATAGCCGTACTATGTGTCGCCTACTACTCTGTGATTGGCACTGTTATATAACAGATATACCTTAAGCACATGCCTCAACTGGACTGTAAATGGCACCCTTAGCCTGGCTCTGCTGTGATGACACAGCTGACACTGCTGCCTCGGTTACACATACAACTTGCTGTCCTCCAAAGAGTTCACTCTCCCCCTGTGTGTTCTAGGCTGCAGCAGCAGCTGCAACCTAGAACATACGCAGCTGTCTCTCAAGCTAGCTGCTACAGACCTACCATACCTCACAACACCCTAGAACAAGGCACTGACACATTAACATACATAAAGGGTGGGGGGGGGAGGTCCAGTGATAGTGACGTGTCACAGTTTGCCCCTACAAAGATAGTGAGCTGATAGAATAGCAGCTACTGCATCAGCATGCATATTCTGAGGGGTATGACGTCTGACACCCACAAAGTTTACCACTGAACTGCCACAAAATCATAATGTTATGGGACAATGGCCAAACATATCATGCAAAACTGTGTACATACCTCAGATGTCTCAACAGTGGACAGTACTTGTACCTACCCTCTGTGATGCTGTAGTCTCCACACCTTACTAATGTCCATCTCAAAGACTAAGAAAGGAGCCAAGGTCTACATGAAGGCCTTAAATATTGCACTATGGTGCCATGTCACTGGCTAATGACAGTGCAACCCAGCTGTTTTGGATGCAATTAGCAAATATGAGCCACTGACTGGTGCACAGGCAATTACCTGTTAATGAGCATTACGTACAAAAGGCAATCAACTGCCTATGGGGAACAGGTCTGTATTTTGTTTTATTCACATAGACAACAGATTTTCAACCTATATGCAGAGGAACACTTCAAAAAAGGAGTACTTCACTCCACCAGGTACGTAATAGATGTCCCCATACAATGGGATGCAGATGGTAGGATGGATGTATGGGGAACAGGGATTAGAAGAGTAGGCCAGTCATACATCTATGGTATTGACATGCTGCTGATACTCTGCTGTCCAAAAGCTACAGGCATGCATCTCAACTGTCCCTGCGTTGAGTGAAATCCCAGCTCTGCTCCTGTTACTCCCTCCTACAATGGTTGGCTGTTGTAGGAAACCTACTGGAATCTGTGTTACACGTAGTAACACTAAGTAAGGGTGTACACTCCTGTAACGTCAAACAATGTACTGTCATTCACAATCTCTCAGTCTGTCAATGCCACACATAAATAGTGCTGGCATTATACAGGTGTCCCTGACTGTCCCTCATGTACCCTGCCTAGGTCACTGTTTTTGTTGACATTCGTCCCTCACTGGTTGAGACCTATGGCTAACATACCTGTCAACCCCCTCCTGCAGGGATTCGGTCATAGCCATACGTAATGGGGGGACACAGGCCCAACCTCAGTGACGAGGAATACATATTGGCCATACAATGTAATACTATGAATATACTAACAGATATTACTGTAGCATACATGTTTTCTGAGGGGTCTGGTGTGTGACAGTCAGACTGTCTATTGTCCATCAACAACCATCAATGAATGGCCAACTGTTTGTCAGATATCCACGTGTGTGCCCAAAGGAACACATTCATGAGGCACATGTTCACAGTCTGCAAACATTTGTGTAGTGGGGAGATGGGATGTCCACAGGGAACATATGATACAGCAGGCTTGCATTGCTGTCTGTCTTTGTGGCACACTGCTGTTGTTGGGCTGTCGCCATATAGCTGTTGTAATATCAAACAGCTATTTGTCCAACAGTGGGTATATGACATATTAGTGGGAGCTTGCCCATAGGGAACACACCACAGCAGAGTGCAATGATGGATGTAGAGACATAGAGCAGAATCTGTCATGGCACACAGTGACATGTCCAATATCGCTACTATCTTGGTGATAGCCACACATGTAGTGTGTGGATAGACTGTGGGGTATGACGTGTGAGGGAGTGGTGGAAAGTGCAGGTGGCACTGGTTGTGCAAAGTCTGTACATAGTAGATGTCCACGTATCTGGTCTTGAATGTGTCCCCCTCTTGTTGTTTTTCAGGAACAATGTATTGTCGAAGGCATCTCCCATTCACAGCTACTAAGAATGCTGTTATCCTGGATCGCCTCAAACTACATCATCACACTCTGCTTTCCGGGAGAGGCCAACATCGTGACCAGAATGCAGCATTGTGGGGTGAACTTGTCAGGGAGGTTAACGAAAGTGGACATCAAGACAGGACATACAAGCAGGTCCACCACAGGGCCATGGATATGCCCAATGCTGCATGTCAAAGGGCAGCTGCTGTGGCCAGGGATTATGCTGCCACCAGTGGAGGGCCTGCAACAGAACAACCACTCACAGCTACAGAGGAATTCCTGGCAAACCTGGAATCAGCCACCAGCTCCAAGGCATCATTACCCCATACATCCTGGACATGGGTACCCCAGCTTCTACATCAGAGGACAGTCCAGGTAAACTTACTTAGTTCACCAGTGTAACACTATCAGTCACTGTGGCAAGCTGTGTATACCAGTACATGGGTGCCAGGTCTATCTGCATTGGGGTGGGTTTGATTTAATACACAGTTGTTTACACATACTCAGAATTTCAGCAATGTAGGCAGTATCACATTAGCTACTGTACATGTGGATATATGCACATATTACCCTGTAACAGTATGACATTTGGTATTGCTGACAATCCCTCTCCCTCACATTTTCAAAGGTAAGTCAGGTGTGGCCAGAGTCTGTGATCCTGTACCTGCCAAGTGTGATACCATTGTTGTACAGCTTATATATACCATATGAATGTTAAGGAGTGACATTTAGCCCAAGGCACAACTGTTATATTTAGCCAGAGTGGAATAGTGGTATGATCAGTACTGGAGCAGTTGACTGCAGTGCATACAATGGATAATAACAGCTGTGAATGTGTACAAACACCAACACGTTTGCAGTTACAATCATGAAGAAGTATGCAGCCTGCTATACAGAAGACAATGACTCCAGGATGCCTGTTGACTCACTATAGGGAGATGGTACATGCATACGGCACTGATACTACAGCAAGCATATCATTCACAGGATAGGTGTATTGGGTATTATGTGTAGTTCTATCACATACACCGGTGATTCCCAAACTGTGCGCCGCGGTGCCCTGGGGAGCTGCAGCTTCCTCACAGGGGCGCCGAGAGCAGCAGCAGTTGACTGTAGGTAAGTGAATGCCTGTGTGAGTGTGTGTGTGACCGTCTGAATGCATGCATAAATGCAAAAGAGTGTGTGTGCGCACGTGTGTGTGTGTGAGAGATCGGGAGAGTGAGAGCAATGTGTGAATGAATGCGTAAGTGGGTGCGACAGACAGAGCGATGTATGAATGAATGTAGGTATGAATGAGGAAGTGACTGTGTGCGTGTTTGATCGGGAGAGAGAGAGAGAGAGCGCGCGATGTGTGAGTGAATGCAGGTATGAATGAGGAAGTGACTGTGTGTGTGTGTTTGATCAGGAGAGAGAGCGATGTGTGAGTGAATGCAGGTATGAATAAGGACATGACTGTGTGTGTTTGATCGGGAGAGAGAGAGTGATGTGTGAGTGAATGCAGGCATGAATGAGGAAGTGACTGTGTCTGTGTTTGATCGGGAGAGAGAGCGATGTGTGAATGAATGCAGGTATGAATGAGGAAGTGACTGTGTGTGTGTGTGTGTGTGTGTGTGTGTGTGTGAAGAGATCGGGAGAGTAAGAGCAATGTGTGAATGAATGCATAAGTGGGTGTGTGGCATGTGGGTGTGAGATTGGGAGAGTGAGAGCGATGTATGAATGAATGCGTTAAGTGGGTGTGAGACAGAGCGATGTATGAATGAACTCAGGTATGAATGAGGAAGTGACTGTGTGTGTGTGTTTGATCGGGAGAGAGAGAGAGAGAGTGATGTGTGAGTGAATGCAGGAATGAATGAGGAAGTTACTGTGTGTGTGTGTGTTTGATCGGGAGAGAGAGAGTGATGTGTGAGTGAATGCAGGTATGAATAAGGATGTGACTGTTTGTGTGTTTGATCGGGAGAGAGAGAGAGAGATGTGCGAGTGAATGCAGGTATGAATGAGGAAGTGACTGTTTGTGTTTGATTGGGAGAGAGAGCGATGTGTGAATGAATGCAGGTATGAATGAGGAAGTGTGTGTGTGTGTATATATGTGTGTATGTATGTGTGTGCGTGATTGAATGTCCAGATTTGTGCCTCATATTTTTGGTGTGTTCCGCCTAAAATCTGTACTTTTCTGGCAAATAATTGAGGATTGAAGTGATGTGTTTATTAACAATATGTCTCATTGTTATGTTATATGTGGAGCTTTTCTCCCCGGGCCTCTACTGAAAATGGAAATATATCTAGCTAGACTAGCCCGGTCAACAAATGTAAAATAAAAAAATAAATAAGTCATTAAATAATGACAGACATTTGAGTTTGACTCCACATCCTTCAGAGAATTCAAGCTAATGCAAACCTATTATTCTATCAACTTTCTAAGTTTGTAGGAGCAATATTTAGAATCTGTCTTTATTTGTCCCCCCCATCACTTTAGGCTTTTTCCAGATTTTTTGCTCTAAAATGAAAATGTTTGGGGGCCTCTGACATACACTGTCATATTGCGTACCCCACAGGTGTAGTGTATTGGCAACAGTCACTTCATGTAGCTGAAGTGTATGTTAGAAAGGGCCTGTCTTGTCTGTATATGTTGTGTGTTGTGCATGAGATGAGTGATGAGATGTGGGACTGGTAATGCAGTTGTGGTTCATCATCTGTATGAGTCTGTGTGGATTACTATACATAATAATGCAGGTAATAGGGTACTGATTTTGTCTTCCTCCTCACAGGCGAATGGGTGAGTTGGAGTCTGTCCCCCTCAAAACCTGATGTCAGTGCCCCATCAGGCTATGATGGAGCTGTCAGGGGCTGAATCTGTCCCAGAGGTTGACATTCCTCTTCTGCCCCCATTTTCCCCGCACAAAGTCAGTAGGCCCACACATACCCAGTCACCAGAGGCCACAGATATTGGATAGTCACATGGTGTCAACATTGAACGGGATAGTGTGACATCTATGGCATCAGTGAGTGCAGACATTGGCCACAGCCAGACAGCTGGCGAGGTCCCACACAGGCAGATTGACATGGTTGCCCTTAACTTTCAACTGTACAGATTTCTGCAGAATGTTCAGATTTTTGCCTCATATTTTTGGTCTATTTCTCATAAAACTGTGGTTTTCTGGCAAATTAGTGGCAAATCTTTAAGACTGAATTTCATAGGTTCATACTAGGCTATCTGCCCTAGGGCATTTATAAGCCTAGCCAGAGTTGTGTGGTTTTTCACCACCCCTTAGGTTGAAGAATACTATACCCATCAGTTTGCCGTGCCTCTGTCCAGCAGTGATACAGAGATGATCCCCGGGGTAAACCTACGATCTCCCATCCACTGGTCAAGATTCCTCTTGAACAGAGCCAGCGAGGTGCTCTGTCTGACATGGACCAGGATTCTATTCCACAGCATAGGGAGTCTCTGGGTGATGAATCTGTCCCTCCAGCATGTCCTATTTATATCCGTGTTGAGGTTTAAGTCTCTTCCTCTTGTGGCTCTGGTGGATTTGGATTTTTTGAGGTGGAGCATGTCCATTAATTCCGGGTTGGACATGGCCTTGTATGTCAGGCACAGGTCACCTCTAAGCAGATGGTATGCGACTGAATAGAGCTGGAGTTTCTTCAGTCGGGCAGCATATGGCATATTTTTGAGCCCCTTTATCCTTTTGGTGAGGAACATTTGGGGTCTTTCCAATTGCTGCAGGTGTCGGGTAAGATACATACCGAATGGGGCACTGTACTCAATCATTGGTCTGATAAGTGAAGAGTACAGGGGAACAATGACCTCCCTTGATCTGGATGTGAATCCCTTCATAATCAGGTGGGCAATGTAGAAGGTCCTCCTAACCACTTTGGCAATGTGAGTGTCAAAAGAAAGGTTACTGTCAACTTGGGTCCCCAGGTCCCTGATAACCTCTTCTGTGCTTAATGGATTGCCACCTATGTGGTAACTTGGGGTTACCTTGTTTTTACCTAAGGGTATGACTATACATTTTTTGGCGTTTAGCTTAAGGCCATGGCACCAGTTATCCGTTTCTATGAGACCTCTCTGAAGGATATCTGTGTCTGATGGATTTTCAACTATGACGCCCAGTTTGCAGTCATCTGCAAACTTTGTCAGCCACAATCCTCCTATGTTTGCTTGCACTTCTGAAAAGTAGATGCCGAACAAGAGGGGGCCCAGGACTGAGCCCTGTGGGACACCGCTTGTGACCGGCTTGGAGTCTGACATGGCACCAGCAACTCTAACCCTGTTGGTTCTGTCCTTGAGCCAGTTTGCAACCCATCTTGTGACATATGGGTTTACATTTAAGCTGGTGAGCTTTTCTATGATATCCGAGTGGGGTATTGTGTCGAAAGCTTTTGCAAGGTCAAGGTAGGCTGTGTGAACTGCCTTACCCTCATCAATGGCCTTGGTGACTGTTTCAAAAAAGTCGACCAAGTTCAAAAGGCATGATCTGCCCTTGACAAAGCCGAATTGGGTAGGATCCAATGTCTGTAGGTCCCCTATGTCTTTATGAGTTCCATTATGATCCTCTCCATAGCTTTGCAGACCAGGCTTGTTAAGCTTATGGGGCGGTAATTACCAGGGTCCGTAGAAGCACCACCTTTGTGGAGTGGGACCACAGTTGCCGTATACCACTCTTTGGGTACATATCCTGTGGTAAGGCTAAGATTAAACAGCAGCCTTATGTGTGGGTTTAGTTCCTCATTGGGTTTGTGTAGCACACAGCCGGGGACACCATCCGGTCCCATTGATGTTGTGTTTTTAGCTTTAGACAGAGCAGCTCTCACCTGGGCATTTGAGATGATTGGGAGGCTACACTCTGCTGGGATAGATATTTCTCCTTTTGGGGGGGAAGGAGGGGAGAAATTTTCACTGAATCTGTCTGCCAGTATGTTTGCAATGTCTGTGGGTTCAGTGATTTTTGTATCATTTTGGACTAATTCTGAGCATATCTGGGAGTTTCCACCCAGATTTCTAACATAGCTAAAGAAGGCCTTATGATTGTCTTTTGAGTCCTTGGCGATTTTACTCTCAAAGTTGGCCTTGGATGATTTTATGAGTGATCGTAGTTTTTTACTAGTATTGATCAGAGATGTCTTCCCTTTTAGGGATTTTGCTCTATCTTGTAGTAGCTTTCTCCTCTTGTTGTAAAGTTTGTTTATGGCTGGGGTCCACCAGATCGGGCGCTTGCCTTTGGTGGAAAGGGTCTTGATTTTATTTGGGATTGCTTGATCCATGCAATCCTGTGGGTGCTCGTAGAAAGTATTTGTAAGGGATTCAGCAGCGTGGGTTGTGGTTTCCAATGGCTCAGGGGCCTTGAAGGATACCACACCAGTCTTAAGAAGTGTGAAGTTGGCTTTTGAGAAGTTCTTCACTGTGGTCTTTTTGTTGGGGGTGGGGCGGATGTGGATCTCCATTGAGATTAGTTTATGGTCTGATCTCACCAATGAGGGATATACTTCCGGTGTGGAGCATTTTGTCCCCATGTTTGTGATGATCAGGTCTAGTATATTTTCACCTCTTGTGGGAATGGTGACAAATTGTTCCATAGCATTTGAGTTTACGAACTCCAGGAACCTTTGGGCTAGGTTATTGGGGCTTGAGTAATGTTTCCAGTCTATGTTTGGGTAGTTGAAGTCACCCAATATGATGGTGTTTGGAGAGACATTTATACTCTCCAGTGTCTTCAGGAAGGCTGTGTGGGTTCCTGAGTTTGAGAGGGTGGCCTGTAACATGCTACAAACTGTAGAGCAGTTTTGCCTATGGTTAATTGCACCTGAATGGTCTCTGATGCTTCGTGAGTTGCCACCAGCCTGGAGGTGTGGGTATCCTTGATGAATATGGATACACCCCTCCTTTTGTGGTACGGTCCGGGTTTTGGGGCGAACGCATGATATGAGGTAAAACCTGATAGTGCCGGGGTGCTCTCAGGAGCCTTGAACCAGGTTTCAGTCACAGCACAGACATCGATGTTCTCCACACTGAGGAGGGCTTCGAGGGCGTGCATCTTGAGATTTAGACTTCTGGCATTGAGCAGCATTACCCTTATTTTTTTTCCATTATTGTTTTCTAGGGCGGTGGGTTTAGAATTTGAGCCTTGTCTAAAAAAGGCACTATGGGGGTGGCAAGAGCCTTTGCCAATATCCGAAAACCCAGGGGTGACAGGTGCAAGCCGTCCCTTGCGAAGCAGCGTGGCTTGTCAAGCATGTCATTCCAGGCAGAGAGACATTGGATCCCCTTAGAATGACACCAGAAATTAAGCCAATTATTAAAACTGATCATTTTGTCTCTGTATTGTGGCATCATTCTTGGTGAAGGTAGGATACTGCTCAGGGTCAGGGTCATACCAGCCTGGGCTACATAATCTGAGAGCTCCTTTATGTCTTTTTTCATGTAGTCCAGGGAGGTACGTCTCAGGTCATTCACACCGGCATGGACAATGACTGAGTCATACTTGTACTTGCTGTGGAGTGACCTGAGTGCTTGTGTTATGTGGCGGATTCTAGCGCCCGACAGGCAGCTTACTGTGACCCTCTCCTTGTTCAGTCTGGTGAGTGGGACGTTAGTGTGTCTGACTATGGAGTCATCTATGACAAGTGTGTCTGGCATTGTGTTTGGCCTTAAGGGCTGTGACTGATTTGCACACTGATTTTGTGATGTATGTGTTGCTTGTGTTATGTCATGAGGTGGCAGTTGTTTGGGTGTCTGCTTTGGAGGCCTCTGCTATTTTGGTAGATTTTTGATCAGTGCCTCCGAGTATGTCTTTGTGTGTTTATGTGTTTGATTTGTAGTTGTGATAGTTCTATGTGAGACTGGGTTTATGGTGTGTGTGGTTACCTTCTCCTCCTGTCTGGTTTTGCCAGTCCTGAGTTGAGAGAGCTCAGCCTCCAGTTTGGCTATATAGTTGCATCTCTCGCATGTATTTGTGTTTTGTGGGAGGAGGAGAGGGTTGTCTGTGTACATGAGGCAATTGTAACATTGCCTCAATATTCCCAGATTCACCAGCTGAGCAGGAGAGGACGCTAGCAACTGACCCTTTGACATGCTAGAAGAAATGAAAAAGTTTGCTGTGTAACTGAGTCAGAAAGGACCTATAGGGAAGTGGGTACTCAAGGGGGTTTTAAGCTAGTGAAGTACTTTGCGTAATATAGAAGTGCTTTACCTGACTAAAAAATGCTTTAGGAACAAGTGCTGAGCTTTACAGATAGAGAATAGACTGTTTAGATTACAAGTAGAGCAGTTCTAAGGGAAAAAATGAAGAGCAGACTTTACGGAGCCACAAATAGTTTAACCTTGTTTAACCGGCGCTGCCCGATGGTGCTCTAGTGGCAACTCCGCGCTAAATGCAGAAAAGGCAATAAGTCAGTAGTACAGGCTAGCACACATTAGTGGGCAGCCAAACAATTAAATTAAACAGCAAACAAACACTTTTCGACTTGAATTAGACTAATTTTGACTAAAATGTACTTTTAAGTTCAGATAATAAAAAATGCAGTAAATAACTATGAAAACAGTTAAAGCTTGCTCTAGGTAAGCAGTAGAAGGTAAAACAAATATAAAAAACAGCAGGATACTTAATCAGGAAAGCAGTCGCTTTTTTTCAGTTCTCTGTAGCCAGGAAGAGTCAACAGGACCACGTGGAGCTGTGTCTGAGCAATATGGCAATATTTAGAAAATAATGACAGACATTTGAGTTTTGGAGTTTTATCCTTCAGAAAAATTCCTGATAATGCAAAATCTGTTATATTATCAACTTTCTAAGTTTGTAACAAGAGCAATATTTAAGAACTGTCCCTATTTTTGGGCCTTTGTCCCACTTTTACTTATGGCTTTGTCCAGATTTCTTGCTTTAAGAGATTGAGAGGTATGTGGGTGCTCGAAGGGGGACTGCTGTCTATCCACCTCCTGTCACAGGTGTCGCATCACAGGTCACTTGCATGTTTCTGGCCAGTATGGAGGCACAGGCAAGTAACAAACTCAACACCAGACAGATGCTCAGGGTCACGGATGCAGCACAGTCTGACATCTGCTCCTGTCTCCACTGCTTTGGTGACACCATAGATCATTACACTGATGTAGTGGACATATGGTGGGTTGAGACAATGTCTGTATTTGTCCGCACATTGTGCTGGAATATCTGTTTGGGGTATGGCATTGAGCATGTGGACATAGGTCAGCAACACCATCTGTGGAGAGAGCACATGTCCGTGCACACTTACACTCCCGTAGTAGCAGTACCTCCAGTGCTACAGAGGGAAATGTGCTGGCCAAATCATGGCAGGCCATGTGCACATGGTCCTGTACGGTCCTATGGGGGCAAGGGCCCAGCAAACAGCAATCACCATCAGATACTAGCACCACTTCCGACACTGGGCATGGTGGTGCCAGAGCAAGTTCCCATGTTCATGGGTGGAGACAGTGAACTGCCCACTCTGCCAAGTACAGTCCACAGCTGTCCAGCATATAAACTTGTAGAGCTAGCACTGGGCTTGACTGTGCACACACAAACCCTCAAACATCACTGTTACATACAGGTCACCAACAAACAGATATGGCACCTGTCCACAACACACCAGCACCGCTTCCTGACTCAAACACATGCTGCCAATTGTATGGCACAGCTTAGGCCTCTGGCACCCCCACACCACACCCTGTTCCACATCCCTACCATCTGTGCCATTGATGCAGGGACATGCAAATACATGTCTGATACACAGGGTGACTACACTGCTTTCAATGTAGTTGTATAATGCAGTATTATGTCATTGCAGGTGTTGTGGGCCACAACAGGTACTGTGTGCTGGCATGTGCCATGACTACACAGCAAACCTTGAGTATTTTAGATGCATGATGTTAGATTGGCAGTAGTGTGACAGAATGACAGGTGTATCATGGACCAGTGTATGTTTCTGTTCCAGGGTGTTTCTGTTCCAGGGGTTTGAGGGTTATTCTATGGACACATGGTGGCAGCACAGTGGCACCAGATGGCATAGCAGCACAGCAGACAAATGACGTCAGCAAGGTACAGCAGTATTTGTGCATGGTTCCTTAGGTGCATATGTGTAGAACGTCGTGTATGTGACATTGGGGGCAGTCAGCATAATAATGTATTTATACTGTGTGAGATGGTCTGCTATCCTTTATGCACTTTACCTGAGTTTTCTAACCATACAAACGCAGATGGTGGCAGACATCAGTGATGTCTATATAGGAAATTAAGTTTGTCTTAGGGCTGCAAAAGGCATAACCATTGCAGAGAGATAGCCCATATGGGCATGAACATAGTGATACTAGGGGATATATCTGTAACCACATACATGGCTGTACACACAGAGTTAGCTTGTGGGAAATTAGAACCCCTACCTATCTACTATCACACACTACAGCTCACTGTAGTTATCACATGCTTATCACATGTGCCACAGGTTATGTCTATTGTATTTGGGGATGCATCCACAGTAGTTGTGGCCTACGCAAAGTGGCCTTGTATTGCACAGCATGTGTGTGGCCTGAAGAGTGCTGTTATTGTCTCTAGTGTCATAGGAGTGGGATACCTGTTAATACCCCTGCTGTGTGTGTACAGTTTCCAGTATGGCCATGTCTGGCTAGTTGCAATTTGGTAGGTGGGCAATTGGTCATAGACAATATGGCCTGTCCAAAGTCTGCGTTACAACCACTACACATTACACTACCTGCTCACCATTGCCTGTCTACAGGGTGACATTCCACAGGCACAGGGTTCTGTGGATGTGTGGATTATGTCCTTTTGCGGCCTTGGTCTGTTACAAACACTGCACATTACACTACCTGCTCACCATTGCCTGTCTACAGGGTGACATTCCACAGGCACAGGGTTCTGTGGATGTGTGGATTACGTCCTTTTGCAGCCTTGGTCAGTTACCATCAGATAATTGTTGTGATGTGTAGGTGCAGATAACCGCAGCATTTTGCATGTCAGTGGGGACATTCATACATACATACATACACACACACACACACACACACATATATATATATATATATAAACATAGTTATCTGTATCTATATCTATCTAATATATAGATGGATAGAAAAAGTTTACACACCCCTGTTAAAAGATGAGACCACAATAAATCATTCCAAAACTTTTCCCACCTTTAATGTGATATATAACTTGTACAATTTAATTGAAAAGCAAAAAAAAATCTGTTAGGGGAAAATATAAAAAATAAAAAAGTACAATATGCAGGTTGCACAAGTGTGCATATCCTTAAACTAATACTTTGCTGAAGTACCTCGATTTAATTACAGCATTCAATCTTCTTGGCTAGGAGTCTAATCAGCATGGCACATCTTGACATGGCAATATTTGCCGACTCTTCCTTGCAAAAGTGCTCCAAGTCTGTCAGATTGAGAGGGCATCTCTGGTGCACAGCCCTCTTCAGGTCACCCCACAGATTTTCTATTGGATTTAGGTCTCTATTCTTGGGGTCATTGTTGTGCTGAAAGGTGAAATTCATCTTCATCTTCAGCCTTCTAGTAGAAGCCTGAAGATTTTAGTCCAAAGGTGACTGGTATTTGGAACTGTTCATAATTCCCTCCAGCTTGACTAAAGCCCCAGTTCCAGCAAGCAATCCCAAAGCATGATACTGCCACTACCATGCTTCACCATGGGGATGGTGTTCTTTTGGTGATGTGAAGTGTTTTTTGCGCCAAATGTACCTTTTGGAATTGCGGCCAAAAAGTTCAACTTTGGTCTCATCAGAACACATTTCCCACATGCTTTTGGGAGACTTGATGCATTGTTTTGCAAATTACAGCCAGGCCTGGATGTTTTTGTGTGTAAGAAAAGGCTTCTGTCTTGCAACCCTACCCCATAGCCCAGACATATGGAGAATTTGGGAGATTGTTGTCACACGCAGTATATAACCAGTACTTGCCAGAAATTCCTGCAGCTCCTTCAGTGTTGCTGTAGGTCTCTTGGCAGCCTCCCTGACCAGTTTTCTTCTTGTCTTTTCATCAATTTTGGAGGGATGTCCAGTTCTTTGCAACATCACTGTTCTCCCATATTTTCTCCACTTTTTGATGACTGTCTTCACTGCATTCCATGGTATATATCCAATGCTGTGGAAAATTTTTTGTACCCTTCTCCTGACTGATACCTTTCAACAATGAGATCCCTTTGATGCTTTGTAAGCTCTCTGCGAACCATGGCTTTTGCTGTAACAGGCAAATGAGTAAATGTCAGGAAAATCCTACTAGGACAGCTGAACTTTATTTGGGGTTAATCAGAGTCTCTTTAATTGATGGCAGGTGTGTACCTGAGAAGACTGAATGTTTTAATTAAATGAAAAGGTGCTTCAACAAAGTATTAGTTTAAAGGTGTGCACACTTATGCAACCCGCTTATTGTACACTTTTTATTTTTTATATTTTTCCCCTAACAGATTTGTTTGTTTCTCAAATGAATTGTACAGATTATAGGTCACATTAAAACTGGGAAAAGTTTTGAAATGATTGATTGTGGTCTCATTTTTACATCACAAAAATCTGGCATTTTAACAGGGGTGTGTGAACTTTTTATATGCACTGTAATATATATATATATATATATATATATATATATATATATATATATATATATTGAATGCGCCCAATCTCGTCTGATCTCGCATGTCCTCCCTGTGGTTGCGTGGGTTTCCTCCTGGTGCTCCGGTTTCCTCCCACATCCCAAAGACATGCTGTAGGTGGATTGAACACTCTAAATTGGCCTTGGGTATGAGTGCGTGCGTGTGTGTGTGTGTGTGTGTGTGTGTGTGTGTGTGCCTTCTGTGGAAGGTTGGGCGCCAGGCTGGCAACTCGTCGCAGTAAAACTCCACTGTCAATCATGATTGGACATGTGATCCGCTCTTGGGATCCCTAACTGTGAAAAAGCTGAAAGAAGAAAAAGAATATATATATATATATATATATACATATATATGTATAAGATATAGATATGAATATATCTATATATATATATATATATATATATATATATATATATATATGTACACACACACATATATACATGTGTATATATATATATATATATATATATATATATATATATATATATATGTATATACACGTGTATAACAGGGATGTCATCTTACCTCTTGCTGTGTGTATACATTATGTAAATGTGTTATGTAGTTTTGTGTGGAGAGTCAATTATCAGGCCACACATTACTTTTATTTATATATATACACACACACACACACACGCATATCTTGTTAACATATATATGTACGTGACACATACTGATAGCTAGGGTAATCATGTGTGAGGGGGATAGGGGGAGACATACATAGCTGTCTGCATGCACAGACATATTTCCACATAGCTGTTCTTTGGATGGAATAGACTACATATATTGGCTCAAGTTAGCTAAGTGTAGCAGCATGCCCAGTGTGACTAAGTACTTGCAAGGTGACGCCAGGCCAGACTTACCTGTACCCCAGTCCGGGATTTTGTCTGCTGCAGACCACTGCCTGCTACACCTGTTTCCACACTCCAGCACGTCCCTGATATTTTGTCCGAAGCTTTCCGTGGCTGTTTGCTGAATGTAATATGTGACTCATACCTATCAACTGTAGGCATTTGCACAGAATGTCCAGCTATTTGCCTCACATCTTTGGTCCGTGTTATATAACATTGAGGTTTTCTGGCACATTAGTGGCAAATCATTAAAGAATGATGTTAGGAAATAATGACAGACATTTGAGATTCAGACCGAAGACACTGCAGGAGATTCATGGTAATGTAAGACCTGTCACTATCAATTCTGTACATTTGTAAGTGCAATGCTTAAACACTTGCCTCTATTTTGGACCGCTGTCCCACTGATATTCATGTCTTTGGCCAGATGTGTTGCTGTAAGAGGTTTAACGTGACTGGGGTATATGCTGTAATACCACATACAGGGTGATAGTTTGCAGACCTCTCCCTGTACATGTTTTTGCAGAATGTCCAGCCTATAGCCTCATACGTCTGCTCTGTTCCACATATAGTTCTGGTTTTCCAGTACTATACTGTAAAATGCAGGCACTAAAGTGCTGTAACTGCTGAGCCATTTAAGTGATGGCCTTTATATCCTGCGGCTAATTTGACCTGTTGTTATACTAGTCACTTTCTAGGTTACTCAGAGCAAGTAAAATGTCTGTCTGTAGGTTTGGCCCTCTGTTCCCCTATTTTCTCTGGCTTTGTCCAGCTGTCTTTCAGTAACGGATTGCGGCATTATGACAGTCTGTGGGAATCCTACCATATGAGTAACTCACATGCAAAAGTTGTAGATGCTGCTAGCTTGAAATCATCAACACCATCACCCATGCAAATGTCCTTAGCCCAGTGAGTCACACCAGCCACCAGGGAGAGAGAGGCTTAATTCCTCACACTATCAACTGCACAGACACATACACTGACCCCTGCATTTTGTGGGTAACGTATGTGGCCAGGTTATATGTCACAGCCCTGGAAATGTGTGGTCTTCTGAAATATCCTGGCAAACATACTCTGTTACTGCAGTCGTATGGGAACACAGATGTGTTGGGGCTAGGGGACTCTGGCATTGACAGTGATGTGTGTTAGAGTAGGTACTTCCATTTTACAGTCGTTATTAGATATTAGACAAGCTAAAGGGTAAAATAGGCCTAGAAATCATGTTTCATTTATGCATAAAAGACAGTTAAGCAGAAAGAAGGAATAACCTTGCTGGTCAAGCATGAGAGACAGTTTACTAGAAAGGAAAGATAAGCATAAAGTGTGCAGAAAATACAGAATGCTCTTTTCTCAACAGACAGATACAATCTTGCCAGCTACAGAAAGTTAATTTTTTCCCCAAAAACAGTTTTATTAAATTTTAATACACATGAACATAAAGTAATAGAAATAAACAATATAAAACATAATAGCTATTTACACTATACACAAACATTCAAGACAAACATTCGTTTTATCCAAGAAATGTAATCAATATTTATCTAACAATCTTTGTAATTTTTGCCAAGGTAGTCTTTTGTGTGTTACATTTGATGATCTCTGACAAATGGTTTACATTTCTTTTTCACATACAGATTTTGCTATTGAAATAAACTCAGTAAACATAAGATCTTTCTTATTTTTCCAGTTCAATGTAATTATTTTTCGAGCAATAGCTGGAATTGACCAAACAACAGGTAAATGATGTCTAGGAATCACGCTTGGGGTAGGAACATTGAATATTGTGAAAGAGCTAGTAATTTGACAGTTATCCGTCCACAGGGCTTTTGTGAAATTTCTAAAATCACTCCAATATTGTGTGAGAGTTTTACATTCGATGAACATATGAACCAAATTGGCCTCAAGAATATCACAACACCTCCAGCATTTGCTTTCATTACTTTTGGTTATAAAGTCAATTCTGTGTGGAGTATAAAAGCTTCTATGAATAAATCTCCCAGTATATAATCTCCAATATAAAGAAGATGAAGTGTTTTTTACTGAATTTAATAACTGTTTCTTATTATCATTAGATAGAGGCTCACCATTAATCTTCATGGAGTAATTCCAAAAAGCTGGGTCAAAAGTAATCAAGCCCTCTCGTAGGATTTTATATACAGGTGATATGCTTAATTTGTGTTCAATGTTCATCGAACTACACCATATGAACAGTTGTGTCAATATTGGTATAGTATCAGTTTCCAGATTTATTGATATGGTCTTAAAGATTAAATACAGAGCCAATTATCTTGACAGACATTATATCTGGCTAACAGAAAGTTCATTGGTTGGATGTTCTTATTGTCTATAAACTAGTGCCAAAACTTTAAATTGTTCTCTTTAAGATTAGGCATCTTATTGACATTGAAGGCATCTAGACAATCTGGTGTATAAGCTATTGGAAATGTAATGAAAAAAAGTGTTCCTTAAACTATAATTGTTGTCAATTATATTTTCGAAAATATTAAATATTTGGTTTATGCCATATGAGATGTGATTAAACTTCTTATTATATAGACAATATTCATGAAGTATCAAAAATATTTTGTTAATTCCAAAGGTTTCCTTAAACTGGTTTGCTGAGTTCTCAGAGGAGGTTATATGTATTTCATGTAGTTGTTTCCAGCTAGAGGTGTATATGGGTGAAATCCAGTGTAGGATTATATTAATAATAGCAGATTTGGAATACAGTTCTATGTTGGGAAAGCCAATTCCATTACTATCCCAGGCTCCATTACTATGCCATCTGTAGGCTAGTCTTGGTTTCTTTGGGAACTAAAAAAAAGTTAGTAATAGGGACTCTATTTGTTTAAAGAATTTTTTAGGAGGTAAGATCAATGATTGTATGTAAAATAATATCTTAGGCAAGATAATCATTTTTATTAATGAAAGTCTGTCTTCCATGGTGTAAAACATTTTGTTCCACTTTTTAGTCAGGTCATCTTAATACTTATTCCTAAATAATCTATCTTATTTTCCCAGTTGAATGAATTGTATTTTTGCAAATTTCTATTGATTTTCTAATTGATTAATACTGTTTTGGTTTTATTTTGATTAAAACAGAGCCCTGATATTTTTCCAAATAGATTTATGGCATTTATAATATGTTGTAAAGAGCCTTCTATGTCACTGGATGTTAATAGAATATTGTCAATGAAAAGCTGAAATTTTGAACAGTATCCTCCATTAACTTGAAATCCTTTGATGTTTGGGTTGTTTCTAATAAATAAAGCAAGAGGTTCCACTGATAATGCAAAAATAATGGGGACAGAGGGCAACCTTGTCTAGTCCCTTTATGAATTTTTACTGGAGATGATAAACATGAACCAATCTTAACAAATGATTTATAATCACTATAAATATTTAATATCAGTGAAATCTGAAGTAAAGTTAAACTCTAAAGATTTTTTGTAAGTATGACCAACTAAGGGAATCAAATGCTTTATCAATATCCAGAGTGATAATGGTTAATTGTTTCTTGGTTTTGTTCGCAATGTCTATTAGACATAGTAGCTTAATAATATTGTCATGTACTTTTCTATGTAAGATAAAGCCAGTTTGGTCAAAATGTATTAGATTGGATAATATATTCTTTAGTCTCTTGGCCAAGATGGACATGAAAATTTTATAATCGATGTTTAACAATATGGGTCTATAGGATGCACAAAATTGGGGGTCCTTACTTTTTTCAGAATGGGAGAAATTGAGTACTTCCACGAGGGAGGGAAAATTAAATCACGTTTAACCATGGAGAAAGTGTTTAATAATAACTTTATTGTGTGCTCTGGAAATATTTTATATATTTCTGGGGTTATCCAATCTAACCCTGGGGCTTTATTATCCTTCATATTTTTATCGTGTTCTTTCACTTCTGCTAAGGTTATTTGTTTATTTAGGGTACTATTTTGTTATTTTTTGACAGTTTAGTCTTGATGTTTTCTTGTAGAAATTTAGCTATTGCATCATCTGAGACTAGTGGTGATTGCATATCATTGATTGACCTAGTTTCTAAATGCCTCTAATATACCTCCTAAATCAGTTGTTCATTTTACTGTGTTATTATTCTTGTATTTGATTTCATTAATGTGATTTTGTTTACTAATTTGTTTGGCTCAGATAGCTAATTTATGTAAATGTCTGGAGTTTACTGAATAGGACTGTAATTTATTTTTTTATAAGCTTATAGCAAACTTATGATTCAATATTTCTAAATATTTATGATTTAGCTTGGAAATTTCGGTAAGTATTGCTTTATCATTTGATTTTAAGTTTAGTTTCAACTTATCTATTTTGGCTTGTAGATTAGAAAATTCCTTATCCCATTCATTTCTCCTTTGAAAGTACCAAGCTTTAACTCTACTATAGATGTTAACTTTTAATGCATCCCAGAGTATGATATCCGTTACTTCACCATTATTGTTGATTTCTATAAATGCATCTATTTCTTTTAATAACCACTCCTTAAAACCTTTTAACTTAGTAACATAGGCTGGGATTCTTTGAAAAATTATCATATCATTTTTTCACAGACAAGCTGAACAAAACGTCACTGTGGTCAGAAAGTGGACATGATTGTATTAGAACAACACTTATTTTAGAGTAAAGAGTATTAGACACAAAAATCTTATCAATATTAGTTTGTATGGCAAATTGAAAAGAATGCTGAGTGTATTGAAGTGAATTTTGAACTTATAAATGATGTACGTCTCTAAAATTCATTGAGGCTATAAAGCTATTTAACTTTTTAACTTCTGTCATTAGTTTGACCTTACTATTTTTAGAGGTGTCTTCATCTGATAACAAGCAAATGAAATCTCCCACCAGTATAATTTCTCCCTCTACATATAAAGTGATGAGATCTAAGTATTTCTTTACATATTTAGTTCCTAGACCAGGAATCCAATATGAGTTTACTAGTGTGAAGCATTTCTTATTAACTTTTAACACTACTAAGTTAAACATTCCGTCTATCTGAAAAGATATTTAAGATTTTATGTAGTGTATAAGTATTATCCATAATATAAGAGTACCTCTCCTTTTGGCTTTAAAGCAAGAATTTGTAAAAACTGTAAAACCATTAATTGATAATTTTTGCAAATCCTTCTTCAGTAAGTGGGTTCCCTGCAAGAAGATTATCTGAGCTTTGTGCATTTTAATGAATTTAAGTAAACAAGCTCTTTTGACATTGTTATTTAAGCCATTAATATTTAATGATAAGCATTTATGTATCATCATTCGCTAAAGTTATATTTAGAGCATCAGTAATACCTTTTAAGTATAATGACTTGGAGTAATTGTTGAAGATATTTATCATGGATGAGTCAAAAATCTTTAGAAACAAATTCTGAAACCAATAACTAAGAAAACAAACAAATGAAACCAGAAGTAGCAGAACTGAAGGACCAATTTGGTAGATAACAAATGCGGCAATAACAAAACCCAAAGGATCCACCACAGCAGAGCATGAGTAAAACCTTTAATAACCAGGATAAGCACTTTCGAGTAATCCATCTCTTTTTCAAATCCTAGTAACTAAGAAAACATACATACATGGAACCTGAAGTTCCAGGTTTAGCGAATAAATTAACTAAACCACCCCTTAACACCATCTCACACACCAAAAACATACGTAAATAGCTTCTACTTTAAATGGCAATCACAGTGGATTCATATTTAATATTGTGTAAACCACTACTAATTATTGGGACATAAGGAGTCAGTTTCACCAAGTAACCTAGTTGCTTTATCAGCATAAGCTTCTAATACCTATATACTTTATGACTGTATTACAGTCTTTTGTATTTATAACTATAGCAGTACAGTAGTTATATCAGTTTACTTATTTCCCTTTTTCCCCTTCCATTTTTATACCATTATATATTCAAGTACACTGGTAATCATGAATGGAAAGAAAGGGGAGAAGAAAAAAAAGGGAGAAAGGGGGAAGAGCATTTGTTGATCTGCTAATATTGATTGAACAGAAAAGGGTGACCTAGAACATTTTAACAATCCATTCCTACAATACGTGTGGTCATACACAAATTTGAATCATAGCATCACAACTAGCATTGCAACGGAGTCTGATTATATAGCTTTAAGTCTGCATCAATGAGAATACCTAATAATGATTACAGTTGCTTAAGCATGAAAGTAGTAAAAGGAAAAAGAGAATCAGTCCTATATATATAGCTTTACAGTCTCAGTACTAAAGAGAATGGTTGTTTAAGTAGTCAAATATTAGTATATTTTCATTGAGGACATGCTATCAAAGCAAAAAAAAAATGGTTTCCTGTCAGACTTCAGTGTTTCAAACTAACAGGCATACAATAGCATTAAAATGCAGTTTTCCTCACTAGACTGATAGAATAATTGCTGCATTAAAGTCTTAGATTCTTAAAAGTACATATTTAAAGTGATTCCATACCTTTAGATGCACAAAAGACCAAAAAAAAAAAAAAAAAAAACCAAAAAGAGAGCTACTTTTTCTTCTAGTTTAATTTTCAGCTTACTTCCGGGCTTCTGAGTCATGAGTGAGTTCAAAGGTTGTATGATATCATCACTCATTGTATTCTTGCTTTCAGATTCTCTAGCTTGCTGCTAGTGCCCCTGTAGATCCTAGTGCAGATGAAGAAACACTCACAGAGGCTTAGAAAAGGCATTTTGGTGGAAATGTCAAACAACTAAGTTTTCACCATTCTAAAGAAGCATAAAAAGTGCATGAGCATCCTCCACAGTGAAAAAAAAAACATGAACTGCTCTTCTCTAAAAATGTTAGAAAAGTAGGATTCCCCCATAAATCAATAATTTACATCTCTTAACATAAATTTGGTTAAGTATTAAAATTAGAGCATTTAGTCAATGTAAAAGCACTTAATGTTAATATATTACACTAAGGAATGCAGATTTTAAGTAAATACATATATATTAATTATATGAATTTTTTTCTAAAATGTCACGGGGAAACAAAACCAACTTAATTAAAACATCTCCTAAGGGCACTTTTGCTGTGGGGATTCTATGCAATGTAACATAAAAAAGTAAACAAACTCTAAAATGTTACCCCAAAATTAACACACATGAATGCTTTACTTTGGAAATCATGAATTAATTGTAAGATAGCATGACTTTTGTATCCCAAATGAATGGATAATGATGTTAACTGACCTCCCCCCTGGTCATAGTAAACATATACTATGACAAAAAAAAAATACAGACACACACACACACACACACACACACACACACATATATATATATATATATATGGTTCTACCTGACTTCGTCGACAGCTGAGAAGACCGACATCGAACTGAGCTCCAGAAGATCAGCGAAGAAGACCGACGCGAATCGCGGGTTGCAGAACATCGACAATGCAGAAGACCGACACGACGGATGACAACACCAACGCCGAGGATGCCGACATGGGGAAAGGCTGTGTGAGTATGCGGTAGTGACGGACGTTAGGGTGCGAGGCAGGTAAGTGTGGAGATTGACGGTCTGTGGGGATAGGGGTGGGTTAAGTGAGTTAGGGTTAGGGAGCGATAGGGGTGGGTTAAGTGAGTTAGGGTTAGGGCGATAGGGGTGGGTTAAGTGAGTTAGGGTTAGGAGCGATAGGGTGGGTTAAGTGAGTTAGGGTTAGGAGCGATAGGGCGGTTAAGTGAGTTAGGGTTAGGAGCGGTAGGTAAGTGCGATAGTGACGGACCTTAGGGTTAGGGTAAGGTTTAGTGTGGGCTTGTAAGGATTTTGGTGTGCTTGTGTTGTGTGTGTGGTTTGTGGAATGGGGATGTGTTTTGTTTTGTATGGGGTTTCGTGTTTGTGTACCGTCGGTTATTTCGTTGTCGGTTATGTGTGGTTTCGTGTTTATGGACTGTCGAATATGTGGTGTCGGTGATGTGGTTGTCGGTGTTGTGTGGTTTCGATTATGTCAGGTAGAACCATATATATATATATATATATATATATGTGTGTGTGTGTGTGTGTGTGTGTGCATATATGTATACACACACACACATATATATATATATATATATATATGCACACATATAAATATATAAAGGTATATGTTTAATTAAAATAAAGACACTTTACCTTTGCTTTGTATATATATTCCAATGTGATATTAAGTAAAGAGTTCTGCAAGAAAGTATTTATTATTATTTGATAACAATCCTATTTGTCTTTTAATTTTTTATTGGCAACTTCTTTGACAGCCCAAGCGTTCTTAGTTGCATGTCTTTTCAGACTTTGTGCAGACCATTCCATCTCCTCTGTATCAGTATTTTTTTCCTGTGAATAAAGTCCAAAGCCACTGACAAAGAGCTAAAGATCTTCTCATCTTCTGGTAAATATATTTTTATCCTGGAGGGAAAGAGAATTTGTGCTTTGATGTTAACTTTTTTAAGAAATTTTATCAAGGGAACACATTCTTTCCTTCTAGAAATGACAGAAGTATAGTCATTGTCAAAATGAATGAGTTTGTCCTTTATCTTGATGGGAGGATTATTCCACACAGATTTCAGTACCACGTCCTTATCCTGGGTGGACAAAACTCTGACAATGATGGATCTGGGGTTAGGAGAGAGTGTTGTTGATGCAGGTTTTGATAGAGACCAATGAGCCCTCTCTATACCGAAGGAAAAGGCTTCAGGAAGATTTAGTGCTTTTGGAAGCCAGTTATTAAGAAAATGTATCATATCAGTTCCCTCTTCCTTTTGTGGTACACAACAGATTCTAATGTTTCTTCTTGACCTACTTTCCAGGTCTTCCAGCTTTTCTATTAGTTTTGTATTCTGTTTCAAAAGAAAATAATTTTGACTTTCACATTCTGTTAGTCTGCCATCCATATCTGTTAGAGATTCCTCGACAGAAGCAATTTATTCATAATGCTTTTCAACCATTTCACTAAGAATGTCCAGCTGCTTACTATAGTCTTGCTTGATAGTATCCATTTTATTCTCTAGTTTGTCCATTTTTATAGATAGTTCTTCAATAGTAGTTATTAATGTTTGCAGCTCCTTCTTTACGACACTGTCCTGCTGAGAGTTCTTCGAGTTACTCATATTTGAATTTCTTGAAGAAAACTTCTTGACAGGAAAAAATAATAAAAACTTATGTTTTAGTACTAACTTTTGGAAAACAATAAAGGATCTATACTCAAAAATCTACTGATATACTTTTGGATTAGTATTTCCAAAAATTAGATTAAATTTCCTGTCAGAATAAAAATTTATAAGCAGAGCTAATGTTCAGCGCTGCTAGTAGTCTGGCATCTTGGCCACGCCCCCTCACAGAATGTTCCTTAATGGAAAGTTTGATTAAGACCAGGCCTGGAAACCAAGGCTAAGAGGGCATGTAATGCATCACAGGGTTTTGGTATTATTAAAATATACTTCAGATACAGTTAGAAAAGTCAGTTAAGGTTAGTTAGTTCGTTTGACCTGACATTATGGAGAAGATTAAGCTACAATACAGACACTTGAGCCTGAGTACTGAAGTCAGGTCAAATAAAGACTGGTTCCTTACACAATTCAGGACAATCAGAAGATATGTGCAGAATATGTTTAGCAGAATTGTTAATGAAAACAGTATTCAGATATTGTGAACATCTAATAAAGCGTTGTTGAATGAACTACAGTGTTTGGAGAATTCATTCTGATAAGTACACAAGACGTGGCCCATAAAGGAGAGACTGGCACCTGTTCAGTACAAGTTTGGGTAATTAACAGATAATGACTTTCGTCTCAGTCTCATTCCAGTTGTTTCCAGTTAATTACAGTATAGTACAGTCATCAGTTTTTACAATGGTGAGCAGCTATGATTGGGGTAACTCCCACAACCCCATAAAACTTTGCATCAGTAGTCAGACTACATGTACTCTACAAAAAATCTACAGACTAACAGTGTTTTGTTCAACTACATATGTTCTACAGAATAAGTCAGCCTTATCAGCAAAACTTCAACAGAAGCAGCAAGTAACCCTTTCAAGTACAGTTTTACTGCAGTAGCCAGCTTAACAGTTTACAGTGACAGCAAATGTTTCATTACAGACTTTTTGGCAGCATACCAGTCTTTTTCCATACAGAGAGACCGTGAACTCTATATAGAATAAGCTAGAAATTATTGCACTGCAGTTTCTCATTATAGAAAAGACTTTTCAGTAAGACAGCACTACTTAACGCAGAAAATGGACACAGCAGATGACCTCTACATATAGTAAATGCAGCTGTTAACCAAGGTGCACAGCACCAGTGTTTACTTCAGAAAAAGCCTCAAAGTTCTTCAGCAGAACAGCATTAAATCAAAAAACTTTAGCAGTGTTCCTTCAAAACATAAAAGACATTATCCAATTAACAGCCATCTCCACAAACTTCTAAGTTTCCAGTGTGACGTCACACAACCAAGCAGTAAGAAAAAGGTTAATAAACTACAGACGAAGGCACACATTCTTTCAGGATCATAAAGTTATGTAAGACTTCATATGCACTTTTTAGTTAACAGCTCAAAAAAGTTTAAATTCACCAGTAAACATTATTTCCATATCTATTGTATAAACATGTCAAGTAATACTTCTACAGTTGAGACATCCTTAAAATTTTGGTTTAAATTTAAAACCTGGGTAAAGAAGTCTAAAAAACTGTATTCCAGAAATGTGTTTTTAAAGTTAAAGGTTAATAGTTCAAGAATGTTAAATATTTCTAAACTCGAAAGGGTTAAATCACAGAAGCAAGCTAATGAGTCAGCTTCTGTCAATACGGTTTTGGACATAATTAATCCTTGTGTACATGCTTCAGCACATACAATTCAAAATACAGAAGTATGTTGCAGTATTAAACATTTAAATGTCAACACAGTCAACATACATAACAAGCAGGCAATGTCTCAAGTTTACATTACTTCATCTAGTTTATTTTCAGAATCAAGTGCAATGTTTGCACTGAAGGGAGATAGGAGGAATCAGAGTGCAGATTTTAATAAAGCAAATTCCAGTAGAACTGAAGAACAGACTTCAGTGCTAAGTAAAACTGCTATTGTTTCAAAGAGAAATAAAGAAAGAATAGCTATCCGTAAAGGGTGCAGCACTATAGCACCAGCACCAGATCAGAGCATTACTCTGTTATTGTTTAAGGTTAAAATAAATGACAATATTTCATTGTTTACAGACAAATCAACTTCAGTTACACATAGATCTTTATTAGAGGGCACAAATGCAGTTTGGTCATAATTTAAAGGGTCAAAGATAACAGTGGCTAACAGTGCAAAGTGTAACAGCTCTGTACTAGGTATGAACATATCATTAGAGTTATATACTGTTTTAGACTTCAGTGACAAGATTTGTGCAAATGTACAGGTTTTAAAGAATTGGTTACGACAGAAACATGCAGATTTAGGAGTTAAATATAACAAATTCCAGTTCAGCTGACATAGCTGAAGTGCTCAGAAAGACTGGGTGCGGCCAGTTAGGGAAAAAGGGTAACTGTATACCTCTATGTCTTGTAAGGTATATCAGAACTAACAGTCAAATTAATTCACAGAATAAAGGATTTGCAGTTACAGATTTGGCAAATTAATTTTTTGTGTTATTGTTTTGTTTAACAATCATTAATTAAGAGCTTTGTATTAAAGTGTTACAATGCATAAACAATAAGCAATGATATAGACAGAGACAAAATAATGCTTGCTAGTTTACAGAATGTAAAATTTAAAGTCAATGCTACATTGTCAAGGTGACAATACAGTTAAAAATTCAGCTCCTATGTATAAAAGAGTACATTATGTAATCTGTTTGACACTGTATATGTTTTGTACGGAGATGGCAATTTGCCAAGCACATTAGATCACATTACAGCCAGCCTAGCAAGCTGAATTAAAGACAATATTATATGCCATAAGACTGTATGGCAAAGATCAATGCAATGCATTTACAGTTTAACTATTTAATAAAATTGTAGACAGGAGTGATAAATTCTAGCAGCGTTTAGTACTACTGAAAAATTAAATGACGTCAGCTAAGGAAACGGTTATGGGGAGACAGTGGGTGGAGTTTCACTCACAGAACAGTATGTTAAAATGTAACAGTCACGAGAGAAAATGTAAAAATTTCAACAGTTAAAACTGATTTTATATAGGTGCAGAAATGCACAGTGTCACATTACTACTTTAGTTTCATTTAAAGTTATCAGTTTGCTTACAGACTTGCAAGAGTTTATTAGCAGCAACTGTTTATTTCATGCAGAAAAATGTAAATAAGGTCAGGGCAATAAGCAATGCTATCGGTTTATAATTGTTAAAGATGCAAATGTTATTTTAAGTACCTGATACTAAATACATTCAAGAGCTTTAGTCACCCAGCAAGAAATGAAAAGAAGAGCTTTAAAACACCTAACTATAAAAAGGACACTTTGGCTTTAAAGCAGGCCTTCCTTTACCTCATCAGTGACTAGGACAATACAGAGTAAAATTTGTCAAGAGCTGTGGTGCAGAAGTTGACTGTCTATTGTTTGTTTAAAATTAAAATGTATGAGTTAAAGCAAGTATGCATGTTTTCAGACAGTTATTTAACAGTACTAGTTTTCAGTTGATCAGTTACAGCAAGTATGCATGTTTCAGACAGTTATATAACACTATTAGTTTTCAGTCTATGTATGTTCAGACAATACTGACAGGAAAACAGATTTCAGTTCTTTTTTTTTATCTGTGTTCATGTAACACTATCAAAATGTTCTCATGTTTTCAGACAATTTTATAATAGTACTAGTTTTCAGTTTATCTATGTTCAGACAATACTGACAGGAAAAGGTACTAATAGTTTAGTTTTCAGAATATAACATGTACTAGGTTTCAGTTATGTTTTTATCTGTGTTCAGTTAACACTGGCAAAAGATATTCTTTTAGCCCAGAATATACAGCTATTTTAAATGTTCAGTATAAATATGTATCACGCTAATGTAAATTTCAGTCAAGATTCAGAATATGACATTCATACTCAGTTATGTGTTAAGTATAGTACATTTCAGTCAAATTTCAGAACATAAAATTATATTCAGTTATTTCACATTATTCATTAACTTTAAGGGTAAAGTAACAGAATTATATTATTTATTCATTAGTTAAGGGTAAAGTGACAGACTTTTTTGTAACAAGCTTATTACATCATATACTTCTACTATATCATCCTTTACATTATTCAGTCATTAGTTACGGGTAAAGTGACTGAATTATTTATTACAGGCTTATTAGGATAAGTTATCTAAATAACAGATAGTAAGAGTTATTCAGTATACCCAAAGCATAATGCCAGGCTTAATTTGTTAATTAATTTATGGATTACAGTACACTTTATATAATTATTGTGCATTAGTCAGAAAGTTAAAAAAGACACAAACAGAAAATGCAAAGGTATAGACGTGAAATACAGAAAGCACAAGTTTTAGTAAACTATTAAGATAAGTTATCTAAAGAATAGGTAGTAATAGTTATCCAGTGCACTCGAGGCATACCAGAATAAACTTAATTTAATTAGTTTACAGATTACAATGCACATTTATAGATTACTCTGCACTTTACCTAATTATTGTACATTAGTCATAAAATTAAAAGGACACTGACAGACAATGCAAAGGTACATACATGAAATACAGAAAGCATAAGTTTTAGCAAATTATTATAGCTCATAAATAGTCACAGAATATTTCAGGCACAAATTTAGGAGGCAAACATCTATTACAGCACATAAAAGTTAAAAAAGGTAAGTAACATTATTAGCAAACCTAAATGAAAATTAATAAACACAAGTTAATACAGTATATGGTAATTATGCTACACGACCACTTATAAAGTTATCACTTTAGTGGAGATTTCAATTAGGCTTCAAGATTTAAATCTATGAACATCAGAAAAAAGGTTTAATTTGTACATCATGGTACACTAAGGCACCAGTTCATAAGGTAAAAAAACATAAAATGTTACCATTATATCATACAGAGAGGCAAACATATGCAGGATTAATAGTTTGTACTCTGTCTGACAAATAAATATTCACAAAGATAGGTTAATCAGCTTTAAAAGCCACATAATTAAAAGACACTCATTTTCAGAATAATATACAGGTTCTGAATATATCACTCATATATCAGAACTTAGACTTAAAGACTCTAAGTAATATGAACATTAAATCAAAGTTAACAGACTTCCAGTCTAATGGTCAAAATTAAAATTGGAAGTTTATTCACCAGATAAAGAAAAACAATTGCCTAGTTATAAGCAAATCATAAAGTTAAGAGACTTCAATCAGAACAGGTCATGAAGGCTCAAGTGACACCTAGTGGTCAAAATTCAAAATTGCAGGTTTATTTACCAAATAAAAAAAAAAATATTTTCAGATTATGAGCCAGGTAGCATAAAGCTATATACAGTAGTTAGCAATGCAGATGTAAGGTAACTACAGAAGTAGGTCCCTATAGACTTTCGTGAGGGACCTCAGGGGCAACTGTTAGATTAAGGACTTCCATTTTAAAGTAGCTATTAGACATTAGTCAGGCTAAAGGGTAAAATAGGCCTAGAAATTGTGTTTCATTTATGCATAAAAGACAGTTAAGCAGAAAGAAAGAATAATCTTGCTGGTCAAGCATGAGAGACCATTTATTAGAAAGGAAAGATAAACATAAAGTGTGCAGAAAACACAGAAAATACAGAATGTTCTTTTCTCAAGTTAAAGATGCAATCTTGCCAGCTACAGAATGTTTCTTACTGGAATGTTAGATTACGACCAGGCCTGGAAACCAAGGGAACCAAGGCGAAGAGGGAGTGTAAAGCATCACATGGTTTTTATATTATTAAAATAAACTTCAGATACAGTTAGGGAAGTCAGTTAAGGTTAGTTAGTTCATTTGACCTGACATTATGGAGAAGACTAAGCTACAATACAGAAACTCAAGCCTGAGTATTGAAGTCAGGTCAAATAAAGGCTGGTTCCGTTTATACCAATCAGGGCAAACAAAAGATATGTGCAGAATTTGCTTAGCAGCACTGTTAATGAAGACAGTATTCGGATATTGTGAATATCTAATAAAGCCTTGTCGAATGAACTACAGTGTTTGGAGAATTCATTCTGAAAAGTACACAAAACTTGGCCTATAAAGGAGAGACTGGCACCTGTTCAATATGAGTTTGGGTAATTAACAGATAAAGACTTTCGTCTCTGTCTCATTCCAGTTGTTTCTAGTTAATTACAGTACAGTACAGTCTTATCAATTCTTATAATGTGTCTATCCTATGACCGCACTTTTTGGCATTTCCCTTGCACAATGCAGTGGGGTTTCCAGCCATGTGGCCTAATGAATACTATGGGGCACTCAGTATTGGGCAGAGTACCTGTCATCCCAAGTGGCTGCTAGATCTCTGCAAGTTGCCCAGCAGCCCAGTCTATTCCTTTGCATACATCTAGCAGGTCCATACTTATGTAACATTGTCTAGTACCCCGTACATGTGTATAGGAGAGTGACTTACCTTGCAAATGCAGCAGTTGAGAGACCTGTGTTTCAGGGCTGACTCTTGTCTAATGCATGCAGTACACAGTCACTACATGGTTAGGCACAGGTTGTGTGGGATGCCTAGCATCAATTTTAATATATGTATGTCAGTTGGCGTGAGGTGTCAGTCCGTAGGCCCTAGGTTGTCAGTGTGTGTGCTATCCACTGTCTTTTGGCCAAGGCCAGAGCATACTGGGCATGCCTACTTCTGCCTACTGGGAGCACTTCATGGGGTTCCTCCTCCATGTCCCCCTTTGGGTGTGGCTTTGGGCACATAGGCAGTAGAATCCTTTCCCTTTAATGACCCTGCCACAGCTGTTTCCACAGGATCATACTGTATAACATGGCACACACTGTGAACATCTGTGCACATGTGGCTGGACAGTACTGCAGGGCTCCACCAGATATATTAAGGCACAGGAACCGTTACTTGAGCAGCCCAAACAGACACTCTATGACGTTCCTAGTTTGTGCGTGTGCCTCATTATTGTGTTCTACAGTGGGTGTGGGTGCATTTCTGATGGGTGTCATCTTCCACGGTTCCAGTGCATAGCCAGTATCCCCCAGCAGATGGCTGTATGGTATGTCCCTCCAGCAAACATCTGGTACAGCTGTGATGTATGCCAGATATGGAAGTCATGATAACTGCCAGGGTTGCCAGCATACACATTCATGATAATGCCCTGGGCATTGAACATGACCTGGCACCTGATGGAGTGGTATCCCTTGCAGTTGATGTAGACGCTACCCTCCTCACCGAGCGGGGCTTTGATGTATACATGAGTGTAGTCTATGGCGCCGAGGACCTTTGGGTAGTGTGCTACATGGTAGAAGAGTCTCATACTGCTAGCCCTCTCCTCAGGGGTGTGGGGTAAATACATGTGCTCACTGGCATGTGTTAGCATGGCATCCAGGAAATGGGAGTACCCTGGATGCTGATGCCTGTAAAACTCCCCTCATGTCTGCAGTTGGTCTTTGCAAAGTACCTCTAGCTCATATCCTAAGGGCTACATATACCTTTGTTTCCACTGGGATAGGTTCCCCTCTGTTGGCTCTGGGTCTGAGTTGAGGGTGGCAGAATTCGGACAGTTCATGTAATATGTCCCTGTCCACCCTGTAGTGGTCTACAATCTCCAGCTCATGTAGCTCCTGGAAGGTTACCCTGGGCTTGAACACTCTTCTCCTTCTCAGTCTAAGCCTACTGTCAGCAGCAACATTAGCACTGACCTCAGCATCTAGCACATACAGATGTAGCAGAACTGCAGCAGCACCAAGCATTGCTTTAGTTAAAATTCCCAAGTCTGTACTCCACTGTTGCAGAGTATGGGGGCGAAATCAGATTGTACGGTGTATGCAGTCTTTAAATTGCTCTGCTGTAGGTGGAGCCTGTGTGACTGACTACCTATGATTCATTCCACCTGCCAAGTATATCATTGTTTTAATGGCTCAGTTGAAGTGGTACAAGAGTCATCAGTAATTTATATGTGACTGGCTTTTCCAGCCAATTTTTTCCCCCCTGCTAAGCACTGCAGAGTGCAAACTCACACTGTAGATATTAACAATGCTGAACACTTTGGGACACACCCCCATGGATGGGAACACTCAGCACAGTGGTGTGTCATGCAACCATGCTCAAACATGTTCAAACACGCACCCCGCGGGTAAACAGTACTTAGCAGCACTGGACACACAACCCCAGCTCAGCTCAGCGGTGAGCAAATGGGAGCCATTGAGCTCCAATGAGCTTAAAAGGATACAGACACACCCCCTTTTGCTGTGAGCTATGTTTTTTGTGTACACCAACACAGTTGTGGCCCTACACAGATGGGATCTGTGGACACAGATACCCATTTTTGCTATTCAGTAAACCCAGCTCATTTGTATACATATCCATACTTAATTCCTGGAAACTGCACTATTCCAGGCCCTGCCTCCTTAGCAACCACAGCAGTCAACCATTGTACATACTCCATGCCAGGTCTTATAATGCATTATTGTCACATATGTATTGCTCTTCCTTTTTACACTTTTTAATTTTTTTTTCCATAACGGCATGTTTGCACACTGCTGCTCAGCACGCAAACGTAATATGGGTATTAAAAAAAATGTTCCTTTTAAATTATTTTCCATTGGGGTTTGGACACACAGGCCATATAGTTTTGAACATATCTGTGTCTGCTATGCTATCTCTATGCTTCTACCTGGGCTTTTACAGCCCTTTTTCTTTTTATGTCATGTACATGGAATTTTTCCGTGTACACTTTGGATACCGAAATGGGGTCTGCAGGACTGCCATTCTGCTTGCTGGCTCAATCAAACACCCTAATTTACATGCAATTCACCTGCTTCCATCTTTGCATGCTCATGCATGCCCCTCTGTTCTGTCTACTGGATCACACAGCAGCTTACTTCCACATAAGCTCCATGCCACTATGTCTACATGGAAAATTAATCTGTGCAGGCTTTAATGAATTCCCCCTTCAGAGTTTCAATTCATTGTTATGTTCTTTTTTGCAATGGCTAGGAGAGTCCATAAAATTGTATATTTTGTTCTCGGAACACAGTCTGGTACAGATGTTAAACAGAATCAGAGATTTGATTAACTGGAATTTGTCATTAAATACTGCTTGTAAAAAATAATTTTATCCCAGTATGATTTAAGCAATTGACATTCATAGAACATATGCTGAAAATCTGCTTTTATTCTTAATTTGCATATCCAACAACCAATATGTTTTTTAAACATTAAGTCCACTTTGTGAGGTGTTAAGTAAGATCTATGTATGAACTGTCATGTAAAAAGTTAAGTTTCCAGTATAGCGAGAGAGATGTTTGTTTTGAGGAGAGAAGAATTAGATGCTCTTACATTCACCACTGCAGCATTCATTACCTATGGGATTCCCTGCTGTGAAGCCCATCGTCTGGTCGGTTTACCAAAGCCTACCATTGCTTTAAGGTACTCTGAAGGTCACCTACACACTCCCTGAATAGCATAGGGCATAAAGGTGATGTTCACGCGTACCATCCTCAGAACTTCTTTGCCGCCAGCCCAAATGCTATTTTTAATCATTGGTCTGTTTGGCTCCATCCTTTTTTAATGTTTTTCTGTTAGCTGGCATTCTGGTGATTACTCATGTTTGCTGAAGTCCTCACTGCTGCAGATAAGTATCCAGTTGGGGGACACTGTGGTGATAGGGGTTTGATCCCTCATAGACACCTTTTTTCTCAGTATAGGTTCATAGGTTTATACTAGGCTATCTGCCCTAAGGCATTTATAAGCCTAGCCCAAAGTTTTGTGGCTTACGCCACCCCTTATATGAAAAAATACTGTGCCCATTAGTTTGTTGTGCCTCTGTCCAGCAGTGACACAGAGATGATTCCCGGGGTAAACCTACAATCTCCCATCCACAGGTCAAGATTTCTCATGAACAGAGCCAGCGAGGTGCTCTACCTCACATGGACCGGGATTTTATTCCACAGCATAGGGAGTCTCTGAGTGATAAATCTATCCCTCCAGCACATCCTATTTATATCCGTGCTAAGGTTTAAGTCGCTTGCTCTAGTGGTTTTGGTGGATTTGGATTTTTTGAGGTGGAGCATGTCCATTAATTCAATGTGCTGCAGGTCCTGCTGGATGCCAGGAAACCTACTACTAGGAAATTTTATTTGTCTAAATAGAAGAGGTTATCTATTTGGCATCTTTCTTGTAACCTGTACCCACTTACTGTGGATGTTCCTTTGGTTCTCTCTTATTTGTGTGAGTTGCTCAATGCAGGTTTGGCCTATTCTTCTATTAAGGCCCACTTATCAGCTCTTTCTGCTTGTCTGCCTTTAACTCCCCAGGCTAAGCAATTTCTTAAAGGTATCCTTAATATCAGACCTCCTAGGAAGCCTGTTCTTTCTCCCTGGGATATTAATAATTCTGGAGAAATTGTCTCGGGCTCCTTTTGGGCCCGTTGTTTCAGCTTCCTTCCAGCATTGTTCTTGGAAGATAGTTCTTTTGTTGGCTCTTACGTCTGCCAGACAGGTATCTTGAGTTGCAAGTCCTTTTGGCTTGTCCACCTTTTTTGATATTTCATGAGGACAGGGTGTCCTTGTGTACTAATCCTTCTTTTATGCCCAAGGTGGTTAATGAGTTGTAACTTAATAAGTCTATTAATTTGCCTACTTTTTTCCCTTCTCTACAATATGACAGTGAGAGAGTGCTGCGTACTTTAGACATACATTGACAGTTCGGGTTTTATTTGGATAAGACTAAAGCTATCAGAAAATTTGATCAGTTGTTTGTTTCCTTTCATCCTAGGTCTTTAGGTTTGACTATTTCCAAGCAAACTATTTCTACTTGGATTTCAAAGGCTATTTCTTTTCATTACACTTTTCATGGCAAGAGCCTTCCTTCTTCTTTAAAGGCTCATTCTACTAGAGCTGTGGCTTCTTCTGGTGCTTTTTTCAAGGGCCCAGAAACTAATTCTATTTTTGAAGCAGCTACCTGAACTTCTGTGCATACCTTTACCAACATTGGATAGTATCTGCAGAGCTAAAGTTAGTTTTGCTAATGCAATACTTCATGGCTTCTTAGATAGCTCAACTGCTGCTTCCTCCTCCCAAGTTTCTTCATGAACCTTGGTACTCTTCCATAAGTAATGAATACTGCAGTGGTAAATGTAAGGACATAGTACAGTTGTTTAAAATATTACTATAATGGTAGATGTCCTTGCCTTCACCTCTGCAGTATTCACTCCCTCTCTCCATCCCCCTAGTCTTTTTTTCCTTCATGGATGTGCAGGTTCTCTTTGGTTCTCCTTGGACTGCTGTTCCTACTGGGGCAATCAGTTCTGAGGATGGTATGCTTGAATGACAACTTTATGCCTTACTCTATGCAAGCAGTGTGCCAGTGATGTTCAGCATACCGTAAAGCAATGGTAGGCTTTGTTAAACTGGCCAGACGATGGGCTTCACTGCAAGGAATCCCATAAGTAATGAATACTGCAGCAGTGAAGGCAAGGACACCTATCTATATTGCAAGATTTTACACAACTGTACTTTTTTGACTCTATTATTTGGTAATTGACTATTAATTGCTCTATAATAATCCCATAAGCTATCTTTATGATAGACTTTTTTATTTTATAGATAGATAATAAGTATCCCTTTCCAGTAATATGTTGTTATACTCTTAATATCATGTGATCTATAAATTTGGGAAAATCATGCATAACTATTAGTTGCACTGCCTGTTTGGTATATACTACCTTAATTCCTGCATAAGTAACCACAGGTTATTGTCCAAATTAAATTTCCTTTTAACTTCATCTATTGTCAGTAATTTCCCAGAGTCTGCCAACTGATGCCAATGTATCAGCCCATTGTTCTTAAGAGTCTTGACTGCTTCTATATCAAAGGTTTTGACACTACTTTGTGTACATGCAATTGGGTACAATAAAAACAACCATGTTTTTATGTCTGGATTATTATTTATAAAGTTCTTATAAGCCTTTAGTGTATAAGTGATAAATTTAGAGCTTATATGTTTATGTTTACTCACTGCCATGTATTCCTTTAGTAACCAAAGAAAATTATTAGCTATCAGTTTAGTGTATTTGTTTAATGATACAAAGCCCAATTTCAACCAAATATCCGTGTATATTAGCTTCCATCTGGATGTAAACCTGTATTTAACCATAATGATATTGTTTTATGGAAGATGACAGTGAATAACCTTCTATATCTGGCAGAGCTTTTCCACCCATTTCCCATTCATCTAGGTGATATTTCATAGTTATCCTAAGCTTATTAGGATGCCATAGAAATTTTATGATTAGACTATTAAATTCTTTTAGATATGAATTTGATGGTGGCAAAGAACATGCTTGTCTAAAATATAAGCTCTTTGGAACATAATTTTAATTATATAAAGCCTGTCTTCCATTGAGAAGAAGAATTTATTCCATTTTTGTATAAGGTTTTTGATATTGTTTAAGATCTCTTTATAGATTATTTCACTTGTTGTATCTAATTTGTTATTATTTATTTATTTTTATGTTACATTTGTTGACCGGGCTAGTCTAACTGGATACATGTCCATTTTCAGTAGAGGCCCGAGGAGATAAGCTCCAATACAGATAAATGAAAAGCTTAGTAATCAATATATAAAATAAGACTAAAAGAAAAAATTCATATAAAACTAGCAGATTTCAGGTACATAAACACAAAAAAAAAACAGGAAAGATAACTAAATAGCAGAATTAATTATATATAAAGAGAAAAACAATATTGCCAGTTAAACATATTATTCTGTGAAGATAAACAATAAATCTTGTAGTGCCAGAATGCTTCTACTATACAGTATGCAGTTATAGGTCATATTTATAAATAAAAAGACTAAGGTCTAGAGGGGAGGCAGGATAAGTATATACATAATGTAAAAGGAAGAAAAACAAGTATATTTTTCAGTAGGAAATGTAAAGTGAGATTCTGCATATTGAAGTTTGGAAGGAAAATAGAATTTATTGGGATAAAATATGTACTAATTTCTGAGTAGTGAAGGCTAGGCAGAGTTTAGTTCAATTAGATAGATAGTTGCCTAGTCAGGTTTAGTACAGGGGCACAATCAGTGTGTTCTAAGGAAGGGTTTTAGTCTATTTTTGAAGAGTGATAGAGAGGGAAAAGAGGAGAGGTCACTGGGGAGAGGATTCCAAGTTTTACCAACAGCACTGGAGAAGAAAGATTCACCAGCTTTGTTGTTAGGTTTAGAAATGTACAAAAGAGTTTTGTGAGAAGAACACAGTGATTTCAGATTTGTGTATGGAGTGATGAGGGTAGATAGACTAGGAGTGCAGGAAGGTTTATACAGAGTTTTATGGGCGATGGTTAGTTGATGGAATTTAATCAAGTTTTGTAGTTCCAGCCATCCCAGCTGCTTTATATTTAAGCAGTGGTGGGTTCTGTAAGGGTTACCTGTTGCAAATCTAGTAATATTATTGTAGGAAGTTTCCAGTTTGCTGAGGTTATTTTTTGAAAGGTTAGTAAAATAGGTGAGGCATAAAGGAGGGTAGAGATTAGATGAGTATGGGCTATAGTTGTTCTAGCTGTGGGAGAAAGGTATGATTTAATTCTGTACAGGGAGCCAAGTTTTTTGTTGACAGTTTTTATTGTGTTGTTGATATGGATGTCAAAGCTCAAGTTGTTATCAATGGTGATTCCCAGTAGTTTGGTAGAAGTGTCAGGTGATATGATGGTGCCATTAGTGGATATAACTGAGAAGTGGAGAGGACTAGTGGGTGGGATTAAAGAGGAGGAGTTTAGTTTTTTTGGGGTTCAGAAGAAGACAACGTTGTGTAAACCATAGTTCAACCGTGTTAAATACTTTCTGGGTATGAGAGAGAAGTTCAGATGTGGATTTGGCTGAGCATATAAGTGTCAAGTCATCAGCATATTGTATGCATGTGGCTTGAGGGATGGCTAGATGAAGGTCATTAATAAATATTGAGAAGAGGAGAGGTCCAAGTATAGACCCTTGAGGGACACCCAGTGAAACTGGTTGGAGGGTAGAAAGAGTCTTATGCCAAATAACTGCCTGTTGTCTTTTATCTAGGTAGGACTGGAACCATTTTATAGAAGGTGCATCAAATGATAGTGATTCTAGTATGTTGAGGAGAATCTGATGACTGACCATGTCGAATGCTTTGGACAGGTCAATGAATAGTGCCGAGGATAGGTTATTAAGGTTACGATTTTTGTTAATATAATCTGTAAAGGAAAGGACGGCAGTGGTAGTACTGTGTGAAGGTCTGAAACCATGTTGACAGCTGGAAAGTAAGTTATTTTGTTTTAAGTGGTCAAGTAATTGCCTATGGATACATTTCTCATTGATCTTTGCTAGAGGGGAGAGAAGGGAAATAGGACGGTAGTTGGAGAGCTCATTAGAGTTTCCGCCTTTATGGAGAGGGATAATATGAGAGACTTTCCATAGGCTAGGTATATGACCTTCGATAATTGTCCTATTGATCAGAATGGAAACAGGGAAAGCTATGGATTTGGCTGATAGCTGTAGAAAATCAGCAGGTAGTTGATCTGCAGAGGGACAGCATGGGTTTAGTTTTTGTATGAGGGTTTGGATGTAAGTAGTTGGGACAGGTTGTAAATGAAAAGGAGGGGGTGAGATAGAGTTATAGGTGGGTATTGTGAAGATATTGGGTTTTAGCTGACTAGCCAGAGTTTGGATAGTATTTGTAAAGAAGGTATTGAAAGTATTGGCTGTATTTATTGGATTAGTATGGTCAGTGTCTTGAGGGTTTGGTGTGGTGGATTGACCTGGGTGGAGTAGTTGGTTAATGCCAGTCCAGAATTTTTGAGGGTTGTTTTGATTAGTTTTTTGGAATTGTAGGTAGTAATTTTTTTATCAGATAGTATAGCTTTCTTAGTGTCGTTTCTTAACTGTCTAAAGGTTTGTTGGTCAACAGGGTTTTTAGTCATTCTCCATTTGGCCTAGTGTTTATTTCTAAGGTACATTTTGTCTTTGGTTGTTTTTGAAAGCCATGGGGCAGAGTTGGTTTTGACTCTAATTAATCTGGTTGGAGCATGTTGGTTAAGAATAGCCAGAAATTTAGAGTTAAAGTACTTGATGGCTTCCTCTAAAGGGAGGTATTTTAGGGGAGACCAATTGCATGTTCTTGGTTCATTTTCGAATAGCCCAGGGTTAAAGTTCTTTTTGGATCTGATATTTTTGACAGATTTAGGATTGGGAGTATGGGTTTTGTGTCTGATAATATAGGTAAGTGAGTGGTCGCTTATATCATCAGGTAGGGTTCCTGAATCATAGTTGAGAGGGTGATGGTTTATGAGAATCCAGTCGAATATGCTAGCTTTCTGGTTTGTTTTATTGATCCTGGTAGGGGATGTAATAGTTTGAGTAAAACCATGTAGGTTGATGTGGGTTGTAGGGAGGCTGCTGCAATAGCAGCTCCAGCCAATGTTTATATCTCCTAGGATTATGGTTTCTTGAGGCAAGTATTGGGAAAGGCAGCAAAGAATATTTTCCATGGTGGAAATGTTATTACCGGGTGGAAGATACATACAGATGATATAGATGGATTTGGCATTGTTAATTTGAAGTTTGGATATGAGAATTTCAGCATTTGAATCAAGAGGTATTTTACAGTTGTGGGTGATAAGCTGTAGTCCTGATTTAAACAGAATAGCTACCCCTCCACCTTTCTTGGCTACTCGGTCAAGTCTTAGTATGTTATATCCAGGTGGAAGGAATTCATTGTCTTTGGTAGAAGGTTTTAACCATGTTTCTGTTAAGCAGAGGATATCAAAGGAGTATACTTCTACTAGAGCTTGTAGATGAAGTATTTTGTTGTTTATGCTGCGTATATTAAGATGGGCTACATGGAGGGAGTTAGATGTTTTACTAGGTGGATTGATTGTGTAGGGATTTTGGCTGTGGAGAGTACTGGGAGTATTTGTTGGGCCTGGGTTAGGGTGGATATATCCATCTTTTATATGGAGTAGTAAATCTATGTAGCTTGGGTTAGGGAATTTGTTGTATAGAAGTAGATTTTTCCTGAGATTGAGGGTGTAATATTTCAGATGTTGTATTCTATGATACTTTGCAAGCAGGTATTTAGGTGAAGTTGTTATGTTAGCATGGTTAAAGAGGAGTGGAATGGATGGTGCATTGGTTTCTTTGTTGGGAAAGGGATGGTCTAGATGTAGTGGATATTCATAGGAAGTAAGTATGTAGGCAAAGATTAGTGGAAGAAGTAGTAGTAGTATGAATAGAGGTAGGATAAGTAGTGGGGCATGAGGTTTATACATTGTGCAGATTTATTATTGGATCTATGTAAAGGGTGAGGTTGGAGAAATGTGAAGGATATGGTAAGGTGGAAGGGAGTGTCATTAAGGTAGATATAAAAGAAGATGGAATTTGGTGGAGTGTTATGAGAGTAGTAGTTGAAGGAAGAGGTGTGGCTAGTAATTACTAGAATAGATTGGAAGAGGAAGAGGTGTGGTTAAGTAAGTATAAAGGTAGGACCCTTGGGGGTGGGTGGGAATTGGGAGTAGGGAGGTTAGTTCTGGGCATAAGTGACAAGAAAGAGGGAAAAGCTGGGGGTGAGAGCCCCCTAGTGGACAGATCAGGTAGTTGCACGGCTGGTAAGAGAGGGAGTTAAAGAGCAAAACAAGAGAAAGTTGCTGGACAAAGGGAGTTTAAAGAGGGGATGGGAAAAGAGAGTAAGAGGTACAGTGGGGGGGGGGTAGAGGCTGCTGGCTGTCCTAGCTCAGGAACCATGTTATTGTAATTCCTAGGTATTTGATTGTGTTATCAATGGAAATATATTTATGGTGTTCCTTATTTAATATCTTTGTTTTGTTTTCATTACATTTTTGGCCTGAAACTTTCTGAAAATATTGAATTAGATCCCATAAAGTTTTTAAAGTGTTTTGCTATCCTTTAAAGTTAGTAAAATATCATCAGCGAATAATTAGATCTTCATTTCTAGACTGTTGTCTAGTTGTATTCCTCCAATATTTTTGTTCATTCGTATACTGTTTGCAAGGGGTTCAATGACTAAGGCAAATATTAATGGAGATAGGGGACATCCTTGTTTTGTACCCTTTATGATTTCAATAGATTTAGATGAACATCATCCTAGTTTTAAATATGCCAATGATTTTTCATATGGTGATACTTGTAAGATAAATTGTGTTCAGAAACCATAGATTATCCCAGTTTATGGAATCAAAGGCATGATTAATGTCCAGACTAATTACATTCATTTTATTTTTCGTAATGTTTACATAGTCAATTAGGGACAGGATTATTTTAATAATGTCATGTGTTTCTATCTTTTAAGAAGCCAGTTTGGTCTTTTTATATTAATAATGGATGTAGCTGTTTTATACTATCCACATGTATTGCCGTAAATATTTTATAATCTATATTAAATAAAGATATTGGTCTATATAATGAACATTCACTAGGCTATTTGCCTTGTTACAAAATTGGTGATATTAATGTATACTTCCAGTAAGGAGGGATGTATTTATCATCTTTTACTGATGTAAACACTTTTAATAACACTAGGGCCTCATCTGTTAGTAATTTAAACATCTCTGGGGGTGATAGTGCCTAAAACTGGAGCTTTATTCAATTTTAGTTTAGTTACTTGTAATTTAAGTTCTGTCATTGTTAATTGTTTATCTATTAGTTTTATTTGCTCTTCTCATAACTTAATTTGAACACTTTTGGTTTGCAATTCTATTTTTTCATTCTGGTTATTGATTTTGTGAAAATATACTCTGAATGCTTCTTGTATTCCTTCTAAATCTGATACTTGCTTTTTAGTTTCTATATTATATACTCCTTTTTTGCTTTGCTCTTATCAGTTTTTTTTAATTCTACTTGCTATTCTTTTTTTTTTAATTCTAATTGCTATTCTTCTTTGATTCTTTGGGTTCACAGAATCTAATCTTCTCTAGGTTAATCATTGTCTTATGATGTAATGTCTCCATGTATTTTTGTTTGTGTCTTCCAATTCACTTGTTATGTTAGTGTTTCCTTTTTGGATAGCAAGTTTTAATGTATCAATCTTAAACTGTAGGTCTATTAGTTCTTTATTCCATTGCTTTTGTTTCTTTTTATGCCATGTTACCACTCTCCCATATAAATATGCCTTCAGTGCATTCCATATGTATATTTCAGATGCAACCTTAGTGAGATTTATATCTAGGAATTTTGCATTTTTTTGGTATAACATTCTTTGAAATCTTTGAGATTTGTTATGTATGATGGTATCCTTGTTACTGTTATCATTTGACTAAAGTTCAAGTCTAGTTCAAAAGTAACTGCATTATAGTGTGACAGTGGACACGTAACTGTCTTGACTTTACTTAATGCTGTAGTTAGATCCCTTGTAATCTCTGTCTATTCTTGATTGTGTGAATAGTGTATTTAGTGCACCATATTAATTTATATCTACAATATTAAAGGACTCAATAAATGGTGATTTTTGATGTGTGTTTTTCGTATTCAAGTAATTTTCCTTTATAATACAGCTGAAGTCTCCTGCTATGACTCTATTGCCTTTAGTGTATTGTACAATGTCTTCTTAATGTTGTTTGGCTATTTTAACTCCTAGCCCTGATATCCAGTAGATATTTACTAGTCTATTTATATTTTCATTAATAGATAATGTTACTAAGCAAAACATTCCCAAGCTGTCATTATATGAATTTATAATTTTAGGCATTAATGTAGTATTTTTCCATCATATTGCTACTACTCTCCTTTTCTGCTTAACAGAAGAACTTACTAACACTGTGTAATTCATAGTGTTGACTTTATATCTTCCTGCATAAGATGCATCTCCTGCAAAAAGACTGTTTGTGCTTTGCATATCTTCAAATATCTTTGAAGACTTCCCCTTTCACAGTTATTGTTTAAACCATTTAACATTAATGGAAATGCATTCTGCAGTTGGATTACTATCTTTTTTGGTTTTAGCTATATTCATATACTTGCAATAGTGTGTGAACCTGTTTAAGTGAAGAGAATGACTTGTTTTTCTTATTGCAACAGTGTTAATGTATTTCATAGACACCCAATAAAAAACATTAGAAAATCTTACCTTAAAACACTTATATACAAACAACCATCAGGCCCTCCTATGGGAAAAAAAAAACATCCTGTCCTTGAACACTCTAGCCATTCAAGTGATCTCACTAAATCTCCTTTCCAGAATCAGTTCTTAGCCCATTATATAACACTTTTTATGACAGAAAGCAGCTTATCATACTGTGTATCTGGTTAGTATTACACACTTTCTTATAATATGCATAAGCTACAGAGTCGTTTATTATTATAGTATACTGCTAGATATGAAAACAACATAACTATAGTTAGATGTAACTTTCAACTATTTAGTTTTGAAAACTGGATTATATAGAAAATGAATCCAAATAACAGCAATATGGACCACCAGGCTAAGAAACAAAGCTTTTATTCCACACAACAGGTTAGCACTTTCAGGAAATAATCCCTTCATCAGACAAACATTCAATAATTCTAACTACATTAAATATAAATAACTAGCCAATAAAAACCTTAGAACAATGAAGTAATTAAAAAATAAAAAATGAGGTCTACACCTACTTAAAATGGGCTTTAAAGGAACCATGCCATTTAAACCAGGGGATCTATCAGCCCCCAACCTTGGTTCATCACCTACTAGATCCCTCAGCTCATCATCTGTTTTTAAAATCCGCCACTTCCTCTTAATTACATCAATAACCTGCCTATTACTACTACCATATGTTAAACATAAAATTCACTTTGCTTCTAGCCTTATTGTGTAGTTGCCCCTTATTTAACATCTTATTTTTTTCTTTCTTTATTGTTCACCCCTTGCTTAGAGAACCAGGGTGCCCCTACATCTTTACGTTGTTGAGACACAGTATAGACACCATGTTCTATCTCCCTTTCTTTATATCCCCTAGATCTAAGTCTAAGAGAAAAATTATTCATTTTAGTTTGAAACTCAGATTCTCCAGTATGTAATCTAGAAAGCCTAAGTGCCTGTCCCTTGATAATATTATTGGTAATATGGCCAGGATGCATACTATCCTTAGTTAACATAACACTCCTTTCGGAATACCTTGGTCTCAAAATCTAAGGAAATCTGTAGTAGATTCCAAATAATTTTGGAACTCGTATAAAGATTCACTTGTACCTTTCCAGAATAAAAAGACATCATCTACAAAACGTCCATAGAAGATGACTGACTGCTTCCATGGATGTTCAACTTTTATAAGCACATCATCCTCCCACTGGGCCAATACTAAACTGGCATAAGAATTTGCACAATAGTAATTTGAACCAAACATGAAGACATTGTTCTCTAAAACCAACTCTAACAAGCAAATAATCTGAGAAACAACCGCATCACTAAAATAATTATTTATATTTAAGAACTTTTTTACTGCGTGTAGGCCATATTCATTCGGTATCACAGTAAACAGGTTTTTCACATCCATAGTGACCATCAAAACCTGTTCTGTGAATTGTAATGACTCAGAAAAATTAAATAACTTTATCAAAAAAAATCAGCCGTATCCTTAAAAATTCTTTGTACCTGTGGAATAACCGCTTTGAACTTAGATTCAATCCAGATAGAACAAAACTCTGTGGCCCAACCCCTTCCTGAAACAAATGGATGAGAGGGGGGGTCCCTTAGGTCCTTATGTACTTTTGGCAGAGTCGTAAAGACAGGTATCACAGAGTTTGCAACATAAACAAAATCATAAGCATCTATATCTAGGATACCACTATTCTTAAGATCAAACAATGTATTAGAAACATGTACCACAATACTTCCCTGTCCGAATTGTAAATCCTGTATGTTTATAAATAAAGAACAAATTTTTGTACATCATGTGACACAAAGTGCATTGTCTGAACCACATAGCCAATTGTAATACAGAGAATATAATTTACTTAGCTAAGTGTCAATGCTGTGCATCGTTTTATGTGGGGAAAACAAATTGTAGATTTAAGGACAGGATCTTTAAACATCTTTCAGATGTTAGGTTAAAAAGGGAACATAATGCTTTATTTCAACATATTAAGGGAAATAAAGGACATTGGTTTTGTTTTCAAGTTTTGCAGTTAGTGATGATTAAATTAAGGGAGATGTCAAAAATCTTAGAGTTCCATGAGGTTAAATGGATTATAGAACTGGGGCTGATAGATGCCCTGGTTTAAATGGCATGCCTCCTTTAAAGCCCATTTTAAGTAAGTGTAGACCTCATTTTTAATTTTTTAATTGCTTGATTGTTCTAAGGTTTTTATTGGCTAGTTATTTCTATTTAATGTGGTTAGAATTGTTGAATTTTTGTCTGATGAAGGGATTGTTTCCCGAAAGCACTAACCTGTTGTGTGGAATAAAAGCTTTGTTTCTTAGCCTGGTAGTCCACATTGCTGTTATTTGGATTTGTTTTATTTATTGCTATAGTGGACCTTTAGCCTCCAGTAGGTCTCTTTTCTAATTTGTATATAGAAAATGATCATATAAAAAGAGTTAGTCCCTGTTCCTCTGTATACATTATATACATCATATAATTGTAGATATATAACGTTTTCTTATTAGGAAAAAAAATTCATTTTGATGTGAAGCCATCTGTATTATAATAGTGATAATAAATTAGAGTTCTTAGTTTGCTTTACATCTCCTCAACATATTTTATATCCGGCATATGCTGCAGCATCCCCTGTTTTAATGCACAACCATTTTAGGCATTGTATGTAAATCAGCTTTTACCTATGTTATACCCTCTTTGTTCATGGCACAGAATATCTACAATCTTTTTTTATCAACATTATGAGTTTACTTCCATAAATCATATGCCTTTAAGATTCCATTACTTTAATATAAACATAAAACAATATAACATATGCTATTAATTTATTTATTTATCTTGGGTATCTTATGCTTCATAACTATATTCTCCTGCACTCACCATATGTTTTGTTATAATTGGCATGAGTCACTACAGAAACAACTCTGTACAAGATAAATGTCTAATAACACCAACAAAAGCTGTTAATGGATTTATATATTCCTACAGAAACAACAAATAAGCTGTTCATTTCAGTACAGAAAAACATATGGTACGGGGTGTATGAAAAACATGCATTTCAATAAGAAGTTACTGACATACATATGACCCCAAAATTAAATGTTTTACATAACATATAGCAGGCAGTGAGTCACAATTCTCTTGATGTTTTAACAAGTGCATATAATGATGTAGCTGAATTGATGAAAGAAAAAGTGAGACAGTGTAACTATCATTGTCATGTTACGTCAGATACATGAAAGAAGCTGATTTCTCAGTATACACAATCCCTGGGATTCAATAAAGCTTACACGAAGTGTAAGAATAGTGCAGCTGCTCCTGCACAGAATATGGCCACCCAGCAACCCAGTAAACAAGCCTGGGGACGTGCACGAGCTTGGCAGTACTATTCCTGCACGGACACCACTGAATAATACTAATTACCTCATTTGCTGGTGAAAACCATGCAAATGAGGTGAATTAGTGATTCAGTAAGCAGGCAGGCATCCATGCAGGAACAGTGTTACCTGCAGAAATGTATTCTAGCCGAATACATTCCCACAAAAATCAAAACAGAGGCATGAGAGCTCAAATAAAAGCATGTATTATAATCTTTAGGCATGCCAATGGCCAAATATACGGACATTGGCATGGAAAAGTGTTGCAAAATTATAAAAATAAAAGTGTTTTTTTTTTTGGGGCCGATCTCGGCTGTTTAAGCATAGGGCAGCAGCGTGAAAACAGGATCATGCTGAAAATATAAAAAAATAGTTGAAAAGGCAATTTTCTAGTGAAATCTGCATTTTGCCACTATAGTCTACGGCAAGCAAAATACAGTTGTGTACACTTACCATAAATGTAGATGTTCAAGTGTCTTCACTGTCACAGTCATTACATTTGGGGTTATCCTGCTGTGGGTAGCCCTCAGTCGGCCTGAATACCAGAGTCTTAGGATGCGTGCATTACTTGCTGTCTCTTGTGGACTGACATCAGGTCGTCAGGGTATAAAGGAAGGCAGCTGATGCCATTACATCAGTTTTTCTTGCCCTAACCGGTCAGGAGTCCCCAAAGTAGGAGGCTAGGATCCTGTGGCAGAACCCCACCAGTATTACAAACATGTCTCATTCATTGGGAAAGGAGAGAAAAGTTAAAATACAAGGGAACAAGATAGAAAAACAGGAGGAGAAAGGGGGGGGAAACCAGGACTGCAACAGTGAAGACACTCGAACATCTACATTTACGGTAAGTGTACACAACTGTACTATGTTCTTCGTGTTTCACTGTTGCAGTCATTACATTTGGGAAGATTCTCAAAGCTGAGGAAAAAGGGGTGGAGGGATCTTAAGAAGCTAGGGATTAGCTAGCATGCCCTGCAGGATTGCAGAGGCAAACCCTGCCCTGGATTTAGAAAAGAGTGACAGGTGGAAATGTTTGGAAAAGGTGTGAACAGAGGTCCAACTCCTTGGAGGAAGGCTGCAGAGGTAGAGGTTACCCAAGTGGAGTGGGTCCTGACCCCCTTAGGGGGAGGCTTTCCATGCTGCTTGTAGCAGAAGTGAATGCAGTGTGCTATCCATTTAGAAATGGTCTGCTTAGAAATAGCTGTTCCCTCTGCTCCTTAGGCAAAACTAACCAGCAATTGATCAGTTTTCCTGAATGGCTTTGTCCTGTCCAGATAATATCTGAGCTGCCTGTGCATGTCGAGTGATTGCAGAATTCTCTCTCACTGGTTTTGAGGGTTAGGAAAGAAGGTGAGCAAGTGGATGGATTGGTTGAGGGCCACACTGGATACTACCTTTGGCATAAATGATGACTTGGTTCTGAGGGAAACTCTGTCTGCATGGAAAATGATAAAGGGTTCCACTGCCATGAGTGCTTGAAGCTCAGAGACTCTTCTGGCTGAGGTGATGGCCAGGAGGAAGGCAGTCTTCCAGGAGAGAAATTTTAGGTCTGCAGAAAAAGCTGGTACGAAGGGAGGGAGGGTAAGCTTTTCTACAACAAAGTTACGGTCCCAAGCAGGGGTTGGTGCCCTTCTTGGGGGCCTCAGATTGTTAGCACCTGTGAGGAACTGTTGATCAGAGGGTGGGAAAAAAGTGGCTGCTCAGTGTGGAAATGAGCTGAAATGGTAGAGGCATGTATTTTAATGGAAGAGAAGGAAAGACCACTGTGCAGAAGGTCAGCTAAGTAATCCAGGATAAAAGGAATGGAAGGCTGTGTTTTATTGGCTCCCTTTGCATGGATCCAGGTGCAGAATCTTTTCCATTTATCTGCGTATGACTTTCTGGTGCTAGGGTACATGGCCTCACGGAGAACATCCAGAACCTGTTTGGTAAGGCTGCAAGTTTGGTCAGGGCTCAGGCTATAAGCCAAGCTGCCAGACTGAGAGTCTGCAGATGGGTATGTACAAACTCCCCTGCTCTCTGTGTTAGGAGGTCGGGAATCAGTGGGAGGTGCCAAGGGGGCAGGGTGGACAGGCTGCGCAGCAAGGGGTACCAGTGCTGCCTGGGCCAATCTTGGACTATGAGGATGACTCTCGATTTTTCTTCCCTTATTTTAATCAGTACCTTAGGAATGAGAGGCATGGGAGGGAAGGCATAAACAGAGAGGTTTGTCCAGGGAAAGGAGAGGGCATCTACTCTCCATGCCCTGTGGTGGTGCTCCCTGATGCAGAATCTGCTGAGAAGATGGTTGTTGTGCGAGGCAAAGACGTTGACCTCTGGGGTTCCCCATTTTAGAATTATGCGGCTGAAGGTAACTCTGTTTATCTGCCACTCGTGGGGGTCAAGTACTTGTCTGCTTAATTCATCTGCCAGGGTGTTGAGAGAACCCAGCAGGCATTGGGCTGTCAAGTGGAGATTCATGGAGGAAGCTGTGAACCACAGGTCCATGGCTAGCCTGCACAGTGGGTAGGAGTTGGTCCCCCCCGCTTGTTGAAGCACCACATAATGTTGTCTGTTTTGATCAGGAGGGTTCATGGGGAGAGAAGGGGTTTGAAGGCTAGCAGGGTTTGCTGCCATCATCTCCTTTAGACTGATATGCACATGGAGTTGCTGGGGGTCCCACTGTCCTTGTATGCATCTGCAGTCCAGGTGAGCTCCCCAAGCATAGTCTAAGGCGTTTGTGGTGAGGATCTGGGCAGCAGGGAGTGGGTGGAAGGGCAGCCCGTTCTGGGAACAGGAATAATGGGAAGGAGAGTTTCTAGGTCTTGAGAGTGTTGACACCAAAGGCTCTTTAAGTACCATTGCAGTTTCCTCATATGCAGCCTGGCATATGGAATGAGAAGAATGCAAGATGCCATGTACCCCAGGGCTTGCAGGATTTTCTTTGCAGAGAGCTGGAGCTTGGTTGCCAGTTGTGTGAAGTAACCTGGTAGTAAAGTTTGTTTTTCTGGAGTGAGGAATTCCATCTGGGATTCTGTATCCAGAGCTGCTCCCAGGAAAATTATCCTCAGTGTGTATCTGATTGGATTTCTTTTCATTGATAGTGTACCCTAAGGAGATTAGAAGGTGTTTTCCAAATGCTAAGTGTTTGAGCAGAGTTTCTTGGCTGTCTGCCTGAATAAGGCAGTCACCTAAGTAGGGATCAATCTGAATGCTCCTTTGCCTGCAGTAAGAAATGGCTGGAGCCAGGCATTTTGTAAAGAGTTTGGGAGCAGTAGATAAGTCAAAGGGCAGAGCAGAGAATTGGGAGTGCTGAGAACCTGCCCTGAAATGTAGGTATTTTCTGCAGGATTCCTTGATGGGGATGTGGAGATATGCCTCCTTTAGGTCCAGGGTGACAAGTCAGGCATCCTTGCACAGCATAGGTAGCAGTTAGTTGTTGAAGGGTGAGCATTCTGAATTTTGGAATCACCAGGAAGGTGTTTAGGATGGACAAGTCTAGGATGGGGCACCAGGTGTTCTCTTTTCTGGGTAACAGGAAAAGTCTTGAGTAGAAACCTTTGCCTATCTGTTCTGCCTGCTGATTTAGTGGTAAATCTGGGTACCCTTTGGCAATTGGTAGGGTGTGGAAAGAGAATCTGTACCCTTGAGAAACTATTTTCAGGACCCATTGATCCTTGGTAATAGTGACCCAGTTATTTGAGCAAAGGGAGAGTCTTCCTCCTAGGGGTAGGGGCAGGCAGGCAGAGGTGGTGGGTTGTAGAAGCGAGTCATTGGGAGTTTTTGCTGAAAGGGGCTGCTTCTAACTCCCTTGCTTAGGGGCTGAGGCAGTCCACTGCTTTGATCTCTGAAGTCCATGGGGTTGCAGCCTAGGGGATCTGCTCTCTTGGGGCCTAGGTTGGGCCCGCTTACTAGGTGCAGGAAAGGACCAGTGTTTGGAGGGGAAGTGCCTACTGAACCAAGGGGGTTGCACTTGTAAGAAGTCTTAACAGTTTGCATAGATTTTGCTTTTTCCTCCATCTTTTTGAGCACCTCTTCTGCTTTTGTACCAAATAATACATCTTTGTGCAGGGGTGCATCTAACAATTTAGCTTTTCACTGTCTGGCAGAGGTTGTTCCTTGAGCCATGCATGCCTTCTAATGACAGATCCTGTGACTGCTGCCCTGCAAGAAGCTTCTAGGGCATCAAATCTGCAGTGCAAGGAATACTTTGTTACTTGAAAAGCAGCGTGCATAAGTTCCTGTAAATCTTTAGATTCTGCAAAGGCAGGAATAGTAGAATTTATTTGCTTAAACAAATTCAAAGTATGTTGCTGATATTTTAGCATGTGAAACTGGCAGTTTAATGATCTGATACCTAGAGTAGCAGATACATATAGTTTTTTATCCCATCTGTCCAGAGCTCTGGAATCCCTATCAGAGGGAGTGGGACTTTTTGCTGAAGTAGTTTTAGCTGCTTTAGGGCCTTGGGTAATTACCTCAGGGTCTGCAGAGAGGTTTCTGAAAAGAAATTTGTGAGTGTCTGGGACTCTAATACCAGTCTGGTTTTCTTGGTGCAGGGGGGAGGGTGTCTGGAGTCAAGCTGGACTCCAGATAAACATCATCCACCATGTCTAAGACAGGGGGTATGGCTAAAGGCCTTTGTTGAGGCAAGTCCAGAAATTCCCCGAGTCTCTTTTTGGATTGTGGATAGTCCTGGCTTTCCCATTTGAAATGCTCTCTAAAGGTAAGTAAGGTTTCCCCAAAATGGAAATCCTCTAGAGGGGAAACAGAGGGAATGGAGTCCTCTGCATCGGAATCCTCATAAGTAGAGAGAAGCTGCAAATCCTCCTCATACTCAGATGCATCAGAATGGTCACAGTCCTGGTAAGAGAGAACTGCCATGGATAATTTCTCCTCCTTTTTGAGGGGGGTTGGCTACCCCTGATCAACATGATAAGGTCTTCGGCCATTTTAAGCATTTGCGACTGGGGCACAGTTGAAGGTGCAAACAACTGGCTCATTTTTTTGGAAGTAGTTCTGCTCTTAGGCCTAAGGGCTTCTGTAGGTTTAGCAAGAACGGTAGTCGGAAAAGGAGACGTCGGTCCATGTCTAGCTTCAGCAGTATGAAGAACCTCCTCGGAAGCCAGTGCCTGCTCAGCATCTCCGGACCCATCCAAGGTAGGGATGACCGCAGGATCTGTAGATGAAGATCTCTATGGCATACAGAACTCCGAAAGGGTCTCAGTAGCGGCCAGTGAAGTCAGTGTAGCGGGCATCAGGGGCTGCGAAGGTGCCTCACTGAATCCCGGAGAAACAACTACCAACTTAGCGGGTGTGTCGTCGGAAGGCCTAGTCCTGTGCAGTCTGTCTCTGTCTTTATCTTTTCGCTTTTTTGGAAGATCCACTGTCAGATGGCTGACTGAAGTCATATTAGGATTCAAAGACTGGAGGCGAAAATGACTGGCTACAAAAAGGGCCAGACAATGAACAGTTTGGTCATTAAATAAAGCACAAAACCAATAATGAGGGACGTCGTGGTCTGGGCCTAGACAAGTGATACAGTAAGAATGGAAGTCTCAATGTGGTATCTGCTTTCCACAGGCGAGACAATTATTAACGTTTTCTGACATCGGATAGTGCAAGAAAAAAGGATCCCCAATGGGGTACTTAGCTTTCAAAGGCTTCAACTTCAATTCGGAAATGTAACTCAGGTAACAGCCGACCGGCACTTGTACGAACTGCTTCTGCTTCGAGCTCCACAGCAAGAAAGACTGATGCAATGGAGTAGGCTGCCTTCCTTTACACCCTGAAACTCCAAAAAGTAAAATGAAACCAAGAACCTCAAGAAACACAGCCAGGGAACGTCACCAGCAGAATCAAATAGATAAATCCTTCATTGGAAAATGACACCACACGTAAAAACAAGCGCTTTCGCTCGGTAGAATACCGAGCTTTTTAAAGTTGTTCTTATTTAAAGACAATTCTAAACAAACGTTCCAATCCAAGCTTTACAGGAAACCAAGTTTTTCCAATTCCTACTTGCATTTTGAAAGCGGGCACCCCTTTTACCAAAAGAAAGGTATTATTAAAGGGCAATATAAGACGCTGATGGCTGTAGTATCCAAAAAGGCCTTTACTAGTGCAAAAACACAAGCGCTTTCACAAACGAGCTTCTTCAGGTGTACTTCAAGCACTACAGATACACACCTTTTATATTAACAAACATATCACATGACCTCAATCCTTAATTACAATACTTAAAAACACATGACATACTTTAAAATGAAGAATAAAAACTCCAGTGCATAGCTATAAAAATGCTACATAAATACTGTTAATACATATATCAAAAACTAAAAACAACATATCAAAAGACAAAAAATTCTTATTTTTCTTTTTTACTACAAGGACTTCATTTCTGGGACGCTTTGGTGTGTATTTGCCAGTTATTTCTTGCTGTTATTATTAAAGGGCAACTTATCCGTGCCTCTAGGATGTGCAGTACATTTAGTGATTTTGTGGAAGAAGTAAAAATCTTGATGGAATTATTTTTTGAGAGACGCTACCCTGTTTCCTTAGTGACCAGCTTGGCAGAAGAAATAATAACCAACAGGGACAGTAAATATCCTCCTTTATTAGGTAAAGGACTTTCTCAGAGCCCTGAGTATGTAGCTGAAGCTAATTCAACGCAATACAGTAGTTTTATTTATACTTATTTCTCTTAGCTCCCTTAACATTGAGAACGTGATACGGAAACATTGGCCGGTCCTCACGTTGCATGATGAACTGAATAAAATAGTCCATTCACACCCCAGTTTTGTAAGGAAAGGGATGTTAACCTTAAGCAATGGTTTGAAAAGAAAAACATTTTAAAATCTACACTAGACAATCATAAATCAGGCACTTTTAAATGTGGTGCCTGTAGGCAATGCTATGCCATTTTTAATGATTCAACTTTATATATTCCATCAAGAAAATTCCTTTTCAAATCTAGTTGCCATTCCAACTGTGCAACTAAGGGGGTGGTTTATTTAGGGGTATGCTTAGTTTGTTCCAGTTTTACATAGGAAAAACTGAGACACCCCTTAGAAAAATAATCTACGAACATTTTTACGACTTATCTAAAGAAAAGGAAACTAATGCCTTTTTTAAACACTCCACATCCTGCCCTAATATGTTATTGAAGTTTATGGTGTTAGAGCAAGTAGTACCAGATGCTAGGGGTGGTGACTGGGAGACCACACTTGAATATCGAGAACTTTTATGGCAATTAAGACTGGACGCTGGTAAGCCACCTGGGCTTAATGACAATATTAATATTAGCAGTGTCCTTAAACTAAGGATGGCTCGATTATAGCTCTAATTTTGGTCTGACTAGGTTCAAACTAAGAAACAGTAATATTAATTCAAATGCACAAGCACTTTTTATTATATAGCATATATACACACATTTATCTATTTTTACTTTGTTTAATTTTGTTTGCCTTTGTGATGATTTTTATTGTTATTTATCATTCATACTTGGTGATTACATGATTTTATAAAGATTTTAATACAACAAGTTTTATTACTTTAATAGATAAATACACTCACCAAATAATATTTTTTCACTGAATGTTTTTATTTTCATGTACAGTTAGTGTGATTTTTACTACAGTCTGTTGGTATGTACATATTTTTAATGTTGGTTTGACAAACAACAATCATTTGTATACACTTGTCCAACACTTGAAGCAGTTTATATCAGTTTTTTAAGCATTTAACATGCACTAAGATTGTAGTTCTGTTGGGTTTAATATATATGTTTTTTAATATTTATCAACATTTTTTTTAATAAGAAATGGTTTCCATGTTATTTAATTGAACTAATTAAGCTAATTAAATAAACCACGTGGGTGTACACTTCTCTATATAACACAGACCATTTGTACTGCAAGAACAACTTGAAAAAGCTCAGTATTCTACCGAGCGAAAGCGCTTGTTTTTACGTGTGGTGTCATTTTCCAATAAAGGATTTATCTATTTGATTCTTCCTTTATACCCTGAGGACCTGAGACAGCAACTGACATACGCATCCTAAGACTCTGGTATTCTGGCCGAACAGTGAAACACGAACAACATCAGTGGTTGCTAAGGGGAAAGTCTCTGGTATAGTGCAGTAACTAGGGATTACGGCAGTTGGGTATGCTAATGAGGGAAATTTACGGAATCACAAAAAGATTCTATGTGCCAAACTACACCTAACCGTGTAGGTGCTATAAGGTAGTGGTGTAAGCAGGAGGAGCAGCAGACATGAAAAGGGGGTGTGGCATGCTTGGTGTAAGAACACTGGAGCTCCAAAGCTCCCAGATAAGCTTAGCTAAGCACAGCTAAGCAAGGGGGGGTGTCTGAGGCTGTATTGACTTATTCCATGAAATGAAGAGCATGTCCGTGTCCAGGGAGGGACATTTCTCAGTGTTTACATTAGCGAAACGGGTTTGCTTGGTGCGCACTGGGTCTAAAACAAAAGAAACATACAAAAAAAATGGAAATAGCAGGACTGTTTACATTTGCGCACAGGGTTTGCATGGCATGTCTCTGGGCTAAAAAGTGGTGGAATTAGGAAGGGAAAAAAAAGGAAAAAAAGGAAAATAGCAGAATAAAAGCAATCTAGTACAAATTACATAGCTAGCAGGTGGAATGCATCAGTCAGCCAATCATACAGGCAGCATCTGCAGCACAACAGTACAAACTATGCAAACACCTTACAGTCTGGTTCTCCCACAAACTCTGCACCACTGGTGTACACATGCGGGGGAATTTTAACCGAATACATGTTAGGGGCTGCCATTGCTTTGATCCATCAGTATGTGTAAGAGGCTGAGGGCAGTGAGGTGGATAATGCTGACAACCACCACAGACCAAGGAGGAGGAGAAGAGTGTTCAGACCAAGGGTAACTTACCAGGGGCTACATGATCTGGAGATAGTAGAGCGCTACCGGATGGAAAGAGACATATTGCAGCAAATCAATGAGCTGTACCAGCCTCAACTAAGACCCAGAGCAAACACAGGGGAACCAATCCCACTGGATACCAAGGTATGTGTAGCCTTAACAATACTAGCTACAGGAACTTTCCAAAGACCTACTGCGGATATCACAGGGGTCTCATAGGCATCCACATCCAGGGTACTCCACCAGTTCCTGGATGCCATGCTACCACATGCCAGCAAGCACATTTACTTCCCCAACACTGTGAGGAGAGGACCAGCAATATGCGTCGCTTCCATCGTGTAGCAGAATACCCAGAGGTACTGGGAACAACAGACTGCACGCACACTTACATCAAAGCACCACCCGGTGAACAGGGTAGGGTTTACATAAACTGCAAGAGCTTCCCTCCATCAACTGCCAGATCATGTGCAATGTCCAGAGAATTATCATGAATGCATGTACTGGCAGTCCTGGAAGCTATCACGACTCCCACATCTGGCATTCATCACAGCTGTACCAGGCATTTGGCAATGGAGGCACCCATATGGCCATCTGTTGGGGGATGTTGGCTGTGCACTGAAGCTGTGGATGATGACACCCATCAGAAATGCACATGCACCCACACAAGAACACCATAATGAGGCACACACACAAACCAGGATCATAATAGAGCATTTTTTAGAAAAAAACAGAACTTAAAATGGCAAATGTTTCTAAGAGCAGATTCAGCACCAGGTAGCAAAGAGGCAAATTTCATTAAAAAAAATTATTAATATTTTTAATTTTTTACTATTGATTTATTTTTTAGTTTTAGTAAAGTTTTTTTTTTATTTCACTTGCTTTTTATGTTTAAAAAGTATTTGAAGTGTACTGTTGTGCTATCTAATATTTAAGAAACAAAGCAAAGAAAAAAAAAAAAAATTTATTATATGTGTCCTTTATGGACTAAGGACTGTGGAAATTATGAAATTAGAATGATTGTATAAAATTAAAAAAGGAAATTAATGGTATTGTTTTTATGTTTCTGAAAGTTCTCTGTAATAAGTGGATGACTTTATTCTCAATTTATTTTGGCTGGATTTTTTTTGTTTTTTTTTGGTGTAGTTCTTTTTGAGTTTTTAATAACAGAGCATGTGTTTGGGATGCTCAAGTCAAGGTTCTGCTGCCTTGACATATCTGGTGGAGCCTTGCAGTAATCTCCAGCCACATGTGTACACATGTTCCTATGTGCCATGCTACACAATATGATCCTGTGGAAACAGCTGCAGCAGGAAAAGCACAGGGAAGGGCCACACAGCCCCCCACTATTACCAAGGTCCCCACAGGCACAGAGGGACTCAGAAGAGGAAGCCCCTGAGCCTGCTCCTGTAGGCAGACCAGGCCTTGGCAAAGAGGCAATGCATAGCACACACACTGACACTGCAGGGACCCAGGGACTGACACCTCTCTCTGACACACACACACAATAAAATGGATGACAAACACATCACATTACCTGTAACTTACTATGTATAGGCAGTGCACTGTGTGCATCCAACATAGGCAGCCCACAAGCACTGTCCTCACAACTGCCCCAGACACAAGGAAAGTCAGTCTTCTAAACAATAAATGAATGGATTAATATGTTTTGGTAGCATATCTATGGAAATGCTGCATGCATGCAAAGGAATGGAGTGGCCTACTGGGAAGGCAGCAAAAACTGACAGCTATGTGGGACACCAGGAAATGTCTACACAATACTGGCTTCCCCACACTATGCAATATCATTTGAAGTGACAAATCCCACTGCAGTATATGTGGGGGCCAACTAAGGGGGGGTCATATGTCACATGCATGGATGTCACTGTGGGGATCCCTTACTCACTCCCAGACTCACACAGCAAGTCAGCCGTAGAAAACCATAATGGGCAGACAAGGATGGAATATCCCCTACAGACTTACACAGTGATATCACAGCAGGTCTTGCAGTTGCAGTAAAATTCTCTGAAGGGTAAGAAGTCTGAAACTCTACTGTATGGCATTACAATCTAACCTGTGATCTCTAGTGATATACCTCTGTTCTCCCACTGGGCACAATACTATGCTAAATGGAACCAAAATATAAAGCCAAATATCAGCACAGTCCATGCAAATGTGTACTGTTGACAGGTGTGCCCCCCCACGCTCATATTCACATAGAAATGCAGTAACGTAAGTTTGTAGGGTAATAGCAGCAGAGTACACACTGCCAGGGCTGTCCCAATCAACATGATAACTTGTTGCATGTACTCAATATGCAGGGGTCAATGAGCTATGCATTTGTGTGGGGAATGCTTGTCAGGATGTGGCCAGAAACTTCTCATGGCTGTTGTGTCGTACTGGCCTAGGTACAGTACTATTTTAGGCAGGGCTATGTACCATGCAATTCAGTGCCAACTATATTACACGTCAGCTACACATATGGTGGGAGTTGTACACACTGTCCAGAAGTCAATATCCATTACTGCTGGGAAGCTGGATAGGTCATGTACAGGGGGTCACACATATGAACAGTACACAGGTTGGAGTGACTTACATAGTGCCTACCATAATTCACAACTGTACAGACCTTTTGCAGAATGTACACAGGTTTGCATCATATCTGTGATGTCTTTATTCTGAAATAGTGGTTTTCTGGCAAATCACTGGCAAACCCCAAAAGTCTAAAGTCAGAAAATAATGATGGATTGTAGTGTCTCAGACTTCATACCCTATAGAAAAATGCATGCTAATGCTAAATCTGTTATTTCATCACCCTTCCAGGTTTTGAAGATCAATAGTTACAATGGCCTGTATATTTAGGTCTTTGTCACCCAATTACTCATGGCTTTGTCCAGATGTCTGGCTCACATATGTAGATGGGTATGGTGCCTAGTAGCACAGCATGGTGTTCTGTCACTTACCATTGTCACACCAGGGGGGGCCACTGCCTGGCATCCTAGGAACATATGAGTGACAAAACACACTGGCTCGCTACAGATGGCCTGCAGCAGTCTCACGTGGCCTACAGGCTTCTGGCAAAGGCCCATGCCTCACCCATAGTTCCTTGGTAGGGAATGTCATGGAGTCCACACTACCAACATAACACAGTCAACAAAATGCAAATATAAGGCCTTGCTGCTAAATGCTAGTAGCACACCTCTCAACCTTGTAGAGGAAGAAATATGGACAAAGCAATTCATAATGGTGGGGAAAAAGGCCCAGCTATAGGGACACATTTTAAATATTGGTCTCATAATGTTAGACAGTTGATAGAATAACAGAGGGAATGTGTAGTAGCATGGATGTCATGAAGGGTATGAAGTCTAAAACTGTAATATTCTGTCAGTATTCTCTGACTGCAACCCTGAGTGATTTGCAACAAATGTGCTAGAAACCCACAATGTTAAGAGAAACCGACCAGATATATGAGGCATGCATCTGGATAATCTGTGAGATTCTGTACAGTTGACAGGTATGGCCATACCAGGATATGATCCGTCAGGTAAGAAGAAAACCACACAGCTAAGAGATCCCTGGCCAGCATATCATCAAGGTGTTGGACCTTTTACACAGCTTCAACAGTCAATCGCCTGTAGCCATACTTCCCAACTGGCTGGATTATGCAAGAATGTCTAGCCTTTACCTCATAATATAGGTCTGTGCATCATCCATCTTGTATTTCACTGATAAATAATTGTGATGATCCGATTATATCTGTCAGTAGGTGATGACACAATACAATACAGTGTAAAGCATTGCATATGTCAGAAAATGTCTGCTAAAACAAACCCTGTCACTCAAGCAGCTCATACATTGATAAGAGCAATAGTTACAGTACCCACCTATGTTTGGTCCATTGTTTCCCCATATTGGCAGCCTATCTCCAGATATCTTGCGCAAACAGGTTGCAAGTTATGGCTGTAGCACACAACAACCCGGACTGGAGTACAACTGTCCTTGTAATGGATTCCCAAACTTACTATAGAAGGTCATACGAGCATGCTCCTACACTTAGAGAAGTGCAGCCTATGTCTGAAACCACATCGGACTATATATCTCTGTATTGTGCAAATGTCTTTGCATGCACACAGCTATGTAAACCTAACTGTCTACACACACACACACACACACACACACACACACACACACACACACACACACACACACACACACACACCACAGGATCACCCACAGCCAGTTGTAGGTGGAACATATGTGATACACACACATATAATGGCAACATATAACAATATGTCAAGCATACACACACATAGACATGGGGAACAGAGGGACAAGCAGAGATAGAGTGAGACACACAGGGAGACATACAGATACAGTGAGTCATACACAGGGATTCTCTAAATGGCATAGAGTGATGTCCTGCTGCAGAAAGTTGCATATCATTTGTAAACACTGGCATGTGCCAGCATGAAGATGAGAATTATTGTCTGATGGTACTGAGGTGGGGGTTGAAATATTACATCACCTACCTTTCTGTGTGTGTATATGTAGGTCTAAGTATTATGATGCCTTACCCACCTAGTACACTTCCCATTGCCCTACATTACAACATCTGCCAATGTCATTCACCACAGAAGTACCTTTAGACTGTCTTCAGTCTTGTAAGCTCTATAGTGCATGTGATAACTGCATAAAACTATCATCCAAAAACCTAGATAGGTAGGGGTTCTAATCACAGTCCCAGCATATATAGCAATGGCTGTGTGTGGTGGTTTTGTGTGTGTGTGTGTGTGTGTGTGTGTGTGTGTGTGTATAGGAATAAATGTTTTAGTCCATTCATACCCAATACACCCCTCCATTGCCCTACTTCACAAGATCTGCTGTCATTCACTGTACAAGTACTGTTGGACTGGCCTCTGCCCTATAAGCTCTCTGGTGTGTGCAATAACTGCATAACAGTTTAGTACAAATTACTATTTAGGTAGGGGTTCTAATCTCAGTAATGGCAAATGTAAAAGTGTGCATCCTTGTAGGTTAAAGATTTTGAGCCCAATCACACCCAGTACACTTCCCATTGCCCTACTTTAGCAGTCCTGCTGATGTCAGTCACCTTAGAAGTACTTTTGGGCAGCCCTCAGCCCCATAAGCTCTGTGGTGTGTGCAATAACTGAGTAATACTATAATACAAATAGCTACCTTAGGTAGGGGTTCTAATCTCAGTCATGGCAAATGTAAAAGAGTGTGTTTTTGTGTGTGTGTGTGTGTGTGTGTGTGTGTGTGTGTGTGTGTGTGTGTGTGTGTGTGTGTGTGTGTGTGTGTGTTTGAGTTAATTCACACCTAGTACACTTCCCATTGCCCTATTTTAGCTGTCCTGCTGATGTCAGTCACCTTAGAAGTACCTTTGGGCAGCCTTCAGCCCCATAAGCTCTGTGGCATGTGCAATAGCTGTGTTATACTATAATACAAACAATTAGTTAGGTACAGGTTCTCATCTCAGTCCTGGCAAATGTAAAAGTGTGTGTGTGTGTGTGTGTGTGTGTGTGTGTGTGTGTGTGTGTGTGTGTGTGTGTTTGTAGGTTAAAGATTTAGAGCCCATTCACACCCAGTACACTTCCCATTGTCCTACAGTTGTCAGTCACCTTAGAAGCACCTTTGGGCAGCCTTCCGCCCTATAAGCTCTGTGGCACATGTGATAATTGCATACCACTGTAGTACAAATAACTAGCTAGGCAGGAGATATAATCTCATTTATGGCAAGTGTGTGTGTATATGTGCAGGTTAAAGTGGCCTCTCTCACCCAGTACATTACCCATTACCATACTTTACAAGAGCCAGTGATGTTCCTCACCTTAGTAGTACTTTGGGACAACCTTCACCCTATAAGCTCCGTAGCATGTGTGATAAATGCATAACACTGTAATAGCAGTAACTTAGGTAGGGGTTCTAATTTCAGTCCTGGCAAATGTGTGTGCATGAGAAGAGTATCCTGTATTTGTGAAGTATGCTTGCATGAGAACCATATCCATTGAGGTGGGTTTTGCAATTTTTTGCTGTCACCCACACAGTACACATCCCGATGTCCACTTTACAAGGCCCACTGTTGTCATCCACTGTAGAGGTAGCTGTAGACATTCTGCAGCCCTATAAGCTCTGTGTCACGTGCAATAATTATGTAACAGTGGGGAATAAATAAAAAGATAGGCAGCCATTCTAATCCATTGACACCATTCCCCACTCAGGAATCATAGACAAACACACTCAGCTATGCATCAACCCCTATATCATTAGGGGCTTGCAAATTGGCTCACAGATAGAACCCATAGTGTGAGAACAGCAGACTTCATGTCAGACTGCCGAACAGGCATGAGTGGAGTCCCGCAGGGTTTGGTCCTGTGTCCCATTGCTTTCGGGATCCAAACCTCTGAACTCCAGCCAAACACGAATGGACTCTGGCAGACAATGTTCACAGATGACTGCAAGGTGGGTGCTATTATTACCTCTCCACTTGATGTTGACATCCTGCAAAAAGGCCTCACTGAGATCTATGACTGGTGTCAAAACCCTGGACTTTAGCTCAATGCCAGAAAATGTGCTGCCATCCCCTTTGAGAACAACATGGATCCCATTAAGTAATACATTGATGGTAGTCCACTGAACACTGATGTTGTTATAAGGGAACTGGGAACACAGATTAACACTGAGCTCTCTGTTGACCACCACAGTGCCACTGTGTTCAGAAAGTCCTTCTATGTGTCACATCTCCTGACTAAGGGTGTTGCATCCAGGAAGTAAGAGGTCTTTATCTCCCTGTACTCTCCCATCATTAGCCTAATCAATGAGTACAATGGCCTATTTGGAATGTACCCCACTGGACACCAGCAACAACTGGAGAGGTTGCAAAAGTACCTGACAAAGAGGATCCTAGGTGTTAAACACTTGCCATATATGGACAGACTCCAATAACTCCAACTATTCTCTGTCTCATATTGGCTACTTTGAGGCCATCTCTGCCTGGCTTACACAGCCATGTCTGAACCAGCTGTGTCAGGAATGCTACATCTGAAGAAACCAATCAATCCACTCCACATGCCCCAGAGACCTCAACCCCATTTAGACCATCAACAGAACATGCTGGAGGGATGGGTTCAAATCCCAGAGACTGCCAACACTATGGAATAGACCACATATATGTCATGCAGAGACTATCACTGACCCTCTTCAAGAGAAATCTGGATGATTGCATGGGGAATAGACATCCCACCCCAGGGATCAGTCAAGTGGCTATATTCGTTAGACACACTGGGGACTATCATCAGGTGGCACAATGCCAGAGTATTCCCATGGGCTAGGCTTGTAAAGGCTCCATGGCCATTCACCTAGTACACACCTATGAAGTTATGAACCTATAGATCTCAGTACTGGTAAATGTGTGTGTGTGTGCATTAGTGTGTATAAAAGTGTTTGTGAGTGTGTAAACATGTGGGTGAAAGTAGTTTGAGGCCCTTCTCACCCAACACACCTACTATTGCCATACCTGACAAGGGCTGGTGATGTTATTCACTATATAGGTACCTTAGTACACTCTTCACCCTATAAGCTCCATGGTGCATGTGGTAACTGCATAATACTATAGTACCAATGACTACATAGCTAGGGGTTCTAATCTTAGTCCTGGAAAATGTGTGTTTGTGTGTATATTTGTAAAATACATCAATTTGGGGCCTCAGTCTCCCAGTACACTGTTCATTGCCATACTTTACAAGGGCTGGTTATGTTGTTCACCTTAGAAGAACTGTGGGACACTCTTCACCATATAAGCTCTGTGGCATGTGTGATAAATGCATAACACTGTATTAGCAATAACTAAATAGGTAGGAGTTCTAATCTTAGTCTTGGTGTGGTGTGTGTGTGTGTGTGTGTGTGTGTGTGTGTGTGTGTGTGTGTGTGTGTGTGTGAACCATATGCTGTGTATGTATTTGAGTGAGAACTATATTCATTGTGGGGATGGGTTTTACATTTTTAGGTTGTGGTACTCCCATTACATGCCCCAAGGTCCACTTTACAAAGCCTTCTGTCTTCATCAACCACAGAGGTATGTGTTGGCACTCTTCAGCTCAATAAGCACTGTGCCATGTGCAGGAACTTTGTAACAGTATGGACTGAACAACAAGATAGACAGGGATGATAATCTCAGTCCTAGCAAATGTGTGTATGACCATATTTGTGTGTGTAAGTGTGTATAAATGTAGGTCTGAGTATTTTGAGTCCAGTCTCACCTAGTAAATCACCCATTGCCATACTTTACAAGGCCTGGTGATGTTGTTCACCTTGGAACTATCTTGGGACCATCTTCACCATGTAAACTTTGTGACATGTGATAATTGCATAACACTGTATCAGCAGCAACTAGATAGGTAGGGGTTCTAATCTCAGTCCTGGCAAATGTGTGTATGTATGAACAGTATCCTGTGTGTGTTTGAGTGAGAACTATATCCAGTGGGTGGCCGTGGTTTACAATTTTAGGCCATGGTACTCCCAGTACACATCCCAAGGTCCACTTTACAAAGGCTGCTGTTCACATCCACCATAGAGGTATTTGTGGATACTCTTCAGCCATATAAGCCCTGTGCCACATGCAACAGTTTTGCAACAGTATGGAATGAATAACATTATAGGCAGGGCTGCTAATGTCAGTACTGACAATTGTGTGTGCATTGGTGTGTATAGCAGAGTTTATGAGTGTGTAGACTCATAGGTGACAGTCTAATGACTTTGCAACACCCAGTACACACCCCATTGCCATACCTCACAAGTGCACATGTTGTTATTCACTTTTACAGTTACCTGGGAACAGTCATCACACTATTATTTCTGTAGCACCTGCGATAACCACATAGCACTGTAGTACCACTAACTAGATGGATAGGGGTCCCAAACACAAGACTGGCAACTGTGATCCTGTGTGTGTGTGTGTGTGTGTGTGTGTGTGTGTGTGTGTGTGTGTGTGTGTGTGTGTGTGTGTGTGTGTGTGTGTGAGAGAGAGAGAGAGAGAGACCCTGTGTGTGGTGGAACAGTATTCTCTGTGGGTTTGGTCAACACAATATCTTCTGGGGGTGTGGAGTTTACCAATCTGAAGTGTGTTCCACCCATTACACTTACCATTGTCCACTTCACAAGGCCTGCTGACATCAACCACCATGGACTTACCTGTATACACCCCTCAGCCCTATAAGCTCTGTGGCACATGCAATAACTGTTACACAGATCTGGTAAATGTATACATATAAAACTGTAGACAATCGATGTGTTACCACTCTGCCATACCCCTTGTTGCCAATGTCTGCAGGGCCACCTCCTGCTGATGCACAGACACCTAGAACACAAACAGAATACAGCATGTCAGACTACATTCAGTCAGCATTATTAACACCAAATAATGCATCATGGATGAAAAGGTACACACACTCTGAAGTGTACCCATTACACTTGCAGGCTGACAGCACTTTACACAGCATTACATAACTAAACTGTACTTAATTCACCCTGTGCATCAGAACCATATTAGCATGTCCCTGCATCAGTGGTATGGATGACAGGGATGTAGCACAGGTATCATCATATGCACAGGGTGTTGTGTGGGTTTGCCAGAGGCCTAGGCTGGGCCATATGGTTGACATCATGTGTGTGTGTTTGGAGGGGTGTTCAATGAATGGGCCATGCAGAGGTTGTGTGTGTGTGTGTGTCTGGAGGTGACCTGGCTGTGCTGGTGATGTGTGTGTGTATATGTATGCACACAGTCACGTAATGTGACTACCCTACACAGGGGTATGTTGGACAGCTGTGGACTGTATATGGCAGGGTGTACAGTTCATCTCTGGCCATGGACACAAGAAGTGGTCCTGACAGGGGTCTCACTGGCAGCAACAGGCCCAAGGCCAAATGCAGTACTTCTTCCTGATGGTGACTGCTGTCTGCTGGATCTGTGTTCCTGATGGGACCGGCCAGGGCCACATGCCCATGGCCTGCTCCGTTGTGGTGTGGGCAGCACCCCTCCTTCAGTAGTGCTGGTGGTATTGCCACTACCGGAGTGTGAAGGTGCATGGCCCTGTAGACTCTCAGCTGATGTTGGTGCTGACCTATGTCCACATGGCCAATGCCCATCTCCCACCACATGCACTAGCACAGACATGGTACAGTCAAGGATTGCCAAGGCCTCACCTCACTGTCTATTCATTACTTCAGTATTTTGACATGTGGCCTCAACCAGGTGATGTATGTTGCCACGTAAGCCAGGAGGAGTTGCATCCAAGACCCTGAGTATTTGTCTGGTGTTGCATTCACTACATGCCTGTGCATCCATGACAGCCCAAAACATGTGTCTGGTGACACCTTCTGTGGCACTTGCAACAACGGCTTGATGGCCAACAGTCCTCCTTTGACCACCCCTGTCCATCCGCCTGTGTGGGACCTCACATGCACTCTGGCTATGGCTAGTGGCTACACTCACACCTGCCATAGTCACCAAACTAGCCTGCTCCATGCCACCACCTGCCAACTGTCCATTATCTGTGGCTGCTTGGGATGGACTATGTGTGGGCATTGTGACTGTTTGCAGGGACATTGTGGATGACTGTGGGATGCCAACCAATGGCACAGATTCAGCCCCTGACAACCCCACCTGTGCCCCACTATGACCACCATAATTCACAGAGTCTGCAGAGACAATGACATCAGATTCTGAGTGGGAGGGACCATGACCACCATGTCCACCTGTGAGGGGAAGACAACACTTGTAAATTAATACCTGCACTATAAGGTTTACTGGTACACACACACACACACACACACACACACACACACACGTAAGGTGGCACACAGGCATTACACTGACCTCACAATAGCAAACTGGTGAAATTCATGACACAGTCACACCACAACATACACACTGTGGACAGGCCCTCAGCATCATGCAATGCAGCCCTTTTCACTTAATGTTACTACTAATATACACCTTTGGGATACGTGAGTAATGTCAGTAGGTGATGGGCCTTCACTGATCACACACTGTAGTCATGTGCAGGTTATTGCTGTTCACCTGTATATCACAGTGCCAACTCCTACAGAACATACCTCTCAACTGTACAGAGTTTTGCTGAATGTCTAGTTGTGTGGATCATATTTTTGGTCTGTTACTCAAAAATCTTGTGTTTGTCTGACACATAACTGGGATGATCTGAGGACTGGCGTCACTAATTAATGACATGGTTTGAGTTTCACACTTCAACACCTGCAGTACATGTATGTTAAAACAAAACCAGTTACACTAACAACCTTCCAAGCTTACAGTGGATATAAGTGTATACACCCCTGTCAACATGCTAGGTTTTTCTGATATATAACATGAGACCACAGATATCATGTCATGACATTTCCAACCTTTAATGTGACTTGTAACCTATGCAATCCAATTAAAGAAAAAAACACATCAGTTAGGGGTAACATATAGAAGGTGAAATACATACAGTTGGCTGGTTGCAAGAGTGTGAACACCCTTAAACTAATACTTTGTTAAAGCACCTTTTGATTTAATAACAGCAGTCAGCCCTATTCGGAAGGTGTCTATCAGCATGGCACATCTTGACTTAGCAATATTTTCACACTCCCCCTTGCAGAATCCCTCCAGCTTTATCAGAGTGTGAGGGCATCTTTTTTGCACAGCCCTCTTGAGGGCACCCCACAGATTTTCTGTTGGATGTAGGTGGGAACTGTGGCTGGACCACTCCAGAATGTTGCTTGTCTTCTGGTAAAGCCATTTTCTTATGAACTGGATGTTTGGTTTGGGTCATTGTCATGTGGAAAGGTGCAATTCCTCTTCATCCATAGCTTTCTAGCAGACACATGAAGATCTTGGGCCAAAAGGGACTGGTATTTAGAACTTTTCATAATCCCCTCTACCTTGGCTAAAGGCCCACTTCCAGCTTAGGAACAGCAACCCCAAAGCAGGACACTAGCATCACCATGCTTCACCATGGGGATGGTGTTCTTTTGGTGATGCACAGTGTTGTTATTGTGTCAAACAAACATTTTAGAATTGTGGCCAAAAAGTGCAACCTTGGTCTCATTACACCATAGCACATTTTCCCACATACTTTTGGGTGACTTGATGTATTGTTCTTGAGAATTTCACCAGACTGAAGATGTTGTTCTGTGTGAGGAAAGGCTTCCATCTTCCAACCCTACTCCATATGCCAAACGTGGAGAATATGAGAGATTGTTGTCACATGTAGTACCCAACCAGTACTTGCTAGAGATTCCTGCAACTCCTTTAGTGTTGCTGTAGGTCTCCTGGCAGCCTCCTTGACCAATTTGGGTTTTGTCTCTTCAACACATTTGGAGAGATGTCCACTTCTTTGCAATGTCACTGTTGCCCCATATTTTCACCACCTTTTGATGACTTTCTGCACTGTGTTCCATGGTATATGCAATGCTGTGCAAAAGTTTCTGTACCCTTCTCAGGGCTGATACCTTCCAAAAATGATTTCCTTTGATGCTTCTTAAGCTCTATGCAAACCATGGCTGTTGCTGTAGCAGGCAACTGAGTAAATGTCAGGAAAGTCCTGGTAGGACAGTGGACCATTATTTGCTCTGTGATTGATGGCAGGTGTGTACTCAAGAACCATGTAATGCTATAAATATATGGAAAGCTGCTTCAATGCAGTATTAGCTTCAACCTGTGCACACTTATGCATCTAGCTTCTTGTACATTTGTCATAATTGTTCCCCTAATAGATTTGTTTGTTTTACAATTGAATTGCACAGGTTATAGGTCACATGAAAGGTTGCAAGAGTTCGACAATGTGTTATTGTGCTTTCATTTTTGTATATCACAAATACCTGGCATTTTAACAGGTGTGTACACCATTTATATGCACTGTATAACACTAATTTAAAAAATATGTCCCTAGTCTTAAGCCTTAGTCCCCCCATTTTGTCAGGCTTTTTCCAGATTTCTTGCAATGACAGCTTGTGAGGTATGCTATAGATATGTTACATCTCCTGCAAATAGGCCCCTGTGATAACCACTGTGATGCAATGTAGTAAACCCCACCACAAGTCAACATGCAGATATCGCAATATGGCTGAGTGTAGCAGCTGTGTGCATGGTAAAAAGCACAACCTTAACATGCCTAGGGTACTGGTGGGCCACAACAGGACAATCCCATATTCATCAGCTTCAGGCTTCTGCCGCACATCCAGACCAGAGGTACCTATGTAGCTGTGGGGGAGAGGTATTGTTAGCAGACTCACATTTGGCATTGGTACAAGATGAATGCTATGTTTCTGCACATGTGCAGTACAAGGTCTGATAGTACACATTTTGCAGTCCTTCACTGTAGATTTGCACAAACCCCACTCACAAATGCAGTTTGACCTCACATATGCATCTATATACTCTACAGAAGCTAGTATGACTGCTACATGATTCAATTAATGTCCACTGTGGCCTTACCTGGATGCTCCTTGCCTGTTGCCTGGGTGCCACCCACCTCCACGACTTGTGTTGGCTGTGGTGTAGGGGCTACCCCACGGTTAGCAAGGAGCTCCTCTGTTGCTGTAAGTGAGGTCTGTGTGACAGGACCTCACCTGTAGCGTTACAGTCCCTGGCCCTTTGCCAGACAATATGCAGTCATATGATGCCTGACCTAATCATGTGTGGCCATGGTGGCTAATGTTGTTCACCCTGTGGACAAGCTCACCCCACAGGGCAGTCCACAAGGACAGATCCTGTTGGCAACAGCCAAACATCACCCCATGGTGCTGGATGATAAGGTTAATAATAGCCTCATTTTCAGCTGCAGACTATTGGGGCTGATGGATACGTGGCGTGTCACCTGAAAAACATAAACAGGGAAACATATTATAGGACCTCATACGTTGGTCAACATCCTTTACAGAACCTAACATAAACATTGTTTACCATTAGCCACCTTGTACAAACACATTACACCCCTGTCATCTATCAGCACAGTATGAGCTTGCATTGCACTCCTAGTCCTGATGCGTCATGTTCTTCCAATGAGTGCCAGTAAATTGCATAATCCACCAATTCATCTTTCACTTTTGTGTAGAGAGATGACAGTGGCCATCTTCCTTGCACATGAGATGTCAATGGTGCTCAGGCTTTGAGTACTGTGTGTAATGGAGCTGGGAGCATATGCCTGAGTTCACATAGGATGTACACAGGGATGTTATCAGGTCCCATGGAGACTTATTTTGTTGCCTTTGAGTAGGCATTATGTACCTGCTTCCTGATGATGAGGGGAGGGGTGTGGGTATTGTGCATAGCCACCTATACTGATTGTGGGACAGGGGGTGATGTTTTCCCTTAACCTGTCTGCAGCAGGATGGCTATAGCTATGCTGTGTGTGTATGTGATGTGACTGACCACCAGTACAAGGTGGGTTGGGTTGTTGCCTCTGAGATGGAAACATATGGGAAGATAGCCTTGTGATGGGCCTTGGTGGATGTGTCCAATTTGTACTCATAGTTAGCCTTACAGTGACACACCTGTGACCTTATATACTTGTTCAGACGAAGGCTGACCTGCTTCCAAGTTGGTGCCATGCTCCTAATTGTCCCCGTACAGCCAATATAGCGATCAATTATGTGATTTGTGTATTGCTGCTGTCCACCAAAGGGGATTACTCTACCTTGGTGGAAGCAGGTTTTACAAGTCAGGTATTGCTGAGTCCATACAGCTATGTAGGTGCGTATACAGCTGTTTGTAGTAGGCTTTGACATAAGGTCATGACACAGTTGGACACCTCTCCAATATCATCTGGATAATCATGCTTATTCTAGTACCCGTATCTGTGTCAGGGCAATGCAACAATCAGTACTTGGGGAAATCTAGGTCTGTTGGGTGCAATGAAAATAAGATTACACATGTGTACAACAAGTATAGCTTATTTACCCGTTTTACATCTCATGTCTGTTGTTCTGAGGCTTCCAGCTACACCTACTCATACATACATGTGTACAGGCAATACCTGATATACATTTCTGTTCTATGTCAGTATGGCACACTGTATTTTAGACTCTTCCTGCTCAGTCATACCTCTCAACCAGGAGGAAGGCAAATTCACTTCCTCCCTCTTACCCCTACTTACAGCGATGCTAATTCCTTTAATAGGAAAGAAAAAGGGGTTACAGGAAAGTGGTGAGAAAGGGGAATGCAGAGGGAAAAACAATATGAAAGGTAGCTAGGGATGTGCAGGATGGGTGTAGGGAAGGTCCATAGCTGTCCATTTGTAACACAGCAACAGCTGTGCATTTGTACATGATTTGGAGGTGAATTTGCCATTCAAACTCCAGAGAGGGGTGTGAGAACAACAGAAATGTGTTGTCATGCCAAGTGGACCATATTACATGTGTCCAGTGGACACCTGGGTGAAATGGACAGTTATGTATGGGGCGATGATGCCCTTTTTCCTTTAAGGTGAGAGTGGGATGTTGGGGAAGGATTGTAGGTACGTCTGGGGAGGTAGGTTGGGTAGGAAAACAGACAAGACAGACAGGACAGCAGACAGGGGCAGTGTATGACATGGAATACATGCATTTAGCCGAAGTCATCACCGCCGAGCAGCACTTTTTCCCATCCTAAATGTCAAATCTCACATTGGCGAACGGTCGGAATGTCGAGCATAACACCAAATTCGACATTTCTGACTGCTCAACCACCAAAACAAGTGCTACCATGGGTCAAGAAGGGGGGCATACTTGCCTGGCTGATGTTCGGTGTTCTGGTATTCGGTTATTCAAAATTCGACATTGTGTGAACTTGTCACTGCTTTCAACATTTAGAACGGATTACTGACGTTCGACTAAAAGCATGTATTCCGTATGACATGTGGGGAGTGAACACCTTGGATAGGGAGGGTGCTGGGAATCAGAGGCCCATGAGCCCCCATATGGATACGGTGGGATTGACATCCTCACCTGCAGGCAGTCACGAGTGCACCTTCACAGCCCCGACGATGACTGTGCTGGGGCTGAACAGGAGGGGCAACCTGCTACTCAGGGTGCGCCAGGCAGCTTTCCATCTTCCACAGCCGGCCACCCAACTCAGAGCAGATGACACTGCGCACCATACCCTGGAACTGATGGCAGATGTCGGGTTCATCTCCACGAGCACCCCCAGGTGGTGCATGGCCTGCAGGAGATGAGGTTCAATGGTGGGTCCCAGACGTGCTGTGGTCCGGTGATATGGCCAGATGGGGTGGGACAGGCAGATCATCTGGGATCGGCCTTCCCAAACGTGCTATGATGTTGAGGTATTCCAAGATACATTGCTTACTTATAAACAAAACATTTCAATATTAGATTTAAAGGTATGCATGGGTGTTCAATTAACCCAAAAGAATAGATGTTATACAGTTGCACAGCAAACAAAACACATGCATAACTGGAACAACAGTAAGCACTGTAACAGCATGCCAGTAACAATGTCGGCAACAGGCCACCAACAATGCTATGTGAACAAGGTATGTTAACATGCAACCAATTAATTAGATGAACAATAATGTAACACATGTCCCAACATTAGGTTTGGTAAAGACACACCTGCATTATTGGAATAATAACTGGTGATGCAGATGAGGGGTTGGGGGACAGAAGAAAAGTCCATTAACAACTACAAAGGCCTCTATTTTTACAACAACACTGCTTAATACTCTAGAGGTCTGCCCTAACTGTATAACTACCTATGGCCTACCTATGACATAGCCATATTTGTGAGGTGGGCCTTCTGTACAATGGTGCCTGCACGGCTGTCCAGGTGCTATCAACCTCAGTGCACAAGTCGCCTCACACCTGATTGCATGCTCAGTACATTATTACTGCCATACTTAGTGTGGATGACATCTGCCATAGCAGGGGAGTGATGACTCTTCTGGCATTCCGTTTGCGGTAATGCTTCTTGTACCGGTCAGCAAGTGGGTGAATGCTTCTTGGGGGATGGCCACATCAGTAGGGGGATGTAAGACAGTGGGAAGCTTACAATCATCCATACCCCTGGACAGCCACAGACTACTGCTAATGTCCTGTACCTCAGATACATATATCTCAAACAGTAGAGGCCCCCAGTCCAATCTTTGGGAAACACCATTGTAATCTCCCATTGAGGTGGGTTCTACTATTTTGACTGAGTGGTTACTCTCATTGGGCCAGTTAGCTACCCAGCTAGTTACCTACAGGTTGGTGTCTAGCTGTGTAGGGTTATGTATCCTGTCAACCTAGGGAATAGTGTGAGAGGATGCGGCTAGGTGAAGGTAGGCACTGTTCACCATCTGCCCTTTGTCCCTGTGTTTGATGACCACTGCAGAGAGGTTAATCAGATTTCACAAGCTTTATCTCCCTTGGACAATACCATGGTGTGTGGGCCCAGCCATTTTGATGTTGCCAATGTCCCTGTTTATAATGTCCTTGATATTGCCTCCCATGCCCTTGCAGAGCAGGCTAGTTAGGCTGATGTGCATCATATTGTCTGGGTTAGTGACCTGCTCCACCTTTGTGCACAGGGATGACCGTGGCTGTCCTCTGTGCAGATGGGATGACACTGGTGCTCAGACTGTGGTTGATTACAGTGTGGAATGGTTCAGACAGCCCATGCCTGTGTTCATAAGGGATGCAGCCAGGGGTGTTATCATGACTATGGAGACCTCTGTGTGTTGCCTTTGAGAGGGCATTACAGACCTGCTTACTGATGAGGGGAAGGGGGCAGGTGCTGCACATGCACATGTGTACCAATGGGGAGACAGTGGGGATGGTGTTCACACTTCACCTGTCGCAACCGGTAACCTATATCTATGCCATATGTGCATGTGGTGTTACTGACCACCACTACAGAGCAGATTTATGTGTTGCCTCTGGAATTGCAGACATATGTGTGGAAGGCTCACTGATCTGCCTTGGTGGAGGTGTCCAATTTGCACTCAAAGACAGCCTTAGAGTACATCACCTGTGCCTTTATTTGCTTGTACAGACCAAGGTGACATTGCTTCCAATGAGGCACCTGTTCCTTCTTGGCCCGTCCAGCACTCGTTTCTACCTATTATGGTAGTTGTGTACTGCTGCTGTCCACCACAGGCGTTGACCCTATCTTGAGGGAGATGATGTTGCCCTGTCAGGTACTGCTGAGTCCATACAGCTATGTGGGTGCCCACATAGTATTGTGGTGTGGGCCTGGACACTGCTGCTACTTCCAACAAATGGGATGTTGGCTGCACAGCTACTTCTACCTGCTCTGAGGGGATTTACAGTCACTTGTGTACAGTTCATTCTGTTTGACACTGTAAAGGGGGCGCAGGGGAGATGGTGACCTGAACAGTGATGACTACGTGGTCAGATATTACCAAGGGGGGTGGCACTGTAGGAGTGCTACAGTGGCTACTCATGTTGGTTAGGACCAGTTACGTTGACAAAGCTGAGGAATCTATGTGCATTCATGTTCAGGTGGCTTAGGTCAGGAACACCATGATTGTGTATTTGAACTCACCCAGGAGCAGGGTAAATTACTGAATCCTGACAGATTCCAGCAGGTCCCAATAGGTGTGGTGGGTGACCATAGTTATGTATGGAGGCCTGTAGCTAGCTATGATATGAGTTGATATTTTTCCAACTGTTAACTGCACTCCGGATGTCACCCATGCAGCATACTGTTTGGCCAGCCTGGAGGTGTGTATGTGTATGCTAATGTTCAAAACTCCGCCTCCTGTGGCTTTACAGGCCTCCATTTGGGGTCTACACATATGGTGGGATGAGTGACCTAGCAAGGTTGGTGTGCTCTCCACAACTAGACAGCAGGTGTCAGTGACTGCACAAATGTCAGCATCCTACAAAAATAAGGTACGCTTGAATTAACATGGGTGTCATGGTAAGACACCTAGCTCCTGTTAGAGCATGACATCTGCACAAAGGCACACATCCATAGTGGGCAAAGACCAGTAAATAGTATCACTTTATGAATCTAGCCGAAATACACTTATTTGCCAGCAAAAATGGTGTCACATTCACAGGTGTACTCTGCAGGATATGACATCTGACAATGACACGTATGCTAATTTGTTATGACGGCAATCTTTAATGGGTTGCCAGTGATGTGCTGGACAATACACAACTGTCTGAGGCACTGACTACAAATATGAGGCAGACGTGGTCAGTCTGCAACACTCTGGATGGTTAGCAGGTATGGGGTACGTATATCACATACAGTTCATCACACACATCTGTACCTGTCATGTAGTATGCACATACAAATGTAATAGATGTACATAGGGTAAGACAAGCATATGTATCAGAGTAGCATTCATAGATGACATACGACTAATTAGAACATCCCAGGTAGCCGGCCTACCAGTGACACACTCAGTATTGGAAAACAGAGACTATATTAGTAGTCATGCATGAGCTGACCTTCGCTGGGGTGACTCAGGGGCCAGAGATGTGCTTCATATCAATGCAGGCAGGGCAAGCAGAAATAGCCATAGGTGCTGGACAGCAGCATGTGAGTCCATCAGGTGGCATTGCGGTCTAGTGTTTAATGTCCCATCTGACATCATTGCATCCCCCATTCTGCATTCCAGTACATGCTTATAAGACTGACATACCTGTTACAGTGCTCAGACGTTACCTCATAACAATGCAATTGGTTAGGTATGTGTAGTCACAGTCTGTCCTTGTGTAGATGGGTTGAGACCTGTATTGTATACACAGCAGCTTGCCTTTTGTAGGTACTGCTCATGGGCAGGTGATGGCCTGTGCATCAGTCTGTGTTTCCTACTTGCTAATTGCATCCAGAGCAGCTGTGTTGACTTTCTATTTGCCAACGCCATAGCAACACAGTGCTATAATAATGACCTTCATGTGAGCCTTGCCCTTTTCCCTTGCCTGTGTGCAGGACATTATGGAGGTGTGGGGGCAACAGCTTTACAGACAGTAGCTAGAAATACCTCTCAGGAGAAGACATATGGAGACAGCCCAGAAACATGGGGAACACAGCTCCAGAACTGGGTACAGATTGTAAGTCAGTAGTGTTGTTATACACAGAGGGTTGCTAGTTTAACAGGGTTCATCTGCACATGTATTTTCTGTGTGACATGACATCTGACAGTGATATGTCTCTGACATACATCTTAACTGTTCTGATGTCCACTCACTGCCCAGGGGATCACCTGCTATGTTTAGTCTGTTCCTCAGACAATGTCTGCTTTTGTGGAAGCAGTAGGATAATGTGAGGACTGTAGTCAGTAACTGTTGACATCCATTGGTGTTTCAGACATCATATCCTTCAGGGATGTTATGTTATAACAAAGCCTGTGACGCTGTCACCTGTTTCAGTTTGTAACACCATTATATGAGATATGCCCCCTTTCTGGCCCCCTGTCTCCAAAGTATGTCATGATTTGTCCAGATGTCTTGTAAGAGTCAGAAGTATGTGATATAATTATTTATTCACTGCACTCAGGGTATCATCCCATTGACTTAGCAGACTCCTGGGAGTAGTATGCAGCAGTGGCCATGAATATGGTCTCACACCCTGGACATTCTGTGGAAATCTATACACATGAGAGTTATGTATGTCTGGCACAGGCCATCACCTGCCCATGAGCATTACCCACAAAAGGCAAGCTGCTGCCTATGCAACACATTGGCAGAGTAATCAGTGAGTTGATTGATTAGTTTAACTGTACATGTGGGTGAAATGTAGCGATATGGGTACGGCAATTTTTTTGGGGGGGCAGGTGCCCTTTTTTCTAAGGTGAGTGTGGGATGTTGGGGAAGGGCTGAAGGTATATTTGGGGAGGTAGGTTGGGTGGGATAAGTTGTTTTTGCAGCCAGACAAGACAGCAGACAGGGGCAGTATATGACACATGAGAGGGGGTAAACACCTTTGATGGGGAGGATGATGGAAATCCAAAGCCCATGAGCCTCCAAGTGGATACAGTGGGACTGAGGAGAAATCCAAAGCCCATGAGCCCCCAAGTGGATACAGTGGGACTGAGGTCCCCATCCATGGACAGTCACCACTTCTCCTTCACGGCCCCAAAGGTGGCTGTGCTGGGGGCTGGACAGGAGGGGGCGGCCTGCCCCTTGAGGTGCACCAGGCAGCCCTCAATCTGGTGCAGCTACCCACCAAACTTTGATCATATGGCGCTGCGAACTAAACCCCCGGACCTGACTGTGGGTGACAAGCTCCTGTCTGCGCCCGCTCCCAGCGGTTCCCACCCAAAGGTGGTGCAGGACCAGTGGACAAGGAAGGCCCGGATTGGGTCCCAGATGTGCTGGGGCCTAGTGCCGTGGCCAGATGAGGTGGAACAGGCGGATGCAGTGGGATTTGCCTTCCCAAACATGCTATGGTGTTGAGGTTTTAAAGAATATGTTGCTTAGTCATGAACAACACATTTCCAAATTAGTTATAACATCATGCATGGGTGTTACAATTATCCCCATAAAACAGATATGAAACAGTTGTTTATCAAAACGAACACATGCATAAATTGAACAACAGGGTTTACTATCAAATGAACGAAAGTCACAAGCGCAAACGGTTATTTCCGTGACAGAAAACCTCGACTTGTGCATATTAAGTAGATTGTAAGGTCGGCCCAACAGGATCGACAACATCTGTCGATATTATTAGTAACTCCCATTGCCAACCATGCTTTAAGTCCCTGCCTTGTGTACGTCCTTCTGAACGGACGTAAGCATGAATGTCGGCATTCCGACTGTTGGTCCTACCATGGTCGAGGAGGAGGCTATCGTCCAACCGAATGTTGACATTTTGACTGTAAACTGAACAAAAGTATGCATCGTAACAGCATGCCAGCAACATTGACAGCAACAGGCCACCAAAAATGGTATTTGAACAAGGTATGTTAACATGCAACCAATTAAATGTAAGACCGATAATATAACACATAATATAACACAAGTCCCAACATTAGGTTTGGAGTAAAACATACCCAAAGTATATGAATTACTGCATTGATCCAGATGAGGGATAGGAGGAGAGATAAAAAGTCCATTAACAACTATTTATGCTTCTATTTTCCACAACAGTACTGCTCAATACTCTGTGGGTCTGCCCTCACTTTACATCTGCCTATGGCCCATAGCTTCTATAGCACAAACATACCTCTCAAACTGTCAGCCTGGAATAGAATGGGGCAAACTGTGACAACTCTGGGTACATGCCTAGGGGGGACTCATACATGTCAGGGTTACATATCTGGGACAGGAGGGGTACTGTGTCCAGGGTTATTGGCAGCAGTGACCACTAGTTGTGCCAGCATGACACTTGAGAGACATGTATCAGGAAGAGTGCATGTTGTATGTACTTATCTTGCTGTCATTTGCAGTCAAGTAGTGGTAGAGTTGAACAGTTGTACACAGTTTATTAGCATACCCTTCATACAGCTACTACCAACATTTCCTTACCTGTACAACCTGTGGAGAAAATATCTGTTAACACTACCTGTTTTTAAATTTATTCCTGATTCCTTGTGTGTAGATATGCACACATCTTAGTACCACTCTCTGGATTTGAACCGTGTCTGTGTATGCAAAATTAACAACTAAGCTACTTCTCATCACACTGAGCTACTAAGGAACTGTTGTTTCTAGTTTTACTGGTTTCTGTCTAATAGTCTCTTGTTTAGACAGTCTGACCTTGTAATCCTGTGATGCATGCATGATAGATAGTTACTGTACTGTGCATTAATCATTTTGATTACTACAATCTGGAAAGCAAAGGTTAACACAAGGCAATGCTGGATGGAACATAATTTGAAAATGTACACATTACTATTCAGGGTTCAGAGCTTACTGCATTATATAGTTCACATTTCATTTATATCTTGTTTTACAGCTCTGACATCTACAGTTTCTTCTTACAGCTGGTTCACAGATGAAGCTCAGTTAATGTATACTGTCACAGTCACATTTGGTGTGTAGAATCTGTAAATGTCTACAACAACATACTAGAATAAACACAACCGTTTTTTAGGTAGTTTTATTGCACATCAATATTAGTCTGTCAAACATTTTATTTATTCAGTTCACACAGTAACAGTATGCCTACTAGCAGTAAGCAATGTACTGCTTGTTAGCTATTTGAACAATAAACTGCAAGAAAGATTTGTACTCACCAGCCTGTTGGCGCAATCTCAGCAGTCTGTCACCATGGGCTTCGATGATCATAGCCCTCTCTGCTGCAGCTGTAGGGGAGAGAAACAAACATTATGCATACCTATCACATTATCAGGCCAGTATTTGCTACACATTACTTGATATTGATACTTACTACTGGAGCATTCCGTGCCTGTGCATCTTGGATCCACTGGGCCAAGAGCACACCCCCCTCCTTCACTTCAGGTCAGCATAGTGGTGCCATACCTGCTTACCAGTTTGCGGGATGCCAGTAGCACTGCTGAGATCTCATGTGAGATGGCCCCAGGTTTCTGTTTTGTACTGTGAGCCCTGGTACTTGTGCTGCAGCAATCTCTCGTCATGGTTTTTGACAAGGAGTCCGGCCATGATTCTGGACTCCTGAATGCTCCAGCGCTGTGTCCAAAAGTGTGCTCCCTCCCTCTCCAACACCAGACATGTTCCTGCAGAGATCAAACTAAACAAGTTATGGCTGTATTCCTATCTACATGGTTTAAATAAGGCCATATTCCTGCCCTTTGCCATCACTGGACCATTTCACAAATGCTGAGCACAGCTTAGCAATGGGCAAACCCGCTAAGCTGGGTTGAACAGTACTTAAAGGGGTAATTGCAAAGCACTGCTTAACAGTGCACAAATCCACTTAGCTGAGCTACCTGCTGCTCAGCATTCATGTCTAAGCGATGCTTAAACCTGGTAACCATAGCTGGGCATTGCTGACCATTGCTCACTTTTCATTTTAAGAAAATATCAGGATAATGGCTTCATTTAGTAGGTGTATATAATTTACTTTACATGACATCCCTCTATGTGCTTTCATTACATTAGCAAGGGGTGTGACTATACTGTATGGGACACTTGTATATACATGGGTGATTTCACATGTTACATGCACTCACACTTCCATTTTACACCAGCTACACTACTCTGGTTGATAAAAAACAGTTACTGCATACTTTAAGTTAAAAAAAAACATATAAAAATAACTTGCTTGTCTTGGTACTTGAACCGTGAATTCCTGCATGTAAAGTCAGGACTCTAACCACTACACTATCTCAGTTTAGGAATTTCAGTTGTATATTTCTATTAATCTCCTATGGGATGTTTAAGCAATGCTTAAACATGGAACATAACGTGCACACCCACTTAGGTATGCTTAAATATTCCTTAGCATGTAAAAAAACATTTATTATATTATTATTATATTATGATGTTATATAGTGAGTATTGTGGTTTTCTGACAAGTCATTGAGGACTACAGTCAGGAAATAATGACATACATTTGACTTTCAGGCTTCTATCCTTCAGAAATTCATGCTAATGCATATCCTTTCTATCAACTTTCTTAGCTTGTGAGGGCAATATTTTATTAGTGCCCCTATTTTTACAGCTTTGCCCTCCCCCCATTATTTGTGCCTTTGTTCACATGGACTGCTGTCAGGGAATAATGGCATACATTGCCTTTCAGACTTCTATCCTTCGGACATTTCTGCTAATGAATGGACTGCTTTCTATCAACTTTCTAAGTTTGTGAGGGCAATATTTAAGATGTGTCCCTATTTAAGGCTTTATCCCCCATTATTTGTGCCTTTGTACACATTTCCAGCTTTAGCAGGTTGCTAGGTGTCGTACTGCACTTTTACAATGCAGGGGGTGTGTCACAGAACCTGTCACACACCCCCTGCATTGCGTTTTTGCTGCTGTATGTATTTCAGTGTCCACAGACACTGAAATGATCATTTATTTCATTTCAGTGTCCAGCAACACTGAAATACTGGCATAATATTAGAGAAATTCTCTAATATTGTGCCAGATTGTGTTTAGAAAGTAACGTATGGCACTTTGAGTGCAGGGGGCATGTTTGTAGTCCGTGCACTATTTAAACACGCTCCCCTGCACTCGTTCATGGTTCATGTCCGTTTAGCCTAAACCGCAGTGTGCCTTCATGAATATGCAAGGCGCACTGTTGTGGCTACATGGACATGAACCACTCTGCAGGAATAGCACTACTCCTGCACGGAGTTTATTGAATTCCAGGGAATGTTTTTTCTTCGGCCTCTGTCATTACAGTACTCAGTGAATTAAAACTTCTGCCTGCTTGATTTATATTCCTTTAATCTATATATAAGCAACTGATATCAGGGAAAGGTTGCATGGCAATTTTCATAACATACACATTTATTCATCTATTTAATATATGCACTACATTATAAACTTGTATGCTGCAGCTACTTATAGTTTGTGTTTAATGCACTTTGTCAGATAAACCTCTAAATTCATAGAGATGCTTTTTCATTTTATTTACAGTCAATATTTTCATGTATTATTTACATTAATTTAAACTTATTTCAATACTATTTGTTTATTGCTAAAATAGTGTGCATGTCAACTTTAAAAACCTTGAAGGCTTTAAACAGATCACTCAAACCTTTAACCCAAGTGCTGACATCACATCTGGGGTGTTTACTTTTGTTTTGAGCCATTCGCTTATTCGCAGAGGATTTAAAGACTTTCAAATGGATTTAACTGGATGCATTCTATTCAGGAAAATAAAAACAAGCCTTCTAGCCTGCGATCTCGGCGGAAAGCTGAATATCAAGTAAGTGAAGCTTTCAGAGCATTTTAAATGGGTCATGAGCATCTGAATGTTTCTAACAGTTTTCCCATCCCCAAACAGCCCCCCAGTGAAGTAAATAACGGTTTTATAACCAAAATAGTACATTTAGTAATCAATAACTAAAACAACTTTTAAAATCATCTTTTCATTTTCCTTTTACCTTCTGCATTTAGCAGTTTTAATATAGTTTAAACAGAAGTGTTCAGATGTAAAACTAAAGGTTTTCAAAAGTATTTTCATTACTAATACTAACATAGTTCTGCTTACCTTTACTTAATGATGCAGTGTTGAAAGATTAATTAATGTTGTTTTCTTGCTAGCATGCTAACTGTAATTTCTTAACAATTGCATCATATTAAGGCACATTCAACAGTACATAAAGCTATTAATCAAGTTATTTTCCCTTTTCTCTGTTCTTACTGAAAACAGAAATAAACTACAGTGTTAAAACTATTGCTCAGTATTATTAATAAAAGATAAATTCAGTATATTAAGTTTGTCTAAGTATTATTTAAGGTTTATGACATTAGAAAAAAAAAGAGAGACCGGATGGCTTAGGGGTTAATGTCTTTTTCTCCAATGTACAAGGTACAAGGTTCAGTCCTGACCTCCGACCAATGCGTGTTTGGAGTTTGCATGTTCTCACTGTGGGGATTCTCCCATGTCCTAAAAACATGCTGAGTGTTTCCATCTCAAACTCACCAATAAATGGAGCTGTGGGCAGCAGCACAGACTCTACATGGTGCCCTATAGGGGGTAGAACTGAACAGACCAACTACTTTGGACATCTATTGTGGTGTGCAGTATCCTCAAGATAGGAAAAAACAGATCACAGACTGTGCACCGTGGCAGGGCTAGCCACTTGCTGGTGTAAAATATTGCTCTAGGTGATTTGGTCATGACGACTAATGTTGCCAAAAAATGGGCATGGTGACTTGAGGACCTGGCCTACTCTAACCCATGCCAGGAACCTGTGCTAACAGTAGGAGGGGTATAGGTGCCCCTATTGGCCAGTGTGCGCCTGCCATAAAGCCCAGCAGCCTTAGGTCAATAAGCTACAGCTGGATGTAAAACCAGCCAAACTAAGAATTGCTAAGCTTAATGTAGGTTCACCGACAGGATGCAGCTTGGAAGTGGATGACATAATGATATGGAACATACTATGTATTCAAGTGCAGCAAAACCACTTGGCTTGGGATCCAGAGTCTACTACTCAGTGGAGGGAAGGCTAGAAATGGTGTAGGAACTGTGGTGGGAGAGAGGCTTCAGAAGGCAGTAAGGGATATCATCAGACAGACTCATGGCAGTCAGACTCCAGTGTAATGATAGGGCAGTATTCATAATCTCAGCCTATAACCCACAGCAGGGTTGTGATAGTGAGGAAAGAGTGCATTCTTGCAGGATTTATTAGATAAAGTGGGACAGACAGAACAGGATATGAGGACTGCCTGGGTCCACATGGGTGGGGCAACAGAAATAAAGGAGAAGCACCTTGGCAAATGGCTTGACAGTAGCCAACACATGGTCCAGAAAGAGAGAGACAATCACAAGATCAGTCAGCCCACAGCATAAACCACCAGCTGTTACAATCAGCTGTAAGTAGTGGTCAGAGAAGGCTCTAAGGTCAGCCAGTGACCAGGCTGAAGACCTGGAAGTTGACTGGAGAGAAAGTACAGCAGTTCAAGGAATTACTCAGGGCTCTAGCACCCCAAGAAGAGGAGGAAATAGGTGGAGTTGAAGAATAGTAGTGCCTAAAAACAGCATGTATTAGGACTACAGAAAAGATATGTGGCCGAGCCAGATATGGAAATAAGGTACATAAGGAAAGCTGGTGATAGAATGCAGAAGTCCCGGAAATCATCAAAAGAAAAAGGGAGTGCAGGAAGAAGTGGGTGGCAGAAAAGACTGACCAGGCTAGGAAGGACTACTGGTTGGCTAAGAAATAGCAAAGAACAGGGCATATACCATCTTCTGGAAAATGACTCAGTAAAGGGCACAAAGAAACTATATCAGGTTGCACGGCAAAGACAGAAAGATAAAGAAGATAGTCAGACACCCTTCATAACGGATGCCAGCAACAACTTGCTTGCCAGCCCAGAGGACATCAAAGGCAGACAGAAGACGTATTTCAAGCAAAACCCCACTGTAGTGCCCCAAAAACAGCCTACGATGAGAGGAGCCCACCCTAGAAAAAGTAAGAACAGCATTAAGGAAGATAAAGTCAGGGAAAACAGCAGGGTCAGATGAGGTCACAGCGGATATGACAAAGATGCTGGGTGAGACAGGGGAGAAATGGCTCCTGAGGGTACGTATCCTAGATGACTGGAGAATAAGCATACTCGTGCCAGTGCACAAAAACAAAGGGGACATCCACGAGGCATCAAACTCCTATCACATTGCATGAAAGTTCTGGAGAGGGTGATTGATAAATGGATACGCAGAGTAGTAGAATGTAAGATGGGAGATGAGCAGTTTGGATTCAGATCAGGATGCTGCACAATTGACCCGATGTTTGCATTGAGACAGATACTTGAGAAGAAGCTAGAGATGAGGAGAGAGTCCAATTGGGCATTTCTAGACTTAGAGAAAGCATATGGCAAGGTCCCAAGAAAGCTGATCTAGGCAGTACAGCTGTGGTTTGACATCCCAGAAGCACCGGTAGAATTAATGCAGGCTATGTACAAGGACCCAATGACTCAAGTATGAACAGTGTTCGGACTCATACAGGGTTCCTAGTGGGAGTGTGTGTACATCAGGGTTCAGCTCTGAGCCCACTGCTGTTCATACTGGTGATGGACTACATTAGTAAACAGGCTGGAGGGGATGGACCTACAGCCTACCGGACACACCACTGTCACAACCTAAATTGCCTAGGATGACTTGAACTGCCTAGCCTACTGCAGTTCAACCAGCTAATAGTGGCACATAAAGTAATTTACCAACCAGAAAATACACTTGCACTAAAAAATATTATCAGCCCCTACACCAGCACTCGGCCACTGAGATCATCCACTAGACTCCTAGTTCAAACATACAAATCCAACTACTCAGCTGGGGACTCTCTGTTTGCCAACTCTGTTGGTAAAACATGGAACAGACTCTCAGATGACTTGACCCTAGAACCCTCACTAGCTCAATTCAAAAACAAACTTAAGAAATACTTAAAAGCTCATTGGTTATTTCCTTGCACTAATCCCGACTAGTGACCTCTCTATTAATTGGGTGCCTTACCTTCAACTACTTCTAACTTTTTTCTACCACACCATTTCAGGAAGGGTCAATTGTATAACTGCGGCTCAATGTGTCTTAAACCTGAAGGTAATGTTATGTATGTATAACTTTGAAAATAATGTTATGTTTTGTAAATAATGTCATGTTTTGTAAAGTGTTTTATAATAAGTTAGTATTATATGTACTAAATGCTGGTACTGCTTATAACTGTAATCTGCTTGAAATTAGACTTTACTAAATGTTCAATTTGTATTATTATCTTGGAGCTTTTCTTCCCAGGCCTCTGCTGACAATGGACATATATCCAGTCAGATTATCCCGGTCAACAAATGTAAAATAAAAAAATACATAAATAAATGGATCAACAAAGCTGCTGTATGCAGACGATGTGGCAATACAGGCAGACTCTGAGCTAGAACTTCAGCAAAGGATAGGAGAATGGAATGCAAACCTGAAGGCACACGGGATGAAACTAAGCACAGATAAGATGGTGGTAATGGCAGCAAACTGGGAAATTAGAAGAAGCTGAGAACAGAGACAGAAGGGAAGACAGTGGAACAGGTAAACAGCTTCAAGTATCTGGGAGGAGTAGTTTAGGGAAGGGTTATTCTAAATGAAGACGTCAAAGCTAGACTCAGAGGGGCTGCAGCCAACTGACAGAGTACCAGGTGTAATCTACGACAGAAGAATGCCAAAGAAGCTGAAAAGTAAAGTGTGCAAGAAAGTGGTACGACCAGTACTACTGTATGGTACAGAAACCTGGGCACGACCAGTACTACTGTATGGTACAGAAACCTGGGCAGTAAAGGCAGAACAGCTGATGAAGCTAGAGGTGATGGAAATGAAGTGCCTGAGAAAGGTGGTAGGATGCATACTGTGGAACAGATGAAGAAATGAAAACATAAGAGCAGAAGCCAAAGTAGCTCCAATTGCAGAAAAGATCAAACAGAACAGATTATGGTGGTTTGGGCACATGTGTAGAAAAGCAGAAGACAATCTGGTGAGGAAGATTTGGGACAGACAGAAGGTAAGAGGAAGTGAGGACATCCAGCAAAGAGGTAGACAGATTCTGTGAAAGAAGATCTGCAACAGTCAGGCATGAGCGTTGAAGAAGGCAGGAGTGTGGCGCTGAATCGAGAGAGTTGGCAACAGTTAACACGATACCCCAACCCCATGTAGAAAAATGGGAAAAAGGGGGCTGATGATTATGATGATATTAGAACTATAGATAACTATACAGGAATAAAATGTTTTACCTTGTCATCTTTTAAAATTGATTTCTTTAATTAGAAGGCACCCTGCTTACCTTATATTTCATATTGTTTCATAAATTTGACATTTTACCAAGTAATAAGTCCATTTAATCAGGAATTTTTTTAACCAAACAGCATGAGTGTAGAAAATGAAATATCTTTTGTCTCTTAGTGTCTTTCTTTTTCTTATCATTTGTACTCCATTCATTTATTTTTGCTTGACGCTTCATTGAAAAGTTATTCCAATCCATTTCTTCCACTTTATCCAAGGTCTTGTTAGTTTTTAAATAAGATACTGCTGCTTCCAATGTGCCAAAGGTTTTGGGACCTTCAGTAAAAAAGATTTTTATTCTTGCAGGAAACAAGTGTACTTTAAGTTGTCTTTTTTAGTTCCTTTATCAAAGGCAAGCATTCTTTTCTTTTAGTCATTACTCCTACTGAGTAGTCATTATCAAATCTAATTATGTTGTCTTTATACTCAATTGGTAAGTTTGACCATGCTGTTTTCAGGATAAGTTTGTTGTCCTGTGATGAAAAAAAATCTGACTATTATTGGCGTCAGGTTCTTCTTTATTTTACTGGATGATAAAGGAACTTTTAAAGATCTATGGGCTTTTTCTATCCCATGTGAAAGAGATTATGGCAGTTTTAAGACTTCTGGTAACCAAGAAGTAAGGAAATTCACCATGTTATCTCCTTCTGTCTTTTGTGGTAACCCATAGATACGAAGGTTATTTCTACTAGACCTATTGTCTATGTCATCTATTTTGTTTAATAATGAAGTATTTTGCTTACAGAAAAAATAATGAAGTTGAAGTTCTTGTTCTGTAAGTCTACTCTCCACATCATTCAGTGACTTTTCCATATCAGCTATTTGAGACTTCTGTTGTATCATTAGTTTTTGTAGTTGTTCTATTTGCGTTGTACATTTTTCTTTAAAAGTGTCTAATTTATTGTCCATCTTGTCAATTTTCAGAGATGTACCTGCACAGTAATTAATAAAGATGCAGTTCCTTTTTCATTGTCTGGTCCTGCAAAATATTCTTTGAGAAGCTCATTTTAAGTAGAAGTTGATGCTCTTTCTTATTTTTTTAATAGAAAAAATGATGAGTTAAGCCAAAATATTTCAGCGTAGACTTCCTGTGATATTAGTAAAAGTAACTCAGCAAAAATAACAAGTCTGCACAATCCGGTTTTTGAATATATAGTTGGGAGGGTAGGGGGCATAGTCCCCCACCTAGTTTAGTTTTATACTGTCCAGTTTCTGTTAAGAGGGTAAGTAGTTTTTAATCAAATTAGGTGGGGGCTGTGCCCCCCCACACACCCCTCCCAACTATATATTCTAACTCCAGGATCACACTACAGTGGGGGGAAAGGGCATATACACTGCCACTACTAGTTTTGGTGAAATAAGTTTTCGGCGATGTGGGCTTTCGGTGATTTGATCTCGGTGAAATGACTTTTGGCGAAATTCGTTTTCAGTGATCTGATAGGGATATATATATATATATATATATATATATATATATATATATATATATATATATATATATCTATACACACACACACACACATATATTTTTATATATATAACAATATTTTATTTTATGAGCTTCTTTCCAACTAAAATTTCCACATAGTATTTCTTGAATTTCTTTCTAAGAGGAGTTTTTCGGAGCTCAGTATGTGGGTGGGGATGTGCACATACCATTAACCAGAGGAAGACAATGAAATATCCAGGATTGTCTTATGTGTTGTTTGAGATGTGACTTAAGATTGAGGTTCATTAGTTTGCTTAATAAGATGAGGTATCTGGTTCCAAATCTTGGAGACAAAGTTACAGTAGAGTCCATTCCCAGCAGTATTTTGAGATTTAGTGATAGATAATAGTGATTTATCTGTGGATCTTAGTATTCTTTCTGGAATATAGGGCTGGATTAAGCATTTAAGGGCTGGACACTTGTTTGATTTATATATTAAATTATTTATGATTAGAAGCTGGGATCGGAGTAACATGTTTGGCAGTTCTACCCAGTTTAGCATTTTGACAGCATGACAGTGTTGAGCTTGTGGTGACTTTTGTGATTTTTTTATAGCATTGCTCTAGTTTTGTCTTCGGGAATACTGCTAGTTTTGTGAAGATCTGTGAGGGGTATAATAAAGTGAGAAGTAAATAAGTTTTTGTTAATGTTACCCTGGCCTTATCTGTGAGATACGCATTTGTTTTGTACAACAGACCTGACTTTTGGTGTGTCATTTTAAGTACTGTTTGGATGTCTGGATCAGATTTGTGACACCCAAGAGTTTAGTGTGGGGGCCACCTCTATCTTGGTGTTGTTAGAGGAATAATATTAATGGGTTCTTTGTTTTGACAGTAGGGCTTAGGAATAAAGAGAAAGAGTTTGGTTTTGCTGGGATTGAATACAAGGTGAGAATTATCTAGTCAGGTTTCTATGGATGTGAACGCTTCTTGGGTGATTTGTTGTAATTTGCTCAGAGTAGGGGCAGAACAAATCAGAGACGATTTGTCTGTGTGCTATAGTAGTGTAGCATGTTTGGCTGCAGTGTGGAGATCATTTAGTAATATGTTAAATAGCAGTGGTCTTAGTATGGATCCCTGTGGAACACAAACCTCTACTGGTAGGAAAGAGGAATACTGAGCTTGCCATTTCACAGCATGGAATCTGTTGGATAGATAACTGTTAAATCAAGAAAGGGAGGTAAGTGAAAGGCCAAGAGAAGAAAGTTTTTGCAGCAAAATGTGGTGTGAGACAGTGTCAAAAACTTTAAACAGTTCTAGAAATACAGAAGAGACCAGGTTTCTAGAGTTTCTGTTTGTATTGATGGTATTAGTAAACTGTAATACTGCTGTGATTTCATCAAAAGCCATGTTGTGGAGTTAAGAGAAGGTCATTAGTAATGGGATAGTCTACGAGTTGTTTTTGGATACAATTCTCAAACATCATGGATATGGGAGGTAATAGTGTGTGACAGGTCTACAGTTGGCTAAGTCACCGGATGAGTCTCCTTTATACAGTAGTATTATACGGGCCTTTTTTCCAGATGGTAGGAACAAGATATCCAGTTATGGATCTGTTATTAAAGGTGTTAAGGGTGAGAGATAGTCTCTGCTGCTATTTTTAGATATTCAGTTGGCAGGCGATATGCAGCTAAGGAGGTGTTTGTTTTAGCTTGAGGAGAAGTTTTTTTTGAGTGTGGCAGGCACGGGTTTGAGTGAAGTGTTCTTGGTAAGAGATGGATTCTGACAAATGGGTGGCGTCAGAAGTGATGTTACGTTTCAGTATAGAAATGATGGTCTGTATAAAGTAATTGTTGAATTGCTCAGCTAATTCTTCTAGAGTGTCATTAGAGGCTGGGTTTGATTGCGTGTTACAGCACAGATTTAAAACATTTGATATGAAGGAATAATTTAGCTGATCTAATAGCTTCTGCTCTGGAAAAAAAGATTTACTCCTAGTATGTACATCTGTGAATTACAAATTGGCATTAGGAATATTAAAATCACCCTGAATAACCTGGAATCATGCTTTTGGGAATCTGAAAAAGGTATATAAACTTTGGATGACAATGGTGCCCTTTGGATGAGATGTTAAACTGAGGTTTATCGTTGTGAGTCGGTGGTACCTCCTGTGAATGTAAAAGATCCCACTGCACTTATCAAAAAACAAGAGCAGGGATTGCTTTATTTACACATCTTAATGCTGTACACATTTTTACATTATTTGTGTTGTTTCACATTCACAAGACTTATACTTTCAGTTTTACAGCAACAATAATTGCACTTTCGCCTCTGGAGGCATAGAAGGATAAAGCCCTGACTACAGCCCAGCAGACCTGTGTTCTATTAGCAGCCTGGGTGGCTGACACGAGTGGCATGAAAGGGATGGGTGCTCACTGATACGCTCCCTTAAGGGGGAGTCATGGTCCAAAGAGGGGACTTGCCCTTGGATGTAATCAACCAGCATGGGGTGGGCAGGGAAAGGGAATGGGTAGTCATTACAGAAAAAAAATCACCCAGGATGGAAGCACAGATGAGCCAAGCCGCCAGGACACCCTCAGGATCAATGACTGCCCCAGCAAAACCCAGAGTAAGACCAGAGAGGACTTACGGAATAACTGGTAGATCTTGTGTCATTGTTAGTTACTGAAGGCTGGGCTGGTAACAATGAGATCTGAGGGGGACACCCCCCAAAACCAATATTTGTACTTTCTATATTTTCAGAATCACAAAGTAATCACATTAACAATATTCCCTCATTATTTCTTATACCTTTTTATCCTTCTGTCTATCCCCTACACTTTGTTTCATGACCATCTTTTTATTTCAGCTAACACAGTTTCATCTACTCTATTTTACTTATACCACAACCCACTACATTTTCTTTCTCACAATACCCATACTGCTACCAACAATATTTGTTCTATTTGTCTCATTCTCCTTTCTTTCTCATACTTCTCATACAACATTCTATCCACATTTATATTTTCTAAATCCATACATTTATATTCTTGTTTAAACTTTCTAAATGTTTTCTTCTTTTAACATTCCAAAAATATTGTTTTGCTACTTCTCCCTCATTACAATTCATGACACTTCTACATTTTTCAATATTATTTACAGCTTCCTTTAATACCTTTCCATGACCATATTATACCATGCATTTCTATTTCCATCAGTTTCCATATAGTCAAAATGTATCTTCTATTATTTAAGTTTATCTTCATATTCTTTCCCTTCAATCTTTTCCTGCTTACTCCTTTTACTCCCCCTTCATTTTTTCCATACCTCTTCATATTTCATATGTAAATTTTCCTTGTCATTTTTGCTCTGTTTTACAATCCTTATCACCCCAATCAGACACACAGATGCTATACATACTACATTTTTTTAATTCAACCCCCTTTTGTGTGTATCCACACTTTTTTTTTTTTAACTTGGTTCAATCTTGATCCCCTCCCCCCCCCCCAAAAAAAGTTTGTTCTACATCTCAGCTGGAAACATATACACCCTGCAAATACACTAGTTTCACCAATAAACAAATATTTAAAATAAATGTTTTTTCTTAAGTTATAAATAAAAAAAAATTCCCCCAAACGTACATTTTTCTTACTTCGCTTGCCTCTTTTCACTGTCCTATTACACCTTTTCTCCCAATACAGTTTACTATCAAAATGGAGAATGATGGTTCGGCGACAACAGGAATGTTGAAACTCATTTTGCAGCACCCCGTATTGCCGACCTTCAGGACTGTGAGCATTTCTGGTAGCAAATGCACTCTGCATTTGCACATATGTGGTCAGTCTTACTACTAGAGATCACAGTACAGTGCAGATCGAGAAATATACTCTTTTTCCCACTGTAGTACAATCTCGGAGTTGGAGTATATAATCTGTGAGGGGTGTGGGAGGAGGAGTCCCTGACATGGGGGATGCAGGAGGGCTTGCTCTCCTGCAAAAACTTTATGTCACGTGATGTGCAGTATTGACAAATGTTGAATTTGCAACCAGAAGTACCTCTGCAACATTATTCTGACTTCTTCATGTTGAAATTGCACACGTGAGGAAGTCTTTTGATCAGAAGTTATTTTGATGTTTGCTTATTTGATAGTAAACCCCCAACCAATACACTTATTTATTTTCTGGTATAATATACCTTATTCAATTTCTTAATTTCACCAAACCCCTAGCTTTTCAGTTTGTTTAACTGTAATCCATATTTTTAACAAATGCTCAGTCCTTACCATAATTTTAATCATCCAAACCTTGCTTATAGCCACAATTCCTTTCATTTCCCATGCTGCCTTTCTCATTCTGCAAGGCCATGCTTGTAGAGTAGCATTAATCATCAGTACAAAAAGGTGCATGCTCAAAGGATATCCTTGTTTAATTCCTTTACTAGTTTCTATATGCCTTCCTGTCCATCCATTTACCATAACTTTCACTCAGGATCTTTTATAATACATTCTTATTTCCATTCACTACTTCTCACCCCAATTCCATATGAGTCTAACATCTGCACTGTGCCTCACCAAGAACCTCATCTCTTATAATTGTTCAATACTTTCTGCAACCTTTTTAGCATTATTTACAAAAAGAAATTACATTTCCTAGTGTTACTGGTATTCAATGTGTATATCTTTTCTTTCATCTTTTTTCCATATACATTTAATAACACCACTACATATCTTTTCTGCTTTTAAATCTTTCTCCAGCCTTTCAACTCAGTATTTCAATGAACACTTTTCTTTCACTTTCATTCATTTCTTTATAATATCAATAATGTAATCCAGACACTTGCCGTGCTGATGCTTCCCTTCCCTCCCAGAGTTTTCTATTTTACATGTTAGATATCCTCTTCACCTTTCATTTTTCTCTTCTTTTTCACACATTCTACTTTATACATTTTTTAAACACTTCCATAATTTCTTCCTATTTATGTTTTACATTATGTAGTTCATCTAATATTGCATATGTCTTCCCTTATAGGTTCATAGGTTCATACTAGGCTATCTGCCCGAGGGCATTTACAAGCCTAGCCCATAGTTTTGTGGCTTACGCCACCCCTTTAGTATGGGGAACTATACCCATTATTTTGCTGTGCCTCTGTCGAGCAGTGACACTGAGGTAATCCCTGGGGTATATCTGCGATCTCCCATCCATTGGTCAAGATTTCTCTTGAACAAGGCCAGCGAGGTGCTCTGCCTCACATATACCGGGATTTTATTCCACAGCATAGGAGTCTTTGGGTGATGAATCTATCCCTCCAGCACGCCCTATTAATAGCCGTGTCGAGGTTTAAGTCTCCGCCTTGTGGCTCTGACGGATCTAGATTTTTGAGGTGAAGCATATTCATCAAATCTGGGTTTGACATGGCCTTATATGTTAGGCAAAGGTCACCTCTGAGCAAGCGTGTTTAGCGACTGAATAGAGCTGGAGTTCTTTCAGTCGGGCAGCATAGGACAAATGTTTGAGACCCTTTATCCTTTTGGTGAGGAACTTTGTGGCCTCTCCAGCTGCTGCAAGTGTCGGGTCAGATACATTCAATGGGGCATTGTACTCAATCATTGGTCTGATGAGTGATGAGTATAGGGAGACTATGACCTCCCTTGATCTAGATGAGAATCCCTTCATGATAAGGTGGGCAATGTAGAAGGTCTTCCTAACTACTTTAGCTACATGGGTGTCGAATGACAGACTACTATCAACCTGGGTCCCCAGGTCCCTGATAACTTCTTCTGTGCTCAGTGGATTGCCACCTATTTGGTAGCTAGGGGTAACCTTGTTTTTCCCTCAAGGGTATGACTATGCATTTTTGGCATTTAACTTTAGGCCATGGCTCTGGCACCAGTTATCCGCTTCTGTGAGACCCTTCTGAAGGATATCTGTGTCAGATGTGTTTTCTACTATGGCTTCAGTTTGCAGTCATCTGCAAACTTTGTCAGCCATAACCCTCCTGTGTTTGCTTGTACTTCGGAAAAGTAGATGCCAAACAAGAGTGGGCCCAGGACTGAGCCCTGTGGTACACCACTTGTGACAGGCTTTGAGTCTGACATGGCGCCAGCAACTCTGACCTGTGGGTTCTGTCACTCAGCCAGTTTGCAACCCATCTTGTGATGTATGGGTTAACATTTAAGCTGATGAGTTTTTCAATGGCACCCGAGTGGGGTATTGTATCGAAGGCCTTCGCCAGATCGAGGTAGGCTGTATGAACTGCCTTTCCCTCATCAATGGCTTTGGTGACTGTTTCGAAAAAGTCAACCAAGTTTAGAAGGCATGATCTGCCTTTGACAAAACCAAACTGGGATGGATCCAAAGTCTGCAAATTCCCTATGTCTTTATTTATGAGGTCCATTATGATCCTCTCCATGGCTTTGCAGATAAGGCTTGTCAAGCTAATGGGCCGGTAATTTCCAGGGTCGGTGGAGGCACCGCTTTGTGAAGTGGGACCACAGTTGCAGTGCGCCACCCTGAACGTATCCAGAGGTAAGACTATGATTAAACAGCTGTCCTAGCTGTGGGTTTAATTCCTCGTTGAGTTCATGGAGCACACAGCCGGGGACACCATCAGGTCCCATGGATGCTGTGTTTTTTGCTTTGGAGAGAGCAGTTCTCACTTGGGCGTTGGAGATGTTTGGGGGCTGCAATCGCTGGTATAGATATCTCTCCTTTGGGGAGGGGAGAAGTTTGCACTGAACCTGTCAGCCAGTATGTTGGCAATGTCTGTAGGATCAGTAATCTTCACATCATTTTGAACTAGTTCTGAGCATATCTGGGAGTTTCCTTCTCTTGTTTTAATTTCTTTCCCTTAAAAAAATGAACTTTCTTTTTTCCTTTTAAAATAAATATTCTATATCTCATTGGGCCGGATTCACGAAGGCTTACACGGAGTCTAAGAGTAGTGTAAGACTCCATGCAGCCTTCGCGATCCAGGAACAGCCCAAAGTCCGTGTAAGAGACAAGCTAAAACGGCTTTTACACGGAGTGGGCGTGGATAAGCTAATCACCTCACTTGCAGCCAAATAGCATGCAAATGAGGATGATTAGCGATCCAGGAAGCCAAGAACAGCCCATGTAAGAGCCGTTTTAGCTGCAGAAATGTACTCAGTTGACAACTGAGTAATTTTTCTGCAAAAACTGCAATGGAGCCATGTCAGCTCCAAATAAAGGGTGCATATGTGTCAGTAGCATGCCAATGGCCAAATATGTGGCCATTGGCAAAGTAACCTGATGCAAATATATTAAAAATATAATTTTTTTTTTCGGCGATTGTCGATGTTTAAACCCAGCGCAGCCCCGCGCAAACGGGCTGCGCTGTATAAAACATAAAAACGAAAGTTTTAAACCTACAAATGTAGGTTTTATGCAATACATGGAATGTCAATGCAGGGACCAGCAGACCAAAACCAACATGGCCACGGTGTAGTGGTTGCTAAGGGGGGAAGCTGAGTCTAAGACATGTAACTAAGCATTAGTAGGCAATCTGATGCAAATGAGTGTAAGGATACTGAATTCCACTGTCACACAGCAAATGAGCACAGTCTGAGTAGTGTAAGAGTTACAGAAGGGGGAGGAACAGAGTAGGAGATAGGTGACATCACAGGGGGGAATGGTAGAAAGAAATGCAGTTCATTGGAGGTCAGAGTTACATGACAGATGTCAGGCAGATATCATGGAAAGAGGTGTGCCACTAACTAAGCATGAGAAAGTCAAGAAATGGAAGGTGTACACTGTTGCCTACACCAAAGTTTCTTGCTGGACGTGTATGCCATTACGTGCGCCGCCATGAAGCGAGTAAGGCAGTGTGCTGTAAGACAGACTGAGCATGCGGAGCGTGTTGGGAGATGTTTAATACTGTTTGCACGGGCGCACGCTTTAACCGAATAAGCAGATTCTGAACCGTGTAAGTATGTGTGCGCGCGTGTAAGCCACTGTGAGCGTGTTTCTGCTGGTTTACATACGGCTCCACCCGGAGGAAACAGAAAGGAAAAAGGAAGCAACAGATTTAGTAGGAAGCTAGCAGGGAATACTGCTGGAGCTAGCAGGTGAAAACAATTAGATGCAGGCAATTACACAGGCAGAATAGTAGCCCAGCCCAGCACTTAAAGCTCTGCAAACAGCAGTGCAGGATGTTTCTCTCAAGAGACACTGCAAGACAGGAGTTACGTTATCAGAAGTGAAAACTAAAAAACTGAACTCAGAGCAGAAATGTTAGGGGCTGCCATAGCTGTCATAATGAGACATAGGTGACTTGCTGAGGGTGGTGACAATGCAGATGGTGCCAGACAACCCACAGTGAGGAGACTGAGAAGAGTGTACAGGCCCAGGGTCACCTACCACAGGTTACATGAGCTGGAGACAGTAGAGCGCTACAGAGTGGACAGAGACCTCCTGCAGCAAATAGTGGAGCTGTGCAGGCCACGCCTCACACACAGAACCAACAGAGGGGAACCCATCCCAGTGGAAACCAAGGTATGCGTTGGCCTAAGAATACTAGCAACAGGTACCTTCCAGAGACCAACTGGTGATATGATGGGGATATCACAGGCATCAGCCTCCAGGGTACTGCACCAGTTCCTGGATGCCATGTCAGCACATGTCGGTGATCATGTATATTTCCCCAATGCCCGTGAGGTATTGGCCAGCAATATGCGCCTCTTCCAGCAAATAGCGGAATACCCTGAGGTAGTGGGTGCAATAGACTGCACGCACATACGCATCAAAGCACCAGCCGGTGAGCCGGGTAGGGCATACATCAACCGCAAGGGCTTCCCCTCCATCAACTGCCAGGTCGTGTGTGATGCCCAGGGCATAATAATGAATGTGTGTGCTGGCTGTCCTGGGAACTACCATGATTCCCACATCTGGCATTTGACGCAGCTGTACCAGACATTTGCCAATGGGGACATCCCGCATGGACACCTAGTGGGGGATGCAGGTTATGCACTGGAGCCGTGGCTGATGTGGCTGATGACACCCATCAGAAACGCACACACACCTGAACAGGAACGCCATAATGAGGCACACGCACAAACATGTAATGTAATAGAGCGTGTGTTTTGGCTGCTCAAGTCACGGTTCCGGTGTCTGGACACATCTGGTGCAGCCTTGCAGTACACACCAACTACATGTACCCAAATTGTCATGGCATGTGCTATGTTACATAATATGATCTTGCGAAAACAGCTGCAGCAGGACCAGTATAGGGCCAGGCCAAACAGCCCCCCACCATTGCCAAGGCCATCACAGGCAGAGCGTGACTTGGAGGAGGAACAACCTGAGCCTGCCCCAGTAGGCAGAAGGAGGCGTGCCCAGCATGCCCTGGCCTTGGCAAAGAGGCAACGCATAGCACATACACTGGTTCAGTAGGAACCCTGGGAATGATACCCCTCTCTGACTCGCTCATAGTAACAGGGATGCCTAACATGACACAACCTGCTCTCAAACATGTACAGGGAAGTGTAATATGCGCATCCGACAGAGGCAGCCCTGCAGCACCACCTGAGGCATGAATGCTATGTGTTAAGTAATGTAACACCATGTACTATATGCACACCTGAGGTCCCTGACTAACATCCTACCCTCACCAAGCATCATGCCACAACATGACAATGAGATGATCAAGTGCAATAATTGACGGAAGTATCGCAGTTAGTCAAAGGGGATCCAATGTGTGCCGGTCTGGGATGACATGCTGAGCATGACATGATGCACCACCTGCTAGGACTGGCGTGCACCTATCAGTGCAGGCCATATGGATACTGGCAAAGGCTGTTGTTACCCACAGTGTGCCCTGAATAGGTAAGGCTCAAAACACAAACCTATCTCCATAGGTATCAGAAGGGATAAGAATAAGATAAGGGATAAGTCGAAACAGCAAGATGCATGCAGTCTAAACTCACCCAGTATGGAGAATGTTGATATCTGCGCTGTAACAGAAAACTGAGCCACGGCTCATAACAGCACCCTAACACTACCAGGTTACACCTCATAATGTGCTGTACAGCCTCAAAACATGGAACAAGCTACAAAAGGAGGGTGACTAGCAAGTATTGTCAAGGATAACCACACCCCCATGTTGGTACCACAATAAAAAGCAGCATGGACTAGCCATGGTCAAGTAACAGTGGCTAAAACTGCCCCCTAGTTTATAGCTTGCTACAGACTACTGTCCCAACACCAGGAACTGCACCTGGCCTATGCTGGAATACATGAATATATCAAGTCCTCCAAACCACATTATATTGGGTGACTGAAAATACCCAGACATAGACTGGGAGCATTACACTAGCTCCAACAGTGTAGGACAAAAGTTCATAGAATCCATAAACAAAAAGGCCCAGGAACAACGTACCACTCCCACAAGAGGAGTAAGCATACTGGATGTGATAATCAGCAACATGGGTACTGGATGGCAAGACGAGAAGTGTATTGCTCACTGGTAAAACCAGACCATAGAGTAATCACACTGGATATACAAATCCTGACCACAGTCCCTGGCCAGAAAACCACAGTGGAAAACATGTGTTAAGCAATATTTGCACTCCTCCAAACTGATGTGGAATCCATTAAAGGTCCTGTGCAGGTGCAAAATATGGGCCACACCTCAGAACCTGTAATACAGCCATTCCATGAACACTGCCAGGAATGCTTGGATTATGCAATCCTAAATTAAAACAAGACACAATGCCATACACGCAGGAATCTGGCATGGTGGACACCAGCCATAACCAAACCATGCAAGAGAATGAGGAAGCTACTACATGATAGAGCAAACAAACAATGAAGTAATCACTGATCAGTAGTATGGCAATAAAATCAGTCCACACATAAAATCCACTAAGGCCAGCCACAACAAGTTGAATCTGTGAATCCTGTGGCAATGTTACACCTGCCCCAAGTACACAGACAACCCCCAACTCCACCCAAGAAATACAAATATATGTGAGAGATGCAACCATCTATCCAAACTGGAGGCTGAGCTCCCTCAACTCAGTACTCCCAAAACTAGTCAGGAGGAGAAGGTAACCACACACACCACAAACACAGTCCCACATAGACCTATCACAACTGCAAACCAAACACATAAACACAGAAAAACATTCCCGGAAGTACAAATTACAAACACAGCACACCAACAGAGGGCTCTAAAGCAGACACCCAATCAAACAACCTCCAAACATAGCACATGCAACACATAGTACACAAAGCTGGTGTGCCAGTCAGTCACAGGCCACAAGGAGAAACAACATGCCTGATACAGTTGTAATAGGTGACTCCATAGTCAGACACACTGCTGTCCCGCACACCAGACTGAACAAGGGAAAGGGTACAGTAAGCTGCCTGTAGGCTGCCACAATATGCCACATAACAGAAGTATGCAGGTCACTCCAAAGCAAGTAGAAATATGATGCAGTCATAGTCCATGCTGGTGTGAATGACCTGAGATGTACCTCCCTAGACTACATGAAAAGAGACATAGATGAGCTCTCTGATTATGTAGTCCAGGCCGGTATGACACTCACCGTTTGCAGCATCCTACCCTTACCAAGAATAATGCCACAGTACAAACACGGAATGATCAGTCATAGCAAGTGGCACACTTACTGGTGTCATTCCAAGGGGATCCAATGTCTGTCTGCTTAGAATGTCATGCTTGAAAAGCCACGCAGCTGTTCTTGGGATGGTTGCACCCGTTACCCCTGTGCGTCTGAATATTGGATAAGGCCTTTGCCACCTCCATAGAGCCTTTTGTAGGCAAGGCTGAAAAGACTGACCCACCACCCTAGAAAACATAAGTGGAAAGAAACATAAGGGTAATGCTGACCAATGCAAGATGTGTAAACCCCAATATGCATGCTCCCAAGGCCATCCCCAGTATGGAGAACATTGATGTCTGTGCAGTGACAGAAACCTGCTGCAAGCCTCCTGACAGCACACCAGCACTACCAGGTTATACTACGTATCATGTGTCATGGCCCCAAAACCTGGAACAAAACATAAAAGGAGGGTGAGTATCCATATTCAGCACAGACACCCATACGTCCAGGTAACTGACAATGCACAAGGCATTGAGTCCACCCATGTGCAACTAACTGTAGGCAAGACTGCTGTACAGTCTGTAGCATGCTACAGACCACACTCTCACACACAGGAACCCCACCCAGCCGTCCTGAAGACACTGGACAGTATGAATGTCCCACCAAATACCAAACAAGGTACCACAAATTACCACATAGGTGGTAAACCATTATGTATGGAAGGAGCAACCAGGGACCTAGGGACACAAGTGGACAGTAACCTGTTATGTGACACCCACATTGTCAATGTGGCTAGGAAGACTGTCTACATTTGACACCGTATCAGGAAAGGATTCACATCTACATCAACAGAGGTCATTGTGCCCCTATACTGTTCTCTAATCACACCCATAATCTAGTACAATGCCTCATATGGGATGTACCTTACCTGACACCTGCAGCAGTTAGAAAGACCTCAAAGGTACCTCACCAAGAGGATAAAGGGTCTCAAATATATGTCATATGCTGCCTGGCTGTAGACACCCCAGCTGAATGCAGTCACATACTGCCTACACAGAGGCATTGCATGCCTGTTGTAGAAGGCCATGCCCAACACAGGAGTAATGGACATGCTCCACCCCAGAAAACTCAAATCCATCGGAGCTGTAAGAGTGAGAGATGTCAACCTCAACAAATAATGAAATAGGATGTACTGGTGGGACAGATACATAATCCAGAGGCTCCCCACACCCTGGACCAGAATCCCACTCCATGTTAGGCAGAGCACCTCACTGACACTCTTCAACAGGAATCTTGCCAAGTGGATGGATGATTGTAGAGTTACACTGGGGGTCTTCACTGTGTCATGTCCAGACAGAGGCACAGCAAAGCAAATCATAAATGGCCATAATATTCACATAGCAAGGGGTGGCAAAAGCCACACACACTTTGGCTAGGCTAACAAATGCCCTAGGGTGGATAGCCTAGTATAAACCTATGAAGATACAAATTGTACAGGACACTAAGGATAATCCTAAGGCTTTCACAACTGATGGTAGGAACCATGTTGGGAATTCACAGATATGCTCTGAATCACACAAATATCACAAACACACACACATATTGCCAACATACATCCTGACAGGTGCAGTGCAACCCCGAATGCAGAATATCTATCACAGCAGACTGCTGGCCCCCTGACATTGCAGATGCTGAGGTAACAGCCAACATCTACAAAGCAAAACACACAGCAGCAATGGTATGAGATGGTGTCCTGGGCTTAGTGCAACATGGACTCCAAGATGAATGGAATGCCAAACCACACTACTGCTCAATGTCAGCCTTACCACAGAATATGTACAACAACAGTGGTCCTTCTCAACAATGGTGTTTCCTGAATGGATACTGAAAACTACTACCCCAGAATCCTGAGAAGCTCGGTCTACACAGCTATGGAAAGGATCAGCATGTACCACAGACATAAAGATATTGGGGACCTACTGACACCGGACCCTACCCAGTGTGGCTTTCTTAAGTGCAGATCCTGCCCCTAAACATGTTTGACTCAATTGAAACCGTCATTAAGGTCACTGATGAGGGCAATGTGGTCCACACAGCGTAGCTGGTCCTTGCAAAGGCTTCTATACAATACCCTACGTGTTCATTATAGATAAGCTCACCAGCTTAAATATAAACCCCTATGTCAGTAGAGGGGCTGCAAACCAGACTAAGGACAGAACAGACATGGTCAGACATGCTGCAGCCATGTCAGACTACAAACCAGATATAACTGGCATCCCACAAGGCTTGGTCCTGGGATCTCCCTCATCTGGTATATATGTCCCATAGGTACAGGCAAACATGGAAGGCCTGTGTCCGAACATGTTTGCAGAGGACTACAAACTGCTCACCACATATGATCCACCAGCTGACACAAGCATCCCATAAAAGGGCCACATAGAAACAGACAACTGGTGCCATAGCCATGTCAGCAAGCTAATTGCAGAAACGTGTATAGTCAACCCCCATGGATATACAGTAAGTGCCCACCAATTACCACATAGGTGTTAACCCATTATGTAGTTAACAAGTAATGAGAGACCTGGGGACACAAGGTGATAGATATCCTGCATTGGACAAACATGTGCTGTAGTGTTTACAGAAACATACCATATACCCACCTAATCATGAAGGTGGTCAGATCTAGATAAGGGAGGTCATTGTGGCTCTACAGTCATCCTTCATCAGCGTACAATTGACTACAATAGCCCCTGTGGGATGTACCTCAGCAGACACCTCCATCAACCGTAAAGTCCCCAACAGTACCTCACCAGGAGTATCAAAGAGCTTGCACAGATGCCATGTGTTGCCTGTGTTGCTGGTATCAATAAACATGCTGCACCTTGTACAATCTGAATGGCAGTGAGCTATGCACATGAGAGACCTGAACCCCAGCACTGACTTACATAGGACAAGCTGTACTGCATGATCCATAATACAGAAGCTACCCCCAACCCATGAGTGAACCTCCAGTACAGGCTACCCATAGAGTCACTTATCAATCTTCCTCAATAGGAATCTTGATGAGTGGATGGGAGATGGCAGCTTTATCCTGGGTATCACTGTCATGTCACAGGTAGACAGAGGCACAGTATACTAACCATGACATATGTCATGGCAAACTCCACTTACAATGCGTGTTGAAGGATAAACACACTCTCCAACTAGCATTAGACATGGACTAGGGCACATCGCTAGTGTTTGCAAATGTACACCTATGTTGTGGAATACACTACCAATGTTGGACAAGCCTGGTTTAAGTAGTTCATATCTGAACAGAATGCAACATGGTCAGATGTACACAACTGGCCCCTAACCAGGCTGTTGTGCCCACTATCGAAATGTAAAGCAGTGATAACACTAAAGGCCAGGATACTGTACACCACAGTCAAAGTACTACCAGTACACTATACAGTACTACAGTGTTAGGTCAGTGTGAAAGGATGTTGACAACTGTATGCAAAGTATCCCATGCAAACACTGGGGGCACAGTATAATCCTGCTGTGTTCACACACAAAGCAGTTGGACAGTAACTACACAACATGACACACAACACACAACCATAAACGGGTGATATTTATTGAAGTTCACACTCATCCACAAATGTGGTGGGCTGCAGAGTCCAACATATGGAATGCTCACACTGGGCATGCTCACACACTTTGATAAATGAGACATATGTCAGACAACATGCATGGGAAGGCTGAACTGGGCATGCTCACACACTTGGGCCAAATCTCAGTTTAGCAGTTGGGACACACATATCTGGTAATTTTATGCGTTACTCCAGGAACCAACCACATTACAGCAGTCTGCCCAGTGCACACAGTTAAATGACTACAGAGGCATACGTGATATAGTGGATCCCTCCCATATGTAAATATCTTCCACAGATGCACATGTTGTTCATACAAACAGGGAATGCTATGGCAATAAAGATGTGCAAACAGTCTATCAGCAACAAATAATGTGCATTTGACAATTAAACATATGGGTGTAGAGATCAACACTAGGCTGTTTGCCCTAGGGAATGACAGCTTAACCAGAGTGTGCTTGGTGTCTGCCTCCCCACAGGATGCACAGTCCCCTTTCTAAACGCCGATGATGTCAGCACCCTATAAGTACAGCAGGAGAAAAAAAACTTCCCAGTAATGCGAATAGCGCGCTCTGCTAATGTGTCTGTCACAAGTGTCATAACATAGTTAGGTAGGGGTTTGAATCCTGCAAATGCTCTGTGTGTGTGTGTGTGTGTGTGTGTGTGTGTGTGTGTGTGTGTGAGAGAGAGTGGGGTTGGTGTGTGGGAGAGAAATGTCCCTTTTGGCAATTGGGAAAACACACTACAGGATGCACATTCCCCTTTCTAAACATCGATGATGTCAGCACAGCAGAAGAAGAGAAACCTCCCAGTAATGCGAATAGAGCGCTCTGCTAATGCGTCCATCTCAAGTGTCATAACATAGTTAGGTAGGGGTTTGAATCCTGCGAATGGCAAGTGTGTGTGTTTGTCTGAGGGGGGTTAGTGTGTGTGAGGGAAATGTCCCTTTTGGCAACTAGGAGAACAGACTACAGGATGCACATTCCCCTTTCTAAACACTGATGATGTCAGCACCCTATAAGTACAGCAAGAGAAGGGAAACCTCCCAGTAATGCGAATAGCACACTCTGCTAATGTGTCCGTCTCGAGTGTCATAACATAGTCAGATAGGGGTTTGAATCCTGCAATTGTGTGTTTTTGGCTGAGGGGGGTTAGTGTGTGTGAGGACAATGTCCCTTTTGGCAACTAGATGAACAGACTACAGGATGCACATTCCCCTTTCTAAACACTGTTCAGCTGAAGGCCATGGCTCTGGCACAAGTTGTCTGTTTCTATGATGCCCCTTTGGAAGATGCTTTTGTCGGCTGGAGAGTCGATTACGGTGGCCAGTTCGCAGTCATCTGCATATTTGGTCAGCCACAGTCCATCCGTGTTGGCCTGTACCTCCAATAAATATATACCAAACAAGAGAGGTCCCAGGACTGAGCCTTGTGGGACACAGCTCGTAACTGGTTTGGAGTCTGGCATGGCTCCAGCAATTCTAACCATGTGGGTTCTGTCCTTGCGCCACTGTGCAATCCATCTAGTGACATAGGGGCTTATATTTAACTGGTGAGCTTCTCTAGAATGGCCAAGTGGGGTATTGTTGTGAAGGCTTTTGCAAGGTCCAGGAAGGCTGTGTGAACCACCTTCCCCTCGTCAATGGCCTTGGTGACTGTTTCAAAGAAATCAACCAGGATAAACCTGGTAGTGCTGGTGTGCTCTCAGTAGCCCTGAACCAGGCATCTGTTACTGCACAGATATCGATGTTCTCCATGCCAACGAGTGTTTTGGGTGCATGCATCTGGAGGTTTAGACTTCTGGCATTGGGTAGCATTACTCTTAGTTTCTTATCCCTTGTGATACCTATGAAGGTGGGTTTGTCATTTGAGCCTTGCCTAACATAGGCACTATGGGGGTAGCAAGAGCCTTTGCCAATATCTGAAAGCCCAGGGGTGACAGGTGCAGGCCGTCCCTAGCGAAGCAGGTAGTTCAACAGAAGATGAATATGTGAAGGTGTAGTGCCTGTGATTAGTTAGCAGTAGCATATATGACTGCTCTCTTGGACACATGCCAGGTAAGTCATATGCACTGTGTCACAGGCAATGTACATGTGAACAGGACAAATAGTGACATCCTGTCAAGTGGGACATGGACATACATATAGTAAGCTATGCAGATGGCACTATAAGTCCACAGAAGCTCTATAACTATGCATTGCAGGTGTGATCAGTATTCCAGGGTAATTGCAAGCAAACATGCATGCAAACAAAGCTACAGTAAAACAGGGCTGCATGTAGTCCATTGTACAACAAACAAGCTGTACCAGTTCCAGTAGGTAACACTGCAAATATGCAGGCACTATGCACATGTACATGGAAATACATGGGTCAGATGGCTAGGGTCCAGTCTCAGTGCACACAAGTGTACAGACCATCTACTCTCAGGATGTACAATAACTGGATGGAAACCCATGTGCTCATACCTGCAGTAATACACATGTCAAATAACAGACACTGAGCCTTTACTCAGTGGTTCCAAACTTAGTAGGATGTATGCTACCTGGCCTGCCACCACAGTATCCCTGACATATATGGGGACTCTCCCTCCTGTGACAGTTAGTTATGTGTGTTGGGGCTGTCTAGCATGGTATGAGATGTGAGCATGCAGTGCTAGGGTGCTCCTGTGTGTCCTGTACCAGTTATGTAGTACTGCACACATATCAACATCCTCAAACATCTGCATTGCAGAGTTCAGTGTGGGCAACATGCCACTTGCAATTTACATGTCCATCATTGTGTATTACTACATTCATTACCTTATCCCCTGTGCTACCTATGTATGTAGCCTTCTGTTGACATCATTACCACCAGTATACCAACATGTGCAGATGATACACTATGGTACTTACCATGGGTGTAGACAACAGGACATGACAATCACACACTTACTGCATCAGGCATGCTGTGATATACCCACAATTAATTCAGCACACAGTACTGTTAACAACATGATACTATTACTACACATCTATGTGGTTACCCTGTGCATCAGCAACATGTTAACCTGTACCTGCACAGTTGTTACAGATTGCAGGAGGTGGCACAGTTTCATCAAATGCACAGGGTGTGAACTTGGTATGCCTGAGTCAGCCACCGATACCACCAATTGACATGTATGTGTATGTGTGTTGGTGAGGGACAGCAGTAGAAGGTGGGGCAATGTTGATGCAGTGTGTATGCGGTAGCCCTAGGTGTTGTCAATTTGCATGTGTGTATGGATGCACACAGTTCCACCTCATGGCTGCCATATACTGGTGTTTGTGGACAGCCACAGACTGTATCTGCCAGGTCATACAGATCAGCGTCTCTGGCCACGGACACGGCACCTGTGCCTTGCAGGGGTGCTACGGACCGTATCCAGTACCAACCCAGACTGGGTACTGTCATCAGAAGCAGGTGTTCGTTGACTGGACACAGATCCCTGTCGGCCTGGCCAGAGCCACGTGCACGTGGTCTCCTGGGGCGGTCTGATGACAGCACAGACCCAGCATTGCTGGGGCTGCTGCTGGCACTATGGGGGTGGCCGCGGCCCTGCTGTCGTCCTCGACGACTGCCAGCTGCTGCTGTTGCTGGCATATGGCCACGTCGACGCCTCAACCGCCCACCATCGCCCTGGCTCATGGACATGTAGTTGTGGAACCGGTCTAATATGTCCCCACAACGTCTGTCTATGGCATCGGTGAAATCACGGATGGCAGCCGCAATGTCACGCATACTGTCAGTCATGGCTGTGTGACATGCTGTCATCTCCCTCAGACCCTGTCTGGTGTACCGTTCCATACGTGACTGTGCCTGCATGACAGCCCGAAACATAGCTGAGGTTGTAAGACCTCTGTTGGCACGTCTGACAGGGGCAGTATGCCCACGGATGCTCCCACGAGAACCCCTGGACATCTGTCTGTGTAGTACCATCTCTGCGCCATGCCCATGGCTGCTGTGTGGGGAGGCATGTGCCACAGATACCACATTACCCTGGTCAATGCCCACTGTATGCTGTCCATCACCTAGGGACATTGGTGACAAAGGGTGTATTGGCAGGATAACTGTGCGCATTCATGGGGTCGACAGCTGTGTACTGTCAATTGGCTGACCAATGGCGGACCCTGGCATACTTTCCTGTGCCATTACACAGATGTCATCATTATCAGTACCCACGGCACCTGATTCAGGTTCCCTGCTACATGACACCAGAGCAGCAACAGAATCTGTGGGAGGGAAACAGGAAACACAGTTTACAATGTCTACACATTACCAGTGATGCACACATGCACAGGTTTTTTTTTTTTATTTTATTTTTCATTTGTTTACCGGGCTTGTCTAACTGGATATATTTCCATTTTCAGTAGAGGCCCGGAGAGAAAAGCTCCAGCTTGGTAAAAATAAGAAAAATACACATTTTTTTGTCAAAAATTAAACATGCAGACAAAAGAAGAAGAACTAGACAGTATAAATACAAATGTATAGACAATATACAAGTCAGAGGAATATACATTCAGAAAAGACATTAAATACAAAAAGTACCAGAAGGATAATAATGTATACAATTTGTCAGATTGATTGACAGGCAAAAGTATTCTATAGTTAATAGTTGGAAGCAGAAAAACAGATTAGAAAGCAAATTAGGAGAGCAGTTATGTACCTAAGAGAATAAAAAGGGTGAATGTGGACCCAAGGAAATAGGAAGATAGAAGTAAAGGAGGTAAACAATTTAGTCAGGGTTAGTGCAGGGGCACAACCAGTGTGATTTTAGGTGAATTTTGAGTCTTTGTTTAAAGAGAGACAGAGATGGTAGTAGAGTTAGATCTGTAGGTAGAAGGTTCCAGTGTTTGCCAACAGTGTTTGAGAAAATGCTATCACCTGACAAGTTATTAGACTTAGTAGTACAAACAAGTAATCTATTTGAAGAACGTAATGAAGTTAGATTAGTATAAGGGGTGATAAGGTTAGCAAGAATAGGAGTATTTTTAGGTTGATAAAAGATTTTGTGAGCAATGATGAGTTGGGAAAATGTTAGCAAGTTAGGTAATTCAAGCCAGTTGAGCTGCTTAAGATTAAGACAATGGTGTGTCTGGTATGGATTGCTGGTAGCAAACCTGGCAATATTGTTATAGGCATGAGAAATTTTGAGGAGGTTAGTTCTTTTTAGATTAGTATAAATTGGTGAAGCATAGAGAAGTGTTGAGATTAAGTTTGAGTGGGCAATGGTGGTTCTGGCCAGAGGAGTAAGGAAAGGTTTGATTCTGTATAAGGAACCAATTTTTCTTTTCACTGCTTGTATGGTGTTGTTAATATGCATATCATAGGTGAGGTTGTTGTCGATTGTGACTCCTAAACGTTTGGTAGATTGTTCAGGAGTTATCAGGGTGCCTTTGCTAGATACAATAGAGAGATCAATAGGAGAGGACCTACTGGTAGGTGGAAATAGTAGAAGTTTAGTTTTTTTGGCATTCAAAAGAAGGCAACGTTTTAGGAACCATTCTTCAACTATGTTAAATACTTTTTGGGTTAGGTAGTGAAGTTCAGAGGTGGAGTTAGCAGAACATATAAGTGTGGAATCATCGGCATATTGAATACAGGTGGCTTCCTGGACTACTATGCGAAGGTTGTTGATAAATGGTGAAAAAAGAAGGGGTCCTAGAATTGAGCCCTGGGGGACTCCTATGGAGACTGGTAGGAGGGATGATAGTTTATTTTCCCAGAGAACTGCTTGTTGCCTATTGTTAAGGTAAGACTTGAACCATTGAATAACTGGAGGATCAAGAGCAAGAAGTTCAAGGGTATTTATAAGTAGGGGATGATTAACCACATCAAAAGCCTTTGACAGGTCGATGAAGAGAGCGGAAGAGAGGGTGTTGTTATTATGGTTCTTATTGATGGTATCTGTGAAGGATAGAAGGGCAGTGGTGGTGCTGTGAAATGGCCTAAAGCCATGTTGGCAAATAGCCAAAATATTGTGTTTAATTAAGTGGTTAAGTAACTGATGGTGAATGCATTTTTCCATGACTTTAGCTAAGTGTGAAAGAAGAGCTATAGGTCTGTAGTTAGAATAGTCAGTGGATTTACCACCTTTATGTAGTGGGATGATATGGGAGACTTTCCAGATTTCTGGGATGATACCTTCATTAATGGTTCTATTTAGTAGGATGGATATGGGAAAGGCAATGGATTTTGCTGCTATTTGCAGATACTCAGCAGGTAATTGGTCTGATGAGGGGGTAGAAGGCTTAAAATTTAGGAGGATTTTGTAGATAGAGTTAGTTGAGATAGGGTGAAATGTGAAAGTTGGTAGAGGTTTAGAACTATGGGAAGGTAGCCTCATGTTATCAGTGGAAAGCTGACTTGCTAAGGACTGGAGTAGGTGTTAAAATTATTTGCAGTTTGAAGTGGGGTGTTTTGATCAGCATCATGAGGAGATGGTGTGCTACAGTGACCAGGTTTAAGGAGTCTATTGATGTTTGACCAAAATTTCTGAGGTTGCTTTTGGTGAGTTTGTTGAAGTTACTATAGTAGTTCTTTTTGTCAGATAGTATAGCCTTTTTTGTCATATGTCTCAATTGTCTAAAGGTTTGTCTATCAGGGGAGGTTCTGTTAGTTCTCCAATTATGCCAAGCTTTATTTCTAAGTAGTATTTTATGCTTAAGTCTCAAGTGTTAGCCATGGGGCTTGTTTGAATTTTACTCTAATAGATCGTAAGGATGCATGCTCATCAAGGATAGCAAGAAATTGAGAGTTAAAATATGTGACAGCTTCATCAAGTGGGAGGGTTTTTACAGGTTTCCAATCGCAAGCTCGAAGTTCATTTTGGAAGAGTTCAGGGTTGACGTGTTTCTTAGACCGAATTGTTCTATAGGTTGGAGTAATGGAGATATCATTTTTTTGTCTTATTATGTAGGTAAGCATATGATCACTAAGATCGTCTGGTAAGGTACCTACCTTATAAGTACTTGGGTCTTTATTTGTGAGTATCCAGTCTAAGGTACTCTCTTTTTTTGTAGGTTTGTTGATTCTGGTCGTTAAGTTGATTGTTTGAGTAAAACCATGGAGATTAATATGAGTGGAGGGGTTAAAGGTATTAATGGTTTTCCAGTCGTTGTTAAAGTCACCTAGTACTATTGTTTCCTGTGGGTAGGTTGTAGACAGCCAGCCAAGAATATCTTCAATAATTATGTTGTTATTACCAGGGGGTAAATAGAGACAAATTACATAGAGGGATTTGTTAGGGTTAATCTGCAGTTTAGAGATTAGGATTTCAGCCTTATTTTGCAAGGGTGGGATTTCATTAATAGAGGAGATCTGTAATCCATTTTTGTAGAGGAGTGCAACTCCTCCTCCCTTACGCTTTAGGCGGTCCTGCCTCAGAATGTTGTAGCCAGGAGGAATTATTTCATTATCCTTGGTTCCTGGCTTTAACCATGTTTCTGTGAGGCAGAAAATGTCAAATGAGTGAGTTTCAAGTAGAGCATGAATGTGGGCAATTTTGTTGTTGATACTGCGAGTATTGAGGTGTGCTATAAGTAGGGAGTTAGTAAGTTTGTTTAGTCTGGTTTAGGTCAGGTGTGCAGTGGTTATTTAGTGAAGCTGCTATGGTAGGGCCTGGATTAGGGTGTACGTCCCCATCCCTTAAAAGATGCTTTATAGGTGAGGATATGGGGTTGTGTGAGAAGTTTATTAGAAGTTTCCATTTCTTTGTGTTCAGGTTGTGAAGCTTTATGTGGATACATCGATGGTATTGAGGTGACAAATAACAGGGTGAGGAAATGATGTTTATGTGTTTGTGGGAGTAGACTATATCTACTGTGGTAATTAGTCTTGGAGGGAGGTTAATGAGGAATAGATTGGGTTTCTCAAAATGGGTGAGGAGATAGGCAGAGGTTAGGATAGGTAAGAAGATAGTTAGAAGTGTAAAGTTGAGAGTGGGGACTTTTGATATATTATGCATGATTGAGAGATTGACAATATGAAACTTATGTTGTCTGGTAGGAAAGGGGAAATTAAGGCCAGTTAGGAAAAGGAAGAGATCTGTAAGAAGAAAGGAGTGAAACTGGTTGGGAGAAAATCAATAACAGTGGAGAGTACTAGTGACAGAGTTGTAGGAGGAAGGTGTGGTTTAATGGAGGATGTTGATTGGATAAAAAAGTAGATGGGATGAGTAAAGGGTGTGGTTTAGTAAGTATAAAGGTAGGACCACTGGGGGTGGGTGGGATTTGGGGATAGGGTAGGGAAGCAGAGCGGGCAGACACAATTGAATGAGGAGTTAGAAAGGAGACAATCAGAAATGCAGGTAGCTATAGGTAAGTATGGAAGAGCAGTAGGAGAGAAGGTTTGGAAGGATGCAGGATAACCAGAAATAGAAAGGTAAAGTATAGTTTCAGGGGTAGAATCAGGAGAGGGGTAGTGAGTGCTGAAAGGGATGAACTGAAGGAGAAATAAAGAGAGATATAATAAAATGTAGAGGTTGGACAGAGAGAGAGTGAGTTAAAAGAAAAGAAATAAGGGAGAGGGATAGGAGCGCCACCTAGTGGACAACAGTAGTATAGGGGAAGGTGTAGGAAAGAAATTGCTAGTCAGGAGCTCTGGAAAATCTAGTGGAAGTGAGTTGGGTCTTGAGAGAGTAAAGGGTGCAGGTACTATTTGGTAGCTAGAATAAAGGAGGAGGAGGAGGAGGGTGGGGGGAGGCTGCTGAAACTAAGTCCCAGGGTAGCTTTAGAACACTGGTAGGGCAGATATTAGAGGCCTACAGCACAATAGGTATGATTCAAATAACCTACTTTCTTCCTTCTTTAGTTAGAAGATATCAGGAAATACAGTCAGGTAGATTCAGCCAAAGCAGTTTGGTCGGGCCACAAGGTCACAAAATAGCTTGAGGTTAGGACAGGTTCAGTTCCGTGTTGAGCCAGGTACTTAGGTGAAGGAGGGAGAGAAATGTAAGGGTAGAAACATAGGTTAGCACAGGAAGCAGTGATAAAAAATTTAAAGACTGATACAATATATCTCTACACACATTGTTAATACATTTCAATTTAGTACTTGTAGGCTAATAGACAGTGTTACAATAGTTAAAATGGCTACAATTAAAGAAAATTATTAAGGCATTACATTTAAGACAAGACAGTACCGGAATGCAGGCTAGGACTAAAGGACTAAGGTATTGTGAGTGAGCCTTCCAAAAGACAGCAGATACATTAAGTTACATTAATTGAAAAATGTCAAGCAGTACAGATTAAAAATCAGTCTTAGCAACACCTATAGTGTACTTAATTCGCAATTCCTGAGCAGCTATTTGTAGGGAGTGGGGATTGCAATGCACAGTAGAAAAAAAATTAAATATTGTGGAGGAGCTTGGAAAGGCAAAAACGGCTGTTTAGCCCTGGAATGCTTTAGTGGTCAGTGTGGTAGTAGTGTGAAACATCATACAATAGCTTCCGTACCCAAAGGAGGCAATTAAGAACACAAAAACAGCTTTGTAAGATATTATCAGGACAGCTACAATATCGTTAATGCGTTCGTAATGGGCACTGACACGGAGATATTTCCAAGCACTCTGAACTCATCTAGCGAGGTGTAGTAGTGTAGAAATAGGATTGGTAATAGAAAGTGCTAGGATGGGTGATTTAGACTGTTTACTGAGTAAAAGTAGAAATATTATGCGTGTTCAACTTCCAGGATATTAATGAGATAAAATGAGAATAGTAACACAAGCTCCTAGTGGGAGAGAGCTAAAAAAGCACAAAACACGCTGGGAAAGGTCAATAACGGAAGTATGAGTGAGAGCAGTCTCACTTATGTGCAAGTTAAAAGCTTTAACATTAAGTTTGGCAAATATAATGTTGAAAGTGGTACAGGACACCGCTCACTAATCGTGAAATGGAAAAGGTACACAGCGTGGTCCGTATTCCTTGGACTGGATGTTAACTACATGTCAGTATGTAGAAAAAACAAGCTCCATGTGGGTGCCGCAGTAAGTAATTGGCGACCACCCTGTAAAGCGTAGACCTGACTATCGCTGTAGTTTAGTGAGTAAAAGCACATTGGCAGAAATAAAAAAAAGCGCTATTTATTTACTAAACGCACATTGGCAACAACAGAAAAGAACTGGATAATCTGCTCAGGACTTACATCCAAACACAGTAATGCAGAAGTAACTAAGTACACATTAGCAAGGCGAGATAGCCATAAGCAAGCAACAGGGGTAACCACAGTTTAAATGCAATAATTCTGCTTAAAGCACTCAATGACTAAATACACATTTGCAAGGCGTCATAGCAGTTTGCTAACAACGGAGGCTAACGAAGTGTAATAGCGATAATTCCGCCTAAAGCAATCTTAAACAAATAAATGCACCAATAGTGATGTAATTAAGTAGTTCAACACTCAGAACATCCAGATATAGCAAGTAGTAGAGCCCCAGAATCAACCTACCAGTGAAAAAAGGACGCTGGGCAGGAGCAGACAGCAGCTGAGGACCCACACACGTGAAAGGAATAAAAGAAGTGGCGTGTGCAGGATACGGGGTATAAGTAACTTCCTTGAGGGATACGGTCAGTGTATTAAGGGAGGGGATGAGGAACAGAGGTAGGTGGGTGGAGCTACAGCTAGGTAAGCACTAGGCAATCCCTAAAGTAGGATGATTGACACAGGACTGGAGGAAGGGAAAGGGAGGGAGGACAGGGAAGAATACGATAGAATAAAGACTGAAAAGTAGATAAGGGCAGTAAAAGACGACAGGCAGGGGATAACAGACAATTGAATGAGGAGTTGGAAAGGAGACAATCAGAAATGCAGGTAGCTATAGGTAAGTATAGAAGAGCAGTAGGAGGGAAGGTTTGGAAGGATGCAGGATAACCAGAAATAGGAAGGTAAAGTATAGTTTCAGGGGTAGAATCAAGAGAGGGGTAGTGAGTGCTGAAAGGGATAAACTGAAGGAGAAATAGAGAGATATAATAAAATGTAGATGTTAGACAGAGAGAGAGTGAGTTTAAAGAAGAGAATAAAGGAGAGGGATAGGAGCACCACCTAGTGGACAACAGTAGTATAGGGGAATAGGGGAAGGTGTAGGAAAGAACTTGCTAGTCAGGAGCTCTGGAAAATCTAGTGGAAGTGAGTTGGGTCTTGAGAGAGTAAAGGGTGCAGGTACTATTTGGTAGCTAGAATAAAGGAGGAGGAGGAGGGAGGGGTGAGGCTGCTGAAACTCAGTCCCAGGGTAGCTTTAGAACACTGGTAGGGCAGATATTAGAGGCCTACAGCACAATAGGTATGATTCAAATAATCTACTTTCTTCCTTCTTTAGTTAGAAGATATCAGGAAATACAGTCAGGTAGATTCAGCCAAAGCAGGTTGGTCGGGCCACAAGGTTCCAAAATAGCTTGAGGTTAGGACAGGTTCAGTTCAGTGTTGAGCCAGGTATTTCTTCCTTCTTTAGTTAGAAGATATCAGGAAATACCGTCAGGTAGATTCAGCCAAAGCAGTTAGGTCGGGCCACAAGGTCACAAAATAGCTTGAGGTTAGGACAGGTTCAGTTAAGTGTTGAGCCAGGTACAGTGAAAAAAGGACGCTGGGCAGGAGCAGACAGCAGCTGAGGACCCACACGCGTGAAAGGAATAAAGGCAGGTGCACAGATGCACACATGCACAGGTGCACAGTACTCAGTATGCGTGATATCAACACACAGACACACCTACATGCATACAAAGAGCACTACTAAGTGAGCCAAACAGTACTATTACTATCAACACTATTACAGGAATTGTTAATACACACTCACCAGCATGGATAGGTTGCATTGCTGTTATACCAGAGGGTCCTGCAGATGTGAAGAAACTAATGTCAGTGGGCACAACTGTGCCATTGTTACTGAGTATGATTACAGGTCAGTAGTACAACAGTCGCCTTTCACAGGTCAGCTGCTAATATTGAGGATATCACACTTGCACATTAAATACTATGGTGACAGCTACAAACCAAGGACACACCTCACACATGCATACCAGTGTACACAACAGTCAACTATACATATGGCATATTACCTGCACGTTCACTGTCTTGCTGCTGCGTGGCTCCAGCCTCCATCATAATGCATGGCTGTTGCTGCTGCTGTTGTTGTTGCTGGCGGACTGGAGCCACTACATTCATGAGTAGTCCCTCCAGTCTGGTGAGTGGGGGATGTGTAGCCACCCCACCACCTGTGGCGACCTGTTGACTGTGGATATCCGACGCATGCTGACGGACATGTCTGATTAAATCACTGCAGTGATGTCGTACCTGATCATATGTCCTATTATGCGTGCCTATGTCATTTACCCGACTGACAAGGTCTTGCCACAGTGCAGCCCTCTCCTGCTGATTCTGTCTGGTGCGGGAAAAGAGTATTGCATAATCCCGCACCAGGCTCTGGTGTATCTCCTCATCCTCAGCTGTGGAGTAGGTGGGATTCAGCGGGTGGGCCATGTACCAGAGTCAGAAAATAACCTGGTATCAGCAATATATGTCAGTAGAATTTGGCACGCATACTACTCGACTGTTATGATACAACATATCTCACATATGTAGCATCTGTCTGTCTATTGGTGGATACACATGTAGATGGCCAGGTATCAGCGCTCAGCCAGCAACTGTGCAACAGTACCTGGCACACTCCATATGACATACTACCAAACCACAGCAGTCAGAACACCGATTCAGGTCAAGAGCACCTCCTCACTCTGGGGGTTTGTATCTAGGTACTGTATGGCCTACATCATCAACTACTGTGAGCTGACCACACACTGATTGCCCTGGATATACATATCCCACCTCCACCACCAGCACAAACGACTATAGTGCATAACATTACAGATACAAACTTTACACTTTGTTACAGTGACATGGTATCCTTTCAGCCCACTGGGCCAGTGGCAGATACAACCCACAATGCTGACCCCTACACAATTGCTTTCTACAGACATCTCTGAGAATGCAAGGATCATGCAATCCCATATATGACCAAGACACTCTCCACAAAGAGACAGCATCCTGTCTGGTGGTCCCCAGCCATACAGATTGTATTACAGAAGATGGAAACTACTGCAAGACAGAGCATAATTCCATAAAGGGAGGGCATGTCTGAGCAGCCCTAGTAAGGATCTATTTTCCATCATACAAAATCCATGGGCAACTTTGAGAGGGAAATCAAGAGGGACACTACAGATAACCAGAAGGCCTTCTTCAGTTATGTTAGCAACCTGGTCAGGATCCATCCTCTATGCCCATAGTTAGTACACAACAACAAATATTTCACTGACACCACAGATATCGACAACATTGTGGCAGACAGGTTCAGTGCAGGTGTCACCCCACCCTCTCCCCCAAAATAAGACATAGTTATCCCAGCTGACTGTAACCTCCCTGTCATCACAGATGTCCAGGTGAGAGCCACCCTCAGGACAGCAGAATACACAACATGAATGGGACCTGATGGTATCCCCAGTTGCATGCTACATAAACTCTGACAGGAGCTAAACACACATATAGAAATGCTATGTAACACTAGCCTGACTACAGGATATGTACCTGTACATTGGCGCACAGCAGCAGTGGTTCCACTCCACAAAGGAGGCACCTCAACATACAAATACAATACAACACAATACATTACATTACATTACAATACTATACAATATGCTATTGCCCCTGGGAGTACAGCAGCGTACTGTTCTGCTACCCTGACCACTGTGACACATGTGGTGTGATGGTACCTGCTGCTGTCACACAGTTACACAGGGTGACTCATATGGCATATTACCTATCTGACTAACATTCAGCAGGGGTATGTGTGACATGTACTCATGGGGAGTCTTGCTTCTTAACACTGTGTGGTTTATTGCAGTGTACGTCTTATCTGTGGGTAGGAACTCTTACCTCCACATGTGCACTCTATTGCAGTGGCACGGACGACACACAGCAGACATTTAGGTTGTGGATGGTGTGAGGTGTTACTATGGTTGTTGGACATCTGTCATGGGTGTGACTTACACATGTAAATCCGGGAGTGGTAACCTCTATGTGGGTAGCATATGTGTACTTTGTGGTGTTGTCAGTCACTGTGCATTGGTAATGTGTTTGAGTGCATTGTCATAGTGTTGTACATGTCACTGTGTCCTTCTCCATATCTGTAGCTGTCATGTGAGGTCCATACCATGGCATCCATTATGTGGTGTGGAGGGGTACACCGACCTACATGTCCATAGCTGACACACCATGTCCGCTGACACATACCATGTGCAGGTATTCCAGAGATAGTGTGCCACTGTGAATATCATTGGGGCCACTATTGTACACATTTATGACCCTGTTCACCCCTGACACGTGCAGTGGTGGGCAGCCAATCACATATCTGGTGGTTACTGGTGTAGGTGATCTGGAATGTGGTATGGTACTCCAGTTTTGACACTGGTGTTCACTCCATGCCTTTGTCACCAGGCACCTGTTGCAATACATCTGTACACATGTGCCTCACTCAGAATTTATATACATCTCTCTCTCTCTCTATATATATATATATATATATATATATATGTATATAGATATATCTATATATATATATATATATATATATATATATATATGTATATAGATATATCTATATATATATATATGTATATATATATATATGTCCGTATACATATGCACATATATATATATATATATTGATGTACATATATTGCTATACATGTGGAGGGGGGGGCACACAGAGGGGGTGAGAGTGACAGAGGGGGTGGGACAGGCTGTGTTGCACGTTGTCATATACAGTCATACCTGTAGATAGTCAGATCAGTCTGTCTATGTATATGTATCTACATATACCTATATCTGTATGTGTGCATTACATAGATATGTTTGTACAATACTCTATCTACATCTGTCTATGTATTCCTACATCTCTCTCTCTCTCTATGTATGTATACATATATGCATATCATATATATATATATATATATATATATATATATATATATATATATATATATATATATACACACACACACACACATACATATGTTGACATACATACGTATCCATATGTTAGACAGGTATATCAACATATTTGTCGACCATACTGTATACACACACTAACATACTGCTAAACATACATAACTGTGAAACCTACTTTGTACATGGCACTACAACCTACAATCAACCAACATTGATATGTGCACATAGATGCTCTCACATACAAATGTATGTACAGCCTTCACTGATAGTTGCTGTATGTCCCCTGCCCTTTACACATCTTCATATACATATGGATACAGACCAATGACACATATGGAGGGTTCACAGTATGTAGACCTTTATAGTATTACTTTACATTACCTGTGTTTGTCACAGCTGCTTGTGTTGCCGTCTGGTTCTCTGTCCTGCTGCTCCACTTCCCAGTTGTCAGCTTTCAGGTAGCTGTTGCTGAACAATTTGTTTGTGTCTGCTTAATTGCAGTTTTCTCTGTCTCTGTCTCTCTCTGTCTCTCACGTCCTTCTCAGGGTGCAATGAAAGTATTGCATGTGTGGACTGGGAGTACAGCATACTTTTGTAGGTATCTGCATATGCCCATGTGATGGCCTCTGCACCAGTTGTTAGCCAGCATTTGCTAATTGCATGCAGCCAGCTGTGTACTGATTGCAGTTCTCACTGTGATTTCAGAACAGTGCTATAAAAAGGTATCTGAGATAGGCGTAGCACTTTCAGATTTTAAGGGCAGGGACCATGCTGTTATGCTGTGGACAATGTTCTGTGAGTGTCAAGGTTGGTATCTCTCTCATATTTCCAGGTGTGTTGTAGATTAACATTCCTCCACTCATTTCTCCAGTTTCCTGTACTAACTGTGTATGTACACTGACACCTACACCTTACAACAACTACTACTGTTAATGTGTGTGTGTGTGTGTGCTTTCCTTTCACTTTTGCTTGCACTTTGTTGCTAAGGCTTCAATAGTTGCCCTTTACAGTCACTACTTGTATGCCTGCTAGGTGTCTTGACTGTAGTGTGCTGCTGTAGCTTTCCTATTTTCCATGTACAATCACACCTTGGAATGCTTGCTATATCTGCTAGGGTGTTACAGCATGCAGTGTGCTCTGGCCATGGTGTGGGCCTTGACATCTATTAGGGTATTTGAGTATGCTGCTGAGCAGGCCCCAGAGACTTTCAGGTTCATCTGTTATGTGCCTCATGGAATGGTACATAACAGTACACCCATTAAAATGTCTGGTATGCTGCAGTTGTGACTGTGGGTTAGCATGAGCATATGTATTACTACACTTTTTCTGCCATGCAAGTGATGAATACTTTCAGGACTCCATAGTTACCATTGCATGTGTTACACCTTTCTGCCTACTGTTTGTACATTTCACACGGGGTCTGTGGGGCATCCCTGTAAGTCATTCACTATTGCTATGTCTAGGCTCTTAACTATTCAAATATGGTGGTGTCAGACCCGTCATGTGTACAGATATTTGCAGGTTGTCCACATTTCTGCCTCATATTTTGGTCAATATCTCATGCACACCTTTTTCTGGCAAGTCATTCTGGGCTCAAGTCAGAATATGGTGACAAACATTCAAGTTTCAGACTGCATACCCTTCCAAACATCCCACAAAGTGCAGATCCTGTTACTCTCTGAACTGTCTGCGTTTGTTGTAACATTATTTGTAATGTGTCCCTGGTTTTGGGCCTTTGCTCCACATATTTTATTACTTGGTCCAGATGTGCTCCACATATTTTATTACTTGGTCCAGATGTGTTCCTGTAAGAGGTTGTGGGGTATGGGCAGTGCTTATCCTGCTGTGAGTATGTGTGTGGCTTGCAAGGTGCTATAGTGACATTATTACCTACTAGCTTCCAACTAGCATGGCTGTTTCTGTTCGCACACTACTATTATGGAAATCCACTAGTTTTGATAGTAATTCTAAATGGCATGCCTTGTGTACTACACATCTATATTCCCTTTACATTCATTCCTACTATTACATGATATATTTATTTTAGCACAATGTTCTTATATAAGAGTCATGGCTTAGTGGTAAGTCATGCAGACTACTGTTACCAAGGTCCTGGGTTCGGGACTCACAGTGGGATTTTATTTTGCTTTTGAGCTGAGTACAGGACCTGTCAATCAAAGTGACTAAGGCACTTTTAAGCAGTTGTAACCGGGTTAGCGCTGGTTTGCGCGGAGCTCACGCATGCACACTGGCGGTTAGCTCCGCGCACACCCGCTTACAACCGCTTAAACGTGCTTACTCTTGCGCAAACCCACGCTATTTTCTTTGAAAGAAAAGAAAATGGGGAGACAGGAAAGTGGTGAAAAAGGAGTCACAAAGAGGGTAAGACAGTAGGGAAACAAGCTAGGGATGTGTAGGAGGGATGTAGATAAGGCCCATAGCTGCCCATTTCTTCATCAGCAACAGCTGTGCATATGTATGTAATTTGGTGTGACATTTGAAACCTTCCCCCCCTGAGAGAGGTGTCAGGACAACAACAATACTTGTTGTACAGCCAATTGTAATTGATAGGTTCCATGTCCAGTAGACATGTGTGCGGAATGGGCAGCTATGTATGGGGCGTATTTTTTTTGTGGGTACAGAGTGCCCTTTTTTTTTTTTTTTTTTTCAGGTGAGAGTGGTATATCAGGTGAAGGAAGTCTGTACAGCTGGGGAGGTAGGTTGGGTAGGTAAACAGACAAGACAAACAAGACGCATACAGGGACGGCGAATGACACGTGTGGGGGGTTACGCAATTGACGGGGACGGAGGTTTGGATATCCAGAGCCCATGAGCCCACAGATGGCAACAGTGGAACTGATATCCCCACCCATAGGCAGTTGCCACTGTTCCTTGACTGCCCAGGACGGGGCTGTGCTGGGGGCTGTGTAGGCGGGGCAACAGTCATGCCCGTTAGTTGCGCCACCCGTGCCTCGAGCTGACGTAGGGGCTCGAGAACAGAGTCCCGAATCTCCCTACGCACCACAGTCCGGATGCTACGGAGGGTGAGTGGTGGTTCTCCTCCAGCCACACTTGCAGAGGGGGGGCGAGCCCCATCCCCTACAGTGCTTCCACCCGCAGGTGGCACAGGGCCACCGGAGGAGGGTCCGGACTCGGCACTAGTGCCAGGTGCACTCGCCAGCTGAGGTGGGTCCGCTGGAACCCGCCTTCCCTGTCGTACTATGTTTTGCATTATGTCATGACAGTTTGGGTTAGTGACATATAATACCATTCACAATTAGTTGTAACAGCATGCATTAGTATTCCCATTAACCAAACACCCAGATATTCACACCATTGAACAGCATGCATAGCACATGCATAATTTGAACAGAAATACACAGTCCAACAACATGCAGGGTTAATTGATGGCAACAGGCCATCAGGTGTGGATGTATGAACAGGGTAGATGCATCAACAGACATGCAAATATATATGACCCAACAGGACAAACGTCCAGGGGTGTCAATTGTGATTGCACATACCATTTTCACGTGGAATGGGTTATATGTGGTTACAGGGTGGGGTGAAGAAAGTAATATTAACACCTTCGAATAACAATACATATGCTGTACATTTCTAATAGCTACAGTTATATACACACTACTGTTCTAACTACATTTCCTATATGATAACTATTTCAGCTTGGTGATAGGACTGTTAGTGCAACATCAATATACATTTTATGGTTCTTCATACACATTCATATCTAGCTTTGTTCAGCTACATCATCCTGCTACATTTGCTTTATATAGCTGTAGACAAGTGTGGATGTTTGGTATATCAGACAAACATCCTATCTGCATATTGCAGACTGACAGCAACATATCCTGATTTTGGGATACACATTCCAGATGCAGCAACACTTTGAACAGATTTTGCTGTTTGGTTTTGAATCTCACATGCATTTCATTCTGTCTTGACTGCAGTATACTTTATTCAGGGGTTATTACTACTGTATTGCTGGATTTATGACACTTTCTCACACTCTCTCACTTGCTTTCATTTTACTATTCAGGATGGTACTTCTAGGCTTTATTGACATGTTTTACCAGTAGTTATTACAATCCTTTCCAGCAGTCTCACTTCTGTCATGTTTCAGTATTTCCACAGGGATATATTTCACACATGTGATTTCATCATCTTCTGCAGCTATACTTTTCAGCCTGCTGCAGGTTGTGTACTATTTTCTTACAGGAAGGGCATTTTTATTTCAGAATATATGTTGGACAGTTTCATGTTTAGGTTAAACTTACAGGCTGAAACACACTTTTGTAATCAAGCAATACTTGCATACACTTTCACACTGTTACTTGCAGATTTTATTCCTTACTGACTACACTGCACTCTTTTGCTGACTGTCATACTTTTATATTTCTTTACAGTTACTGGTAGTGGATTACTGACCTGCCTGGTGGCGCAATCACTTTCAGCCTATCGCCATAGGCTCTGCGGTTCGCAGAATGGACACCTGCAGCTGTAATATAAATGAAGTAATATTGGAATACACATCTCCATAATATCAGCTAGTTTAATTTCTTACATACATAATTAAATGTTACTTACTCAGTAGTGGGGCGTTGGGTGTTTGCCGGGCCTCCTGGATCCAAAGGTTCAGTTGGTCCTGCTTGCATCTCTTCAGGTCCACATGGTGGTGACGGACCTGCTCACCAGTCCTTGGAATCCCTGTGACACTGGTGAGATCATGAGCCAACCGGTGGTCCCACGCCTCAGCCCTGTATACTCCCCAGAGAACCTGGCCCTGCATGAGTTGGGCCTCATGATTATGGACTAGGAGCCAGACCATGTACCTGGACTCCTCAACACCCCACCTCTGTGCTCGAAAGCGACTACCCTCTCCTACTCCTGTCATTCTGCCTGCAGGTAAGTTCTACAATCGTTTATGCTGTGTATTCCCGCCTATGGGGCTTATATAGTCAGTTTTTCCCGCACATATCTGTGATTGGCCATTTTGGAATTGTATCAACTTCAGTAAACCTGCATTGTCATGCTCTAGTTTGTATTCATTCCTATATATTAGCTATTATCGCATTTACAGGTACTGCTGTCATGGCTTAGTGGTTCTGTACCTTGACTATGGTGTATAGTATCCTGGGTTCGAACCTGGCCACTGCTTTTTATTTTTCATGACTGTCTAGACATGCTGAGGAGTGTGTCTGTGTAAAAGCAGTTTTGATACGGCTTGCTCAACGTTGCCCGTCGGTTAGCTTGTTTGCGCGGTGCGCAGCTCCGCGCAAATGGGGTACGCTGGTTTAAGCCTCATTTGGCTATCGGCACCATATTATGCTCAGCTCAGTTAGGGGCACATAGATTTAGCATGTTAAACCACTGCTCAGCTACGGGCACTCATTTTGCACCAGTTAAACCACTGCTCATCTATGGGCAGATGCACTCACCCTGTTAAACTGTAGCTCAGCTATGGGCACATCTGGCATTTTTTATTCTTTTGTTACCTCACGTCTTCAATATAAATGGGCTATTTCATTACATTTTACATATATTGGGGTTTTTTTGTCAGGGACTTGTTTCCTGCTTATTTTGAAAAAAAAAAAATTGGTGTTGTGGGGGCTCGGAACCATGAATGCCTGCTCTTCAGCCAACATCTCTACCGCTACGCTATTGCTTCCTGGCTTATTTTGCATATTTAGTTCTTATATGCTTTCCCACTGACTGCTAACTGTAGCTGCGCTATGGGCACTCCCGCGCAAACGAGCGTACTCATGGTTAAACATCTTTACAATTTAAAAAAATATATAACGTGTTCATTTATATATATTTTATGTTCATACTCTGTGGGGGCATGTGTTGTGTTGTGTTTATTCACATTTCCGTGGACTCTGTTGTGGGTGTTTACTTTGGGCACTTTTACACTTCTGGGGGCGTGTCCGCTTGCAGGGCTCAGCCTACGGACACGCCCCCTACTGTCTTACATGGACCGTGTTAGACTTAGGTGTGATTCAGCATGCTCTCATGAATATGCAAAGCATGCTGACATCACTCCGTTTAACTGCAGCCTCCGTGTAAGAGTTATAACTCTTACACGGAGGCTTCGTGAATCCTGGGGATTGTCTTTATTTTCTCTCTGTCCACACAATTATTTTTCTTTCTGTTATTCTGTCTCTATCATGTTCTATCTTTTTTACATGTATTCTCATACTTTTATTCACAATCCTCCTTACCTCTTCTTTCCATATTGTTGTCAACTTCAAAAATCTTTTATACTTAATTTATACACCATCCAGCAGTACATTCAATTTTCATGCTACACTCTCACTGTCATATGTTCTTTCCAAAATTTTCTTCATTTCCTAGTTTTTTTCTAACCAATATGTTAACCTTTTTGTTCCTTTTCCTTCCTTTATTATCTCTCTCTCTATTGTCTCCTATTCTAGCCCACACTGTTTGTGATCTGAAAAATGATACATTTGCATGCAATTACTTCCTTCTTTAGAATATATCACATTATGTATTTCAGTTTTAAAAATTCCTCGTGTACATCCAGTCCCTTCCTATTTTCTGCCTTTCATATTTTATCAACTCTTTCATCTCCTTAATATTTTCTATTACTTCTCTTCTTTCCTTAAGTTACAATTAAAATCTCTTACCATAATTCTTGACATATTTACCACAACATATTTATTTAGTTCTTCAAACATCTGCTTTTTTCAGACGTGTGTGCATACTTATATCACTGTGACACACATTTTTCCCTTCTTATCATACCACGTTATCACCCTCCCTGGTACTACTACTACTGTCACATCTAATATTTTTAATTTCCTTACTTCTTAGCAGAATCTTTATCCCTGAACATGTCTCATTTTCTCTGACCATACAATCTTCCTTCTCCGTATTGCTTCAAGTCTTTCCCACAATGCAGGAACTCAAAGGGCCAAGAGGGAGTTGTATGGCTCGGTCTAAAAAGGCCATGCTATCATGACATGGTACTTAGCAATTAAGAGACATCTTAACTGTGATATCTCTGAATTGCACTAACGCAATGTGCAGTTCATTGCTGATCTGCATGTTGCAATGGTTAAATGTTGCTCATTTAGGCATTGGTATCCTCCCATTCACCCCCCCCACACACACACATTCACAACAGTCCCCGTACCTGTGAGAAATCTGACCTCTCCCCATCTAGTGATTTCCCATCCCTAACCCCATCCCCATATTAGTTGAAGTGACGTTAAAGCAAATGGGTTTAGAGTACTCCCTGATGTCTAGTGTTCCCCCTATCTCCAATCTCCATAACATGTTACGAAATGTTATGGTGCCACTGCATTTTCCCTTGTGGCTAGTGCTTCCCCTACGTGATCCCCATACTAAAGTCAGTGCTGTTGTGGCACTTAATTTAATCCCTAGTGTCTACTTTCCCCACCCAGATCTACATACTAAAATTGATGCCATTATGCCAATTTAAGTGTAGAGTAATCCATCGTGTCCAGTAGCCCCCCTCCTCATTTGCATGCTATGGTTTTGCTCAGCATTTTGGCGGTGCTCCTTATCACGATATGGTGGGAGCCAGCCATACACATTCAAGAAACTTCTTGAATCTCTTGCTGTGTAGATGATTAATTAACATATGCCACTCCTCCAGACTGTCTCATTAGCATTGAGGTTGGCAGCAGATACAGCCCTACGCAGTACGTCTTTGCTTCATGCTAGACCACCGTGCAGCACAGTGTTAGTGCCGTTGCTGAATAAAACATTCCAGTACCTTTATGAATGCTCCCATGTGTTCAACAAGCACATTACTAACAAACTCTCCTTTATTATTTTGTATAGTACTTATATTTAATGCCCATGTTCCTATGTCAACTTTTCCTTTCTTTGTGTCTTTCTTACTTCCAGTTTTTATTTTTTCCCTTTCATCTCCTAACCCTTCTTTATTAATTTTTCATTTTGATGTCATTTTTCCTGTCTCCAACTCTTCCTCCTTTCCTTCATTACTTTCTAATGCTAAACATGTTATTTGTAACTTGTATCTAGGACGTAACACTTCTGTCAGCACACCATCCTTCATTTCCTCTGTCCTTTCCAGTATTTTCCACATTGTCTACATTCTCTTCTTCACTTATTTCCTCATAATACTTTCTTCTTCACAAATATACTTAATGACATTTTCAACTAACTGTCCATCTTCTCTACTATTATCTTCTACATTTTTATAGGTTCATACATTCATAGGTAAGTGTTTGCCCAGTAAAGATGCAACAGACAAACATTCGTGGGTTCTGTTCAAGCAGCTTTATTATGTGCAAACACATCAGGACTGAGGCAATAACTTTAACTTAAACTTATAAACAAAGTGATTCTTTCTCATGCATGCTCACTCTGTGGTTGCACTGTCAAAATGGCAGTGAAGCTAGCACACGCTTGCTGTTTATATGCATGTGCTGTCCCTGGAAATGCTTCTTAAAGGTACAACACACATATTCTACATCCTTCCTCGTTTTGGAAAGACTCATACTTCATTGATAACATTGACTGACATGCAATAAATACAAGATAGTTCTTAGACATGCAGTTATACAGAACTAGATGCATATAGACAATTATGTCCAAGTTGTTGTGCGTTTTACAGTAGGTCTGGAGATGCGACCAAATCATGTGAAATAGAATTTAGAGTTAGGTCTAGCAACTAGGACTGTCTCTGCTGAATGCTCAACCTTGAGGACATCAGGAACAACATCAAAAGTAGTAATGGAAGTTAAGACATGTTCTGGAACAGGAATATTGTCTGGATTGCTCTGAGATCTAGAGTCTATATCAGAGGAACAATGCTGCTATATTGGTTCTGATACAGGAAGAAGATGTCTATAATTTCTCCTGTACTCCACACCCTCAGATTTACTCAGCTCAGTACATAAACCTGTTACTTGACCAATCTGGTTGAAACCTTTCACCATTTGTATCCTCACTGTCTCCCCGTTTTTCAATGGATCAAGAAATCTGCTCATTTTATCATAACTGGACTTCTGAAAAGAACGTTTTCTGAGTAGTTGGGCTTTAATTGCTCTGTTGTTTTTAGCTTTAGGCCTCAACAAACTGGAACTGATAGGCAAAGTTGTTCTGGTTTGCCTAGATAAGTCTTTGAGCAGGTTAGCCAAGTATATCGTCACGGGGTATGTTTCTAAGATTAAATAAATTCAAAAAAATGTTTATATTATCAATCTTTGACTTCTCTAAAAATTGCTTTGCACTCTGTACTGCACATTCAGCTAGTCCATTTGACTGTGGGTATTCAGGACTACTAGTAGCATGTATAAAATCCCATTCTCTTACAAATTTCTGAAACAATTGACTGACAAACTGCTCACCATTGTCAGAAATAAGCTTATGTGGACTACCACGGACTGAGAAATGACGTTTTAGCTTGGTAATAACAGTAGTGGACGTTAGGTTAGGCAACAAATCGATCTCAAACCAGTTCAAATAAGAGTCAACCAACACTAAGTAATGCTGATTATGCCACTCCAATACGTCAGTGGCTACTGTTGACCAAGGTAATTCAGGAACTTAACTTAGCTGAAGTGCCTCTTTTTGCACATGTGGTTTAGTACCACTGCATACTGAACATTATGAAAGTATTCGGTCAATGTCTTTTGCTAGAGAAAGACAAAATACTAGTCCTCTCGCCCTTCTTTTGGTAGATTTGGAACTTGGTTGGCCACAATTTAAAATCTGAATATATTCATGTTGTAAGGAAGCAGGAACAATTCTAGGATCTTTGAAAAGAACATAATCTTCCATCAACATCTCATCTCTGTAAGGAAAATAAGGTTGTACTTCAGGTTGTACACTGGATTGCTTTGTGGCCATCCTACCTGAATGTAGTGGCTGAACTTTTGCAAAACAGGATCAGTCTTCTTATGATCTTTCAGCTCATCAATTCCCATGGTCGAAAAATTCCACACTTACATGACATCAAAGTCAAAATTCTCTGCATCAAACTGTTCTGTTGTATTTCTGGGAGATCAGCCAGATAAAGAAGTTTGCCTTTTGTATAGACCATTTTGAAGTTATACTTTTGTAATTTGAGCATCATTCTTTGCAATCGTGTTGGAGTGGAATGCATAGGCTTCTTTAATATGGTAACTAGAGGTTGATGATTAGTTTCAATCTGGATATCTCGACCATAAATATAATCATGAAACTTTGAACATGCAAACACAATTGCCAAAAGTTCTTTCTCAGTCTGAGCTTACTGCATTTCAGTATGGGTAAGAGTTCTAGATGAATAGTCTACTGGTTTGCCCTCTTGAAGAATAACTGCACCAAGACCAAACTTTAAAGCGTCACAGGAGAGAGTAACTGGTCTATTGACATCATAGTATCTTAGTGTAGGTGGAGTGGCAATCTTTTGTTTAAGATGATCAAAAGCTCTCTGGTGCTGTTCTAGCCAAGACCATACAACATTTTTGTGCATTAGCTCTCTTAAAAGCACTGTCAATTCACTGAAATCTGGTATGAACTTGCCCAAATAGTTAACCATACCAAGAAAATGCTGTAGAGTTTGAACATTATCTGGTGCTGGCACCTCAAGAATAGCTGTTTGTTTAGACAGGTCTGGTCATAAACCTGTACTGGTAAATAAATGACCTACATATGTGACTTCTGGTAATCTGAATTTGCACTTGAGAGGACTGAGCTTTAAATTCACTTCACGTGCTCTGTCTAAAACTTTCTTGAAGTTTCTGTCATGCTCTACTTCATCATTGCCTCCGACCAACAAATCATCTACTATTATGGCACAGGGATAGCCTGAAAAGATCTGTTCCACTACATGCTGGAAGACTTCACTTGCAGAATTTATTCCAAATGGCATCATGAAAAATCTATATCTTCCAAATGGGGTACCGAATGTAGTCAGTAATGAAGATTTGCGATCATGCATTACTTGCCAAAATGAACTCTTGTATCCAAGACAGAAAAAACAGTGGCATTTAGTATCAGGGCTGCAAGTTCCTTGACTGTTCGCATAGGATGATAAGGTCTCTCTAATGCCTTATTCAAGTTTTTTTGGGTCGATGCATACACTGTCTGATTTCGTCTGAGCTTTTTTGAGTTGCTACCATACATGATACCCATTCAGTTGGTTCTGTAACTGGACAAATTATACCTTGTTGCACTATTTTATCCAACCTCTGCTCTGCATGGCTACTGGAACTCTTGCTGCTGGCCTGACCACTGGACTGACCTCTGGGTCGAACTTCATGGAGTGGAAGCTTGCCTAGATTGTCATAGAAAACATCAGCATATTCTGAAAAAATAACTTCAGTGAAACTAGAAATGGGACATGTGTTTATATGACGAATTTCTTTAGTAAAGGAACCCTTCTCAAACTATCTCAGAGACCCAACAATGACTGCACAGATCTTCGAACTATGTAAAACAACAACTTGTAACTGTTCCAAGCCAAATAACATGAAAGCACTACTGAGCCTTCGGTTTGAATTTCTTCACCTTCATTAGGCATCAAGTTTCGCACAACTAACCGCATTAAGTTGTTCACCAGCCCTTACTTTGGCAAATGCTTCTGCTGACATAAAATTACACTTTGAACCAATGACTACCTTGAGCTTGATGGGTTTACTATGAATCAGGACAGTACAAAACACTTTGCCCTTTGCTCATCTACTGCATTAACCTTTTCACCAACTATTGATACACCATCTACGTAGAAAGTAAACTTGCAACTCTCTATATGATCGACTTGCTTTTTAAGTGACCTTTCTTTGCAACTGAGTGAGGTTTACTTGACTTGCAAAACTTTTGAAAAGATTCTATTTTTTACACATGTGACATTGCTGACCAAATGCTAAACACTTTTCTCTTTTGGACTCATGGTTGGCACCACAACTGTGACAGTTAACAATGAAGCTTGACTTGGGATTTGCTGATTCACCCGTGTGCTGTACTGAAGCAAGCTCCTTTAACTGAACTAGTCTTAGAACTTGCTGGAAGACTATGGGGTTTCACAGGGAGTCCCGCAGGGGCTGCAGCTGCCATGTACTTAGGCCTGTTTCTGCTTGCCACATGCTGCACACTGTCTACATTTGCCCTGGAGCCTGCTGAAACCATGCTCTTATCACTAGCCAAAATACCTGTGTGCCTTTCTGTAACTGCATACATTTGACAAATCTCAATGGCTTTGCCCAGCGTTAAATCTCCATCAGGGAGCAAAATCTTTCTCACAGCTGCACTACTGATACAACAAACAAGCCTGTCCTTTATCAACTCATCTTTTAAATCACCAAACATGCAAGTTTTAGCTTGCATATCTTACACTCAGCTAATTGTCTGTGGATGAATCAGAAGGAATCCTTTCCTTTTTTCTGGTCCTCGGGGCCTTCCCTTCCTTTTCCGAACTTAAAGAAACTCTGGGCCTTACTCCAAGTTCTGTGGAATTACTGGGACCAACAGTGTTACTTAATTCACCAACAGGAAAAGCATTGACTGTGTTATTTTGCAGGAAATCAACTGCTGAAGCCCCAGTTGCTTCACTTCCTACATTGTCAGTAGCCTCATTCTCATTTTCTATCAGTTGTTCCCTTTCAGTTCTCTTAAAGGTATATTGTTTAACTTTCATACTAGGCTGCTGAAAGTTAGAAAAATTCCTCTTGGAAAATTTATTGCCTGTGTTAGCAAGCAAATAAGCATCGTCAGTTTCATATGTTTTAATGTCTATTTAATTTATCATTTTTACATTTAATAACAATTTGCTCATGCTTCTGAAATTCTTCTAAGATGTTATGATACTCTGAGCTCTCACCAAGCTTACTGTGAAACCCAGTGTGAATGGCCTGATCAGCAGTCATTATTTAAGCAATAACCGACGACTTGGTATGGTATACTGAAGATTTACCCCTGGCTGGTGAGGTTTAATCACAAAGGCAAAGCCCGGGTGATTAAATAAAGCCAACCGTAAGTTGTTGTTGTGTCTTTCGGCTTTTCCCGGTTAGGGGTCGCCACAGTGGAACTCCGGTCCGCTAATGATTGGTAGTTGATTTTTACGTGCCGAATTACCAGCCCTGACGCACAACCTTCAACGAAGGTACGCCCATTCACACATGTCTCCACGCAGAAGACGCTCTAGCTGAGAATCGAACCGGACAGCGTCTGACTGTGAGGTGACAATGCTACCACAGCACGACCACCGCGTACCACAACCATGGAGATGGTTATTGCTATTAAACAATGACATTATTTAAGGAAAAAAAATACTTATTTTTCTTAAATAATGTCTTTGTATTACTGTTCTTCCACAGCTGGTGGTATACTGCTGCGTTGTTTTGATATACTGCACATGTGTATGTGACTTGCGTTCCCACTAATACCCAGTACATCAATGCTTTGAAAAGGAAGCAACAGAGAAAGGAAAGTCTCCATTGCTACATTTTTGTTTTCTTTTTTTTTTTTTTTTTTTTTTTAATTAAAAAAAAGTTAGGGCTACTTTAGGGGTAGAAGCAACAGACAGAATGGAGAAAATGCAAAGAAAATCGGGTAAGTGTCTTTAGTTTTAAATAACATACCTGATTTTCTTTGTATTTCCTCCATGCTGCCTCTCAGGTAAGTCCGAAGTACGGACTATAGTTTTTTTTTTTTTTTTTGAAAAAAAAATAAAAGTTTTGGAATATACGCATGGAAAGAAGTCCGGATGACCGGACCTTTTCCCGTTGGTATATCGTGGGATTTACAACGGGCATGCTGGATGGGCTAGCCAATCAGTGTGCACGTTTTTGAATACTAATGGCCAGTCATTGTATAATTATTCTTTTAAACTGGCCATAATTTTGACATTGTTGTCCACAAGTAATTTCAGAAAATTCAGACCAGCATTGTTGAAGAATTCCTTTAAGGTGGAAAAAAAGGAATCCAGAGCCTTGACACCATTTGGGCTTTTAAAAAATCTTAGCCCTTTAGGAACTATATTGAGTTCAATGCATCACTGAAAATATTTGTTCTCTAAATCAAGACTTTTATACTTCTTCAACAATCTAGTTGAAGTCTCAATTCCCTCTGCAAGATAACATGTCAGCTGTATTTATAAGTCTTTCTGTGGTAAAAAAAAGGGATCTGTACCACTGGTAAGAATAGAAGCAACATTCGCACAAGTCTTTTTAGAATTTAAATGAACTTCAATGTGGTTACCTTGTGTAATATTAGGTTGAATATTACACTCGACCACCGTGTCACCATCATCTTTCGGACGTGGTGTACCCACGGGATTCTGTCACTTGCTCTTTCACGAGAAAGTGCAAGGATTTCTGAATGCCAGCCATGGTTTTAAGCAGTTGCACCAAGACCATTTTCACTGCTGCCTGGTGTAGAATGAATACTGCATTCAAGAAGATCCCACTTGTTGCTCTCAGCCATAGCAAATCAAATAAAACCAATAAACCACAAAAACAGACTGAAACTTCCAGAATATCACAACAAGCCACAAGAATTGGAATGGAACTTAGACTGAGATCAAGAGGCACAAATTTTAGCGTAAACAACAATTTATTTTCCGCTTTCGTTATTAGACTTCATCAAAAACAATACATTCAACTATAAAAAATTTCAGTTTAAAAATATCTGTAAGCCAATAGAAAGTACATCTTCATCCCACAATTAGGTGACATCACAAACTCAACTATTAAAGACATACTTCTGTTAAAAACGTATTTGTTCAAGTGAACCCTGCGGTTCTTTTAAGAAACACTTGATGTTGACTACATCATTCAGCCCTGGTGCTTTGTCAGAGTTTAACCTGATCTGCCTTGGTGCTTCTTTTTGTTCCAACTCTGTCTTAAAATCCCCACCGCTTATATGATGTGTTTCCTGTTCCAGAACTGAAAAAAGGAACTTGCTATAATACTTCAAGGTATGTTTAAAAAACGCATTTCTACTATCTTTCTTTTTTATGCTATAGTAGTGCTCTTTAATCCTGGCACAGAGAACCCAGGTGGTCATCCCTATATAAAATGCAGTACAAAAAGAACATAACCCAATGTACACCACACCTTTAGTTTTGTAGTTAAAATGACCCGACACTGGAATAGTGTGTGGCAAATTTACAAAAGGTCCCTCTAATATGTACCTACAAATGGTACAACTTCCACAGCTGTACATGCCAAATAGTTTGTGTGTAAAATAGTCCATTTCTCTGTTTTTTTACCCTCTCAAACATTAATTTTAAATTATACTGATTTTTATACACAAAATGGGGGTGGGGGGGCCAACCATCACAAAAAGGTCCTGATTACCTTCTAAAGTTTTTTTCAATTGTACTGTATAATGCCTCTTATTAATCTACTGTCCAAAGACATGTTCAAATTGCAAAATATTTGTTTGTTGGACTTGTTCGAAACTTTGGCGCCACTATAAGGAACTTATAATATAGGCGGGTAAAGTGTCACTCGAGTGTCCATTGTCACTTTTGCTGTGACCTGATAGATGTTCTTTTGAAAAACATTTTTTTTATGTTTAATGACAAAGTGTATAAACAGAAAAGAGGGGTTGCTATGGGGTCTCCAGCCACCCCTTCATTTGCAAATATCATTGTTGGATGGTGGGAACACACATTTGTGAAGCCTATTATGGGTAGATACAATGTTTTGTTTTTTAAAATATTTGTTGATGAATTGTTTTTCATCTTAGAAGGTGACCCCAACTACGTGAAATTCTGGTTCTGAGTTTCTAAAATTTACTTTAGTTGACGTGGGTTTAAAGGTTAATTTTTTGGATGTCACTTTTGAGTGGGTAAAGGTACTGAAGAGATTTGTAAGCAGGATTCACCGTAAAAAAATGCTTTTACCAACGGTTACCTACACTATAAAAGCTTTCATCAGCAATTTATGAAAGACAACATACCCAAAGGCCAATACATCAGGGCCAGTCAAATGACTAGTGAAGATAGTGATTTTATTAATGAAACAGATTTTATTTGTTCACTTTTTTTGGAAAGAGGTTACCATGAAGACAAATTAAGAAGTACAGCTAAGTATGTAATGGACAATTGAAAGACACTTTATCTGCCTATATTACAAGTTCCTTACAGTGGCTACAAAGTTTCGAACAAGTCCAACAAAGAAATATTTTGCAATTTGAACATGACTTTGGACAGTGGATTAATAAGAGGCATTATACAGGACAAATGGAAAAATTTAGAGGGTAATCAGGACCTTTTTGCGACGGTTGGCCCCCACCCCCATTTTGTGTATACAAATCAGTACAATTTAAAATTATTATTTGAGAGGGTGATAAAAACAGAGAAAAGGGCTATTTTACACACAAACAAACCATTTGGAGTGCACAAACGTGGAAGTTGTACCATTTGTAGGTACATATTAGGGGGACCTTTTGTAAATTTGCCACATTTGCCACACACTATTCCGGTGTCAGGTCATTTTAACTGCAAAACTAAAGGTGTGGTGTACATCGGGTTATGTTCTTTTTGTACTGCATTTTATATAGGGATGACCACCTGGGTTCTCTGTGCCAGGATTAAAGAGCACTACTATAGCATTAAAAAGAAGGAAAGAAGAAATGCATTTTTTAAACATAAAGTATTATAACAAGTTCCTTTTTTCAGTTCTGGAACAGGGAACACATCATATAAGGGGTGGGGATTTTAAGACAGAGTTGGAACAAAAAGAAGCACCAAGGCAGATCAGGTTAAACTCTGACAAAGCACCAGGGCTGAATGATGTAGTCAACATCAAGTGTTTCATAGGTTCGTACTACGCTATCTGCCCTAGGGCATTTATAAGCCTAGCCAGAGTGTGTGTGGCTTTCGCCACCCCTTGGGATGAGAATACTATGCCCATTTAGGGTTTAGTTTACTGTGCCTCTGTCTAGTAGTGACACAGAGATGACCCCCGAGGTAAACCTATGATCTCCCATCCACTCGTCAAGATTTCTCTTGAAGAGAGTTAGTGAGGGGCTCTGCCTAACATGGACTGGGATTCTGTTCCAGAGTGTAGGGAGCCTCTGGGTTATGAATCTGTCCCTCCAGCACGTCCTATTTATTTCTGTGTTGAGGTTCAAATCTCTTGCTCCCGTGGCTCTGATGGATTTGGATTTTCTGAGGTCGAGCATGTCCATTAATTCCGGATTGGACATGGCCTTGTACGTCAGGCATAGATCACCTCTGAGTAGGCGGTATGCAACTGAATAGAGCTGGAGTTTCTTCAGCCGGGCAGCATATGACATATGTTTGAGACACTTTATCCTCTTGGTGAGGAACTTTTGGGGTCTTTCCAACTGCTGCAGGTGTCGGGTAAGATGCATCCCAAATGGGGCATTGTACTCAATCATGGGCCTGATAAGAGAAGAGTACAGGGGCACAATGACCTCTCGATCTAGATGTGAATCCCTTCATGATAAGGTGGGCAATATAGAAGGTCTTCCTAACCACCTTGGCAATGTGAGTGTCAAATGAGAGGTTACTGTCAACTTGGGTCCCTAGGTCCCTGATTACCTCTTCCGTACTTAATGGATTACCACCTATGTGGTAATTTGTGGGTACCTTGTTTTTCCCAAAGGGTATGACTATACATTTTTTGGCGTTCAGTTTAAGACCATGGCTCTGGCACCAATTATCTGTTTCTATGAGGCCTCTCTGAAGAATGCTTGTGTCCGCTGGAGTATCAATTATGGCACCCAGTTTGCAGTCATCTGCGAACTTTGTCAGCCACAATACTCCTATGTTTGCTTGCACCTCGGAAAAATAAATGCGAACAAGAGGGGTCCCAGGACTGAGCCCTGTGGGACACCGCTTGTGACCGGCTTAGAGTCTGACATGGCTCCAGCAATTCTGACCTTGTGGGTTCTGTCCTTGAGCCAGTTTGCAACCCATCTTGCGACATATGGGTTTACATTTAAGCTGGTGAGTTTGTCTATGATGCCCTAGTGGGGTATTGTGTCGAAGGCTTTTGCAAGGTCAAGGTAGGCTGTGTGAACTGCCTTACCCTCATCAATGGCCTTAGTGACTGTTTCAAAAAAGTCGACCAAGTTCAAAAGGCAGGATCTGCTCTTGACAAAGCCAAATTGGGTAGGATCCAATGTCTGTAGGTCCCCAATGTCTTTGTTTATGAGTTCCATAATGATCCTTTCCATAGCTTTGCAGACCAGGCTTGTCAAGCATATGAGGCGGTAATTTCCAGGGTCCGTAGAAGCACTGCCTTTGTGGAGTGGGACCACTGTTGCTGTACGCCACTCTTTGGGTACGTATCCTGTAGTAAGGCTAAGATTAAACAGCAGCCTTATGTGCGGGTTTAGTTCCTCTTGGAGTTCATGTAACACGCAGCCCGGGACACCGTCCGGTCCCACTGATGCTGTGTTTTTAGCTTTGGCGTGGGCGGCTCTCACCTGGGCATCTGAGATGTTAAGGAGGCTACACTCTGCTGGGATAGATATTTCTCCTTTTCAGGAGGGTTCACTTGAACAAATACGTTTTTAACAGAAGTATGTCTTTAATAGTTGAGTTTGTGATGTCACCTAATTGTGGGATGAAGGTGTACTTTCTATTGGCTTACAGATATTTTTAAACTAAAATTTTTATAGTTGAATGTACTGTTTTCTGATGAAATCTAATGACGAAAGCAGAAAACAAATTGTTGTTTACGCTAAAATTTGTGCTTCTTGTTTTCAGTCTAAGTTCCAGTTCTTGTGGCTAAATCTGCATTTGCTCAGAGAACAAGAAATCACTATAATTAATTTAGTTACAATTGTATGACCATTCTGACCACAATACTGAGTATTATGTTAAGTGCCAGCATTCATAAAAGCAAATTGTCCCTTTACTTCATGTATCTTTACACTCAAATCAAGCCCTTTTCACTCTGACCAGAATGCCACAACATTTTTCATATACGTCAAACCAAACTTAATAAAAAATTGTACCATAGTTAAGAATTCTTTAAGCAGCAGCTGCAGTGTCTTGAACACTTACCTTATATCAGTCAGCCAGGACTGTATATTAGGCACCCAGCAAAGTACTTGTGAATTATTCAAAGCTCTCAACAAAACTTTGAAAAAAAATAGCACTGATAAATTCACCTCTGTGAGGGACAAATGTAATGAAAAATTCTGAATAAACCTAAATGGTGGATTTACAAAAACAACAGATTAATAAACCAAATGAAACAAATATACAACACTTTCAAAAGTTACCCAGCTGAATCCAACAAGGCCATCATCAGTCCCATCACAAAAAAAAAAAAAACCCTCAAAACAATTAAAAAGACAAAGCTTCATTAAAGGTAAAACTTGCCGTCAAGATATGTGACGACAGCCATATCTGAAAAATGGAGGGAGAAAAATCAAAAATGTACTACACTAGAATTGTAGAAAATAGCATACATAAAACATCCAACATATACTGCTAACACAATAGCATGCAAATTTGGAGTAAATTTATTTTGTTTACTCGGGATTCAGCAGAATCCCACTCAAAATTACATCTGCAAATTTGACATCTACTGTCAGTAAGGTCAAAAGAACCAGTTCCATGGGACTAGATGAGAAACTATGAAGCCTAAATTATGCAACAAAAAAATAGCCTAGAAACCCTCTACTCACGTTCTTAATGAAGCATGTTTATGTCCCTGATATCTGAAATCAAACTGTGTTCCCGACCTACAAAGAAGGCCTTTCCACAGACCCCAATAATTACAGATCACTCAGCCTCACAAATATATTTGATAAAAAGAATTATCAAGGAAGTTATTCAGACAACCCAGGAACCCTCTTTCTCACTGACCTAACACATTACAGTTTTATGAAAATGTGGAGTTTATATGCTTAACTTCATAAATCTATTTTTTTTTTTTTGAGAATGCAACCACCACTCTGGATAAAGGTTTATTTGTCCATGCAGCTTGCCTAGATCTGGTTAATATGTTCAACACAATTCCTCATACAATTATACACAAACCCATGGTTCAGAAGGCAAATGAAACAACTAGATCCAGTATTGCTTTCATAGGTCGGAATCCTGTCCTTGCCATTTGCTATCACCAGCAGATTCTCTCAAAGATCTTTTTTGGAGCCATTCCCTCTTGGCATCTTTTTCTCAGATGTTAAAACTGAATCAAGTGTCTGTCTCTTAAAATATGCAGAAAAATACAGACTTGGGTATATTGCCCTTAAACCACTTGACGTGGCTTCCCATCAAAAAGCATTTAAGACTATACACAAATAATGCATCAGAAATTGCATTGTCTTCAATGTCACAAAAAATGTAGCATTCTAACAACTGGAAAAAAAAACAACAGATACACAATGTAGATGACGAACTTTCATTTAATAACCAAAATTACTGCTACCATTTATGACTCGTACAGAACTGACAACCATTTCCTATATGGAACTGAGAACAGTAACAGAGAAGTAACTGTCCCCTTTACACACCATTACCAGACCAATTACTGTGTCTTGCACTGTACCTGTTCATGACACCAGTTCAAATGGAGATAGCAGAAACATTTATTTTCACAAGGAAAAGGAAAAAGGTTGCTTACTCATTTTTTTTTTTTTTGAAAAAGTCACCGAAGCAATGGATGAAGGCAAAACAGTACAGACCGCATACCTCAACCTGGCCAAAACTTTTGACAAAATTTCCCACTCAGGCATAGAATAAAAGCTAAATAAAATGGGAATAAACCCTGGTGTCACCTGCTAGATTGCTAACTGCTAATAAATAGGATGCAGGTAATCAAAACAGGGGAAGTTACCTCCACAGAGAGATCAGTCACCAGTGGAGTCCCTCAGGGTTCTGTGCTGGGACTTCTCCTGTTTGGCATCTACTTTTCTAAATTAAAAGCCAAGACCAAAGGGCTCTGAATGACTAAGTTTGCAGATGACTGTAAGTTAGGATCAGTCACCGAATCCCCAAATGACTTAGCCATCCTGAAGAAAGGTTTGTCTCAAATAACTGGTGTCAAAAATCACAGTCTGAAATGAATTGCCAAATAATGTATTATTGTAGCCTTTGGGAAGTCAACTACCCCAAGAACTACCCCATTGACAATACTTCTGGGTTTGGGAACTCATGTAGACAGTGACCTTAATTTTGACCAACATGTGTCCACTGTTGTAAGAAAGTCCTTCCATATTTAACAGCTTATAAACAAAGGAATTATGTGTAGATCTAGGGATGTCACTGTTCTCCTTTACTCAGCCCTCATTACACCAATCATTGAATACAATGCCCCCTTAAGTATGCATCTGTTGAGACACTTGCATCAACTGGAATGCTCACAGAGATACCTTATTAAAAGTATACAAGGCCTAAACAACATGTCCTACATGGACTGACTCAAAGCCCTGTCACTGCACTCAGTATCCTACAGACTGTTAAGAGGAGGTATATATCATATGAACGAAAGTTCATATAACCAAATGCTCAAATGAGTGCAAAATGCCAGACATTGAAAACGATATTGTGGGGAGCTGCGTTTCCCACACTCCCTGCTAAATATATAGTCTAACTCCGAGATTGCACTACACTGAGGAAAGGGCAAATACTCCAATCTTCACTGTTCTGCGATCCCATAACACGAATCTTGATCTCCGGCATTTTCACTCATTAGAGCGTTCGATCATATGAACTTTTGCTCATGTGATATAGACCCGTTAAGAGGTTAACTGTGTCTAGTATACAAGGAATCTTTTGACCCATTACTGATGGTTTTACAGCACATCAGCAAGTCAAATGGCTTGAGAAATACTTGGTCTAGGGATCTAGACCTCTTTTGCAACATCAACAGAATGATTTGGAGGGACAAGTATACTTCACAGAGGATAATGCTGCTGTAGAACACACTCCCCATCCACATAAAACAAAGTTAATCCCTGGCTTTTTACAAGTGCATGGGAAACGGAAAATTAATCTAAGGACTGCCCCTGTACTACTAATGAACAGAGACAGCTCCTAAATGCTTTATCCCATGTATTGGTCCCTCAATTTATCGATGATATGATAACACTTACTCTTATTAGGGTAATATATAATTATCGGAATCTATGACATTTCGTTGAATCTTAAAATAGTGAACACCTCTTCATTGAACACATTTTTTGCAAACCTACCGATTGTCAAATGGAGTTTTCAGCAAAATTTTCCCAAGGCAAGGCAATGGTTGGCCACCATCTGGAATGTGCCCTTTTCCCCAACGTAGTGTAATCTTGGAGTTGGTAAATTTAGTTGGGGGGTGGGGGAGTGCAGCCCCCCACATGGGTGGGTGTTACGTTTTATTATTTTATTCTCGTCACTAGGGTAGCCTACCATTGCCTTGTCATAGGAAATCTTTATCTGAGAAGTCCATTCAACAATGGGTAACTTCACTAAAAATGTGTTATTCGCTATTTTAAGATCTGATGAAATGCCATAGACTCAATTATTGGCTATGGGATACATAAGGCCATTCTATAACCAAATGGGTTAAGTTATTTTAAACACAAAAAGGGAAACTAGTTAGGCTTAAAATGTCCAGCAAGGACAGCTAGCCTAGTACTAATGTATCAACCTATGACCTTATAGAAGGTTTCATGGGTCTACATTATGTGATCAAAGAGTGTACTCTTCGAACACATAATAATCAACAAATACACAGCAAATTATGTAAACTGAGAATGACCACATCCGCAAATTTTTTCCTCGGGGAAAAAATTCAGTTGGCCATTATCGGGAATTGCTCTTTTCTTCAATGTAGAGCGATCTCTGAGTTGGTATATTTAGTTAAGGGGTGTGTGGGGGGTGGGGGGTGTGATGGGCAAAGCCCCCCACTTGATTAGTGTTTTAAAGTTTGTTTTTTTGTTTTACAGCTGCGTGAATTCTTTTCCCAGAGGAAAAAATTTGCGGAAGTGGCCATTCGCAGTTTACAGCATTTGCTGTGTGTGTCAATTATTATGTGTTCGAAGGTAGACTCTTCGAACACATATTACAGACCCAGTTTCAAGGCTTGTCTTATAGCCAAAGGCCACAGCAACTCTCTCATTTCTCTGCTCTTATCGTCTTCTTAGAGGAGACCTATGCCTGAAATGCACAGAATTAAAGGACTCCTTGCTTAGTATACCCCCTGGTACCTAAACACAAAAGGATACTCAGTCAAAAAAATTAGTATTAACCATACCGTGAAATGTCTTAACATATCTGAAAGACGTTCACGTCTATGAAATAAATTCCCCTTATCAGTTTTACTCAGGCTATCAATTCATATCTTCAGAAAGTAACTGGATGACTACATGGGCATGACAAATGCCAATATGGATCAATGACATCAAGCTCCTCACTGGTCAACACTCCTTGAGTTTATGCACCACACCTATAAACTAAACCCACAAACTCTGCCAATAACATGGAAGTGAGATGCTCAAACCCTCTCTAACATCTAAAATAAAGGAAACCATTCTGCTGAGAAGACTGAAAAAAGCTTGTTCATATTAAAGAAAAAAAATCTACAGGTCACAATGTATACTAGTTCTTATATTATTTTCAAAGTTTATGTACCCTTGGGTAATTTGAGCATCTACAGTCAGACATATTTTGAGTACAGAATAAACTTTCTCGCTGCACTCCTGCTTCACCTCTTGTCATATTGTGGAATAGGTTAAAGCTCAAAGATTACTGGATGACATACCTCTCAACTGAACTGAATTCCTTGGAAAATACCGTTTGGGGGCTCAAAATAATAGGGTGCCATGAATTCCCAAGTGGCCCCTTTAAATCCCAATTTCAATTTTTGTACTTATTTGTGTTTTCCATGTGCTTGTTAATGTCATCACACACACTGTTTCCCAAGTCTGGACACTGATGAAAAATTATCCAAATGGTTCAGCATATTACCTGACAATCAATCAATCATACGTGAATTCTGCATTTTAAAAATTAGGAAATGATTAAAAAATGTTGAAAGCATAATAACATTTTACCCTTCTTCTTCTTCTTTCGGCTTTTCCCAGTTAGGGGTCGCCACAGCGGATCACCTTGTCCGCACATTGAATGGCAGTGGAGTTTTACGGTGTCGAGTTGCCAGCCCGGCGCCCAACCTTCCACAGAAGGCACACTCACACGCACACCTAGGGCCAATTTAGAGTGTCCAATCCACCTGCAGCATGTCTTTGGGATGTGGGAGGAAACCGGAGCACCCGGAGGAAACCCACGCGACCACAGGGAGGACATGCAGACTCCGCACAGAAGGCACCCCAGCCGAGGATCGAACCGGAGAACCTCTTGCTGTGAGGCGGCAATGCTAACCACTGCACCACCGTGGCCGCCCTAATAACATTTTACCCTATGAGACACTAATGGCAAAACCATACTGGTACTTGTGTGTTGCGCGCCAGCTTTGAACATTGTATGAGTGTTGACACAAAAGACAAGCTATCACATTTCTCCACTAATATTTTACAGTTAGACCAGGAAAATAGATAATGTGGATATTGGTTCAACCCAACAAACTATAAATGTCTGACTGTATTGTTATTATTTCGGTTTCTTCCCGTTTGACACTGGGTAATTGTTAAAAGCTACTGGACTGGTCCAGAGATTCCCTTCATCCACAGAAAGGGGCCAACATTTCAGTAGTGTCAAAAGTCTTAAATATTATGCACATATACAAAAGGAAAAGGCATACATATTTAAAATGGCTTTTTCTCCACGCGTTTCTGCACAGGTTAACACATTCCAATCATCATACCTCTCTCAACTGTCCAGATTTTTGCAGAACGTCCAGATTTTTCTTCATACTTTTTTTCTCTGTTCCTGATAAAATTTGTGGTTTTCTGGATTTTTTATGGAAAATCAGTGAGGACTGAATTCCCTAAATGACAGGAATTTGAGTTTTAGACTTCATAATCTTCAGAAAATGCATGTAACACAAGACCTTTTAGTCTAGAAACATTCTAAGTTTATAAGAGCAATATTTAAAATTTGTCCCTATTCTTGAAGCTTTGTCCAAGCTTAGGAAAACTGAATTAAAGCAAGTGAAGGAGAAAAATATCTGCGGTAGTGCAGTTGGACCTAGTATATGTAAACACGTCAATGTGCCTTGTGTCTAGCAGCTTGTTGAAACTCAGTACCATCAGTCACAGGACCAGAAGTAGCATTAGTGCGATCCATCTTGTGCACCCTGATGTCACCCCTGCTGAGCAGCATGTTCTCCTAGTGCGATACAGATTCTAGTGTTGGCAATAATCTTGTCATGGACCCTGGGGGTGGACATCCTGATTGTGAACCTTGTAGGGGTTGATCTGTGGTGGCTTCAACCAGGATCTTCGACTTAAAATCCTCTTCCAAGTTTAGGATGTGAACAAGATGGTGGCATCTGTGTCAATGACTTGGCATTTGGACTGAAGAGATAAGGGGTTTACAGGACAGAGAAGGACAAACTCATGGTAAGTTGTTGTTGGCTGGCTGCCACGTTTTTTTACAATTAACAACAGTGAAGACTGGGGGTATTTAATGTAGTGTGCAGTACACTGTACATGTGAACATGTGGAATTCTAGCTTGGGTATCAATGTGGTTAGAACACACAAAAAAAATTCACGTACAGATAAGTACGTGGATCACAGCCTTCTCATGGTGAAAGTTATATTTATTTATTTAGAATTGGGGTGGAACATTTAGGAGCCTTATTTGCCAAGACCACCTTATGTTACCCTGGTTGATGATGGAGCCGTTGAGTACACTCTTCCACTAGTTCGTTTTGAATCCCACCAAGTAAATTCCTGTGTACTAGTTTGTTTTTTTCATCATGTAGTTAGGGTCTGTTAAATTATCTTTGCAGCACATCTAATACTTAATTACTTCCTCTTCTTCAAGTACAATAATGTGAAAAAAAACACCCGAGCAGACCATGTATGTGCTTTAAGTGCTGTACTCGTGTACAATTACAGTTTACATAACAGCTTGGTTCACTTTTCTATAAGCTCAGAGCTAATGTAATGCTGAATACCAAATCTCCTGGAATTATTCAAATGTCTTCTTTTTGTAAAATACTTAGTAAAGGACCAACGTAATTCTGAAATTGTCAGGCCCCACAAACAGTGTAGTTTGCTGTTTCATAGTTTAGTACTAGGCTATCTGCCCTGGGGCATTTGCAAGCCTAGCCCTAGAGATGTGGCTTTCGCCACCCCATGTAGTGGTACTAAGGTGTATAGAATAAATTTAGAATACTGTGCCTTTGTCTAGTAGTGACACATTGAAGACCCCCTTACTTATTAAAATTAGTTTACTGTGCCTCTGTTAAGTAACGACACAGGGGTGACCCCCGGGGTAAACCTACGATCTCCCATCCACTCGTCAAGATTTCTCTTGAAGAGAGTCAGTGAGGAGCTCTGCCTAACATGGACTGGGATTTTGTTCCAGAGTATGGGAAGCCTCTGAGTTATGAATCTGTCCCTCCAGCATGTTCTATTCATGTTTGTACTGAGGTTTAAATCTTTGGCTCTCGTGGTTTTTATGGATTTTGATTTTTTGAGGTGGAGCATGTCCATCAATTCCTGGTTGGACATGGCCTTGCACGTCAGGCACAGATCACCTCTGAGCAGGCGGTATACTACTGAATAGAGCTGGAGTTTCTTTAGCCTGGCAGCATATGACATATGTTGGAGACCCTTGATCCTCTTGGTGAGGTACTTCTGGGGTCTCTCCAGCTGTTTTAAGTGCCGGGTGAGGTACATACCAAATGGGGCATTGTACTCAATCATGGGCCTGATAAGGGAGGAGTACAGGGGCACGATGACCTCCTTTGATCTGGATATGAACCCCTTCATGATAAGGTGAGCAAGGTAGAAAGTCTTTCTAACCACTTTGGCAACGTGGGTGTCAAATGAGAGGTCACTATCAACTTGGGTCCCCAGGTCTCTGATTACTTTTTCGGAACTCAGTGGGTTACTGTCTATGTGATAATTTGTGGGATTTTGTTTTTCCCAAAGGGGATGACTATACATTTCTTGGCATTCAGTTTAAGGCCGTGATTCCGGCACCAGTTGTCAATTCCGGTGAGGCCTTTCTGTAGGATGTATGTGTCAGCTGGTGTATCGACTATGGCGCCTAGTTTGCAGTCATCTGCGAACTTTGTCAGCCACAACCCTCCCATGTTTGCTTTCACATCTGAGAAGTAAATGCCGAACAAGAGGGGTCCCAGGACAGAGCCCTGTGGGACACCACTTGTGACTGGCTTTGAGTCTGAAATGGCTCCCGCAATCTTGACTTTATGGGTTCTGTTCTTTAGCCAGTTTGCAACTCATCTTGTGACATATGGCTTTACATTTAAGCTGTTTAGCTTATCTATGATCCCCGAGTGAGGTATTGTGTCGAAGGCTTTAGCCAAGTCCAGGTAGGCTGTATGGACTGCCTTGCCCTCATCAATGGCTCTAGTGACTGTTTCGAAAAGTCAACCAGGTTCAAAAGGCAGGATATGCCCTTTACAAAGCCGAACTGGGTGGGATCAAGTGTCTGTAGGTCCCCAATGTCGTTGTTTATGAGTTCCATAATAATTCTTTCCATAGCTTTGCAAACCAGGCTGGTCAAGCTTATGGGGCGGTAGTTCCCAGGTTCTGTAGTGGAGCCTCCCTTGTGGAGTGGGACCACTGTTGCTATACGCCAGTGTTCAGGTACATATCCTGTAGTAAGGCTAAGGTTAAATAACATTTTTATATGCGGGTTTAGCTCCTCTTGGAGTTCACGTATCACGCAGCCAGGGATACCATCAGGTCCCATAGATGCTGTGTTTTTTGCTTTGTTGAGGGCGGTTCTCACCTGGACATCAGAGATGACAGGGAGGTTACATTCAGCTGGGATGAGGATTTCCTCTTTTGGAGGTGAGGGAGGGGAGAAATTTGCACTGAACCTGTCTGCCAGAATGCTGGCAATATCTGTGGGTTCGGTAAATTTTTTGTTATTGTGTACTAACTCTGAGCATATCTGAGCGTTTCCGCCCAGGTTTCTAACATAACTAAAGAATGCCTTGTGGTTATCTTTAGTGTCCTTGGTGATTTTTCTCTCAAAGTTGGCCTTGGATATTTTTATGAGAGAACCTAGCTTTCTACTAGTGCTGATCAGAGATGCCTTCCCTTTGTGGGATTTTGCTCTGTCTTGCAGTAGCTTCCTTATTTTGTTATACAATTTGTTTATGGCTGGGGTCCACCAGACAGGACGCTTTCCTTTGGTGGAGAGGGTCTTGGTTTTATTTGGGATTGCACGATCCATGCATTCTTGAAGATGTCCGTAGAAAGCATTTGTGTAGGATTCAGCATTGTGGGATGTGGTTTCCATTGGCCCTGTGGGCTTAAATGATACCATCTCAGTCTTGAGAAGTGTAAAGTTGGCTTTTGATAAGTTTCTCACTGTAGTCTTTTGTGATGGGGTGGAGGTGGTAAATGTATATCCAGGGTGATTAGTTTGTGGTCAGATCTCACCAGTGAGGGCAATACTTCCGGTGTGGAGCATTTTGTCCTCATGTTTGTGATGATCAGGTCTAGTATATTATCCTCCCTTGTGGGAGAGGTGACTAGCTGTTCCATTGCATTTGAGTTTATGAATTCCAGGAACCTCTGGGCTAGGGTGTTAGGGCTAGAATAGTGCACCCAGTCTATGTTAGGGTAGTTGAAGTCTCCCAATATGATGGTATTTGGTGAGACATTCATATCTTCCAATGTCTTCAGGAAGGCTGAGTGGGGTTCATGAGATTGGGAGGGTGGTCTGTAACATGCAACCAGTTGTATAGCAGTTTTGCCTACGGTTAGCTGCACCTGGATGGTCTCCGATGCTTCATGAGTTGCCACTAACCTAGAGGTGTGGGTATCCTTGATGAATATGGACACTGCCCTCCCTTTGTGGTTCGGCCCGGGTTTTGGGGCCGAAAAACATGATACGAGGTAAAGCCTGGTAGCACTGGGGTGCTCTCAGGAGCCTTGAACCAGGTCTCGGTTACAGCGCAGACATCGATATTCTCCATACTGAGGAGTGCTTCGAGAGCCTGCATCTTGAGATTTAGACTTCTGGCATTGAGCAGCATTACCCTTAATTTTTTTCCATTTTTGTTTTCTAAGGAGGTGGGTTCGTCTTTTGAGCCTTGCCTAAAAAAGGCACTATGGAGGTGGCAAGAGCCTTAGCCAATATCCGGAAGCCCAGTGGTGACAGGTGCAAGCAGTCTCTTGCAAAGCAGCGTGGCTTGTCCAGCATGTCATCCCAAGCAGACGGACATTGGATCCCCCTAGAATGACACCAGTAATTGAGCCAATTATTAAAGCTGATCATCTTGTCTTTGTATTGTGGCATCATTCTTGGTGAGGGCAGGATGCTGCTCAGAGTCAGGGTCATACCAGCCTGGGCTACATAATCAGAGAGCTCCTCTATGTCTCTTTTCATGCAGTCCAAGGAGGTACGTTCTCAGATCATTCACACCGGCATGGACAATGATGGAGTCATATTTGTACGTGCTTTTGAGTGACTTGAGTGCGTGTGTTATATGGCGGATCCTAGCCCCAGATAGGCAGCTTACCATTACCCTCTCCTTGCTCAGCCTGGTAAGTAGGACGTCAGTGTGTCAGACTATAGAGTCACCTATCACTAGTGTATCAGGCATAGTGTTTGGCCTTAAGGGCTGTGATTTATTGACACACCGATTTATTGAAGTATGTGTTGCATGTGTTATGTTTTGAGGTGGTGGATTTCTGGGTGTCTGCTTTGGGAGCCTCTGTTGTTTTGGTAAGTTTTTTAATAGAGCCTCCGAGTATGTTTTTGTGTTATGTGCTTGATTTGCAGTTGGGGTAGGTCTATGTGTGACTGGGTTTGTTGTGTGTGTGGTTACCTTCTCCTCCTGTCTGGTCTTGCCAGTCCTGAGTTGAGAGAGTTCAGCCTCCAGTTTGGCTATATAGTTGCATCTCTCACATGTATTTGTGCTTGTTGGGAGGAGGAGAGGGTTGTCTGTGTACATGAGACAATTATAGCATTGTCTCAAGATTCCCAGATTAACCAGCTGAGCAGGAGAAGATGCTAGCAATCTACCACTCAACATGCTAGAATATTATAAGAGAGTGCTGTGCCTTTAAGGGAAGTGGTTGGGGTGGTAGGTGGATGTAGTGCTACTTGAGTTTGAGAGTGCTTGCTTAGAGGAGAAGCATTGAGAACAAGTGCTATGCATATAATATAACGAGTAGACTGGTTATTCTGAGAGTAGAGCTTTCTAAGGGAAAATTTGAAGAGCAGACTTGGCGGAGCCAGGAAAAGTTTAACCCTGTTTAACCGGCGCTGTGCTATGCGCACAATCGCGCAAAGCCGCGCTAATGCAGATTTTAAATATGGAACTTCAAAAGAGCTAGAAATGGCCCAAAACAGCCAATTACTACAGCTCTTGTGCTGAAGTCACTCCATCAGGGACAGATAGGCTGCTCAAGGCTCCCCACTCCCACTGGTGAGCAAAGAAACTTCCGTCTTATCCAAGTAAGGTAATGGACAACACAGGAACTACACCACAGCCCAGAATACAGCAAAGCCTGTAAACTGGTCTAAACTAGTCGAGGAGAGGCAGGAAAACAAGGATTATTTTTTTTGTTTTTTTTTTTGTTTTAGATAGAAAACACCCAGAAATACAGATGGCAGCAATAAATCAGTTACACAGGCTAGCACACTTTAGTGGGCAGCCTCAATAGTTAAATTAAACAAACAACAGATTTTCGATTAATTTTCGACCAGGTAAACTTCTAAGTGCAGATACTATAAAATGCAGCAAACAGTTAAAAAAACAGTATAAGCTTGTTTAAAATAAGCAAGAGAAGGTATTCCAAGTAAAAAACAGAAAAAAATACTTAAATCTGGAAAATAGTCACTTTTCTCAGTTCTCTGCAGCTAGGACCACTCTCCAGGACCACGTGGAGCTGTCTCTGAGTAGTATAGCCAGAAAAAACGCTCTGAGGCGGATTTTAAACAGGGAACTTCAAAAGAGCTAGAAATGGTCCAAAACAACCAATTACTACAGCTCTTGTGCTGAGGTCACTCCTTCAGGGACAGATAGGCTGCTCAAGGCTCCCCACTCCCACTGGTGAGCAAAGAAACTTCCTTCTTATCTAAGTAAGGTAATAGACAACACAGGAACTACACCACAGCCCAGAATACAGCAAAGCCTGTAAACTGGTCTATTTTGTTTTTAGATAGAAAACACCCAGAAATACAGAAGGCAGCAATAAGTCAGTTACACAGGCTAGCACATTTTAGTGGGCAGCCTCAATAGTTAAATTAAACAAACAAACAACAGATTTTCGATTAATTTTCGACCAGGTAAACTTTTAAGTGCAGATACTATAAAATGCAGCAAACAGTTAAAAAAACAGTATAAGCTTGTTTAAAATAAGCAAGAGAGGTATTCCAAGTAAAAAACAGAAAAAAATACTTAAATCTGGAAAGTAGTCACTTTTTTCAGTTCTCTGTAGCTAGGACCACTCTGCAGGACCACGTGGAGCTGTCTCTGAGTAGTATAGCTTATACAGCTTTTAACAATGTTCAACATGAAACCAAATCAAACAGCTCAAAACAAGTGTTTTTGCAGTGAGGCAAGCCCTCCTAACCTCCCACATTAGAAGTAAAATGCTCAAGTCATATCCCTGAAATTGTGCATATATATATATATATATATATATATATATATATATATATATATATATATATATATATATATATATATATATATATATAATGTGTGTGTGTGTGTGTGTGTGCGCGACTCATACCGCTCAATCTCTCACAGCAATAAATCTGGTAAAAGCAAAAAATAATGGTGGGACAAAGGCACAAAAATACAGATTTTAAATATTGCTCCTGTAAACTCAGGTAGTTGCTAGAATAACAGGTTTTGCATTATTATATATTTTCTGAAATATGAAGTCTGAAATTCAAATGTCAATGTTCATGTTGGTATCCTACAATTCCATTAAGTGGGTGGGGTTGCATGATTATGTATGTATATTTTATGTTAATCAGCATCCTTATTTTTGGCCAGTTGTACCTATTTTTCATGGGCCTTAGGCCAGATTTTTGATGTTCCCAGGTTGAGAGGTATGCTGGAGGAAAATCTTTTAACAACAAAACACAAAGGCCTCTCTGCCTTTTGTACTGGAAATTGTATCATGTGACAGTGCACAGTATGTGGTAACTCCCTGCTCCATGAGATTCCTACTTCTGTAAGGTACAATAAGTTGTGTGCAGCCTAAGATCAGTCTACACTGCTCTATTAAACTGGGGGATGTTAACCTGCAGGTGAATCCTCTGCTGGTAAGGAGAATGTAAAGGTAGTTCAAATTCATATTTTCGTTATATGCTTATTTCCTAACCACTCTTACAAAACTGAATATACAATAGATGCAAATGAACACACCATAGATAAAAAAAAGACTTCTCAACCGTTCCAGTTTTTAGAGGAACACTCCTATTTTCAGGCTTGATTTAGGATGTCCCTATTTTTGGAGGTATGTACCTATTTTCAGGCTTGATTTATTCCTTCACACAACTTTCTTAATCTCCCTCATCAAATGTGATTTTTAAAGTTGTGTAGCACACAGAAAACTACACAATATGACCAATGTACTAGCAGCAACAATAATTTAAAGAAACAAGACACACATCTTACAACTCTCTTTCTGAAGCAAAAGTAAATGCCCTTGTCTGGTAGGATTTTACAATATAGTTCATTAAAGTTTACTGCTTATACAATGCCTCTTTGATGGTGTGCTTATATTTTTTCATCTGTTTTTAAACATGTTTCTGAGCAGTATATCATATTATTACTAAAAGTGGGAAGAACTGTATGCTATTTGGTATTCAAATTTTATACTAATTAGATGTCTATATTTTTAGTTAGATGTTCCTAGTTTGCAAAGGTCTTTGTCCTACTTTTAATACATGCAGGTTAATTGATATTAAATAGAATAAGTGATAACGCAGTGCTATCAAAATACTGAGCATAAAGTTCGAAATTGCTAATAAAATATACAAATAACTGTTTAAGCAAAATAAAGACATGAAAAAATAATAATGCAAGAAACACATAACTATCAGACCCTTAGAAATGAATGGTCATCTATATCTTCACCATGACAAAGGCAGCAGTATGTTAAAATAGGCTCATTTGCACAAAGGAAGAAGGAAATGGAATCATGTTTAGCTCTGCTGCTAATTTACAGCAACCAAGCTGCACAAAAAGTTGAGCAGCAGAATTTCAAACAGGCTCACAGATAACCCAGTCAACAATGGAAACATCTGAAAAAAACACGTAGTCCAGCATCTAGACAAGTAAAACAGTTAAAAATCCCAGAAAATGTACAAAGGGCAAAAGCTACCTGTACTGCTAAAAATCCTTAGATGAAGTTCAAACCAAAGCCAGTATGACAAGTGGGAAATCCATTCTGAAAGCAAAAATCCATCAATGTCAACTGACAAGGAAACCTGCTTCTTGAAAATGACCACCACCAGAAAGCTGCAAGTTACTCAAAAGTCTGGACAAAAACATAAAACAAGCAAGGGATATGTCAAACAAGCAAATGCTATGAGAACAATAAAATGGCACTGTGTCCACTGAAAGGAATGTAAAATGGTAGTGGCAGATCTTCTGATTAACAAGGATACTGACATCTCATACTGCAACAGTGAAACACCACTGCAGACAACTTCCTGTCCAACTACTGTGTCACAAAGCAAGCAGAGAACTTTACAGTAAACTGAGAAATATTAGCCTTGATGAAAGACAGACACCTTTCAGCAAACAAATATTAAAGTCCCTCACCTACAGCATGAATGGGGCAGTGCCACTGTAACCTCCTACTTAATATATTCAATTCCAAGATCATTACTACTGTGGCTTCAACAACATGTACAGACACTTAAGTGAAGCTTAACTTTACAAAAACTTGTGTTGACAAACTATACTCAAGCACTTAGTGCCACAGAAAATCAAGGATGATATTTATGCAATAATCCATGACTGTGTGTGGGTATATTAGGATTTGATCACTAGGGCAAAACCTGAGTGATTAAACAAAACCATGTGTGGGTAAATCTTGATATACCCACAAACAGGAGTAGATTACTGCTATTATCCAATGACATAATTTAAGAAAGAAGTTGCTGACCTTTCTTAAATAATGAACAAAAAACACTGAAAACTGCCACTGAGAAATGTGCTAGATCATCCCCCAAAAGTGAACCACAATGAAAAATATATCCAAGTAATCAAATAATGCCAAAAGTCGCTGATGATACACTTTTTTGCTGAAAATAACAGTTGAGTGCTTTTGCCCTAATCTATTCAAGGACTTCTTCAGAACTCAATCTACATCTTGATAAACCAACAAACAGGAGTAGTTCACTGTTAATATACATCATTTAAGAAAGAGAACAGCAGCAAATCACTGGGACGTGGATGACTAAGCTTCTCTGTAATATGAACAATAAATATAAAAGCAAACAGAGAAAGCGAACAACATGGCTTATAAAAATGAAAAAATGTTTAATCAGGTAAGTGCTTTCACGTCACAAAGGACATTTCATCAGACCATAAAAACAACACAATAAAAACAGGCAATATGCACAAGCTGAAAAAGTAACCACTCAAACTATTTAAACAAGTCATTTGATTTCAGATAAGGTTTTAAAGGTACAGTCTCATTAAGACTGTAGCCCTCATCTGCTTGTAGTAGAATAATCCACCTCAGTTCACATTCTTCCATTTTATTGTTAAACTCTCCCACCTTTAGACCCTGCATTACAAGTCGTAATATCATAAAAGAAAAAGAACGTTCAGAACCTTTTTGAAGAACATGTTTGGCTAATGCGTTTTTTATTATCAGACTTGCTAATCTCATTGAGAGGTTCACCAATCCTCTCCCTAAGGAAGCGATTCATCTTGCCCACATAAAATGAAGGGCAAGTTTGGCATTTAACCATATAAAATAAGTTTCTACCTGCACAATCAGCATAAAAAGAAAAAAAATATATAAACTTTCTTAGTGCATGGTGCAAGGATTAGGCTGCTCAGATGATGGTTGTGTCTAAAACCCCTTGCTTTCTCTAGTACCAAAAAAATGTGGAATAATAGATGGTTCTCAAGTCGTCTTCCGGGATGGATGGGTCTTTGGATGAAGAGGCTGAAAACCTAACGTATGATACACTTTTTGTGTATAGGGTGCATCCAGAAGACAAGATATGGCAAGGGATAGGGGAAACAAAAATAACAGGTACGACCTTGAGCTACTATCTCCCTTATAGGGTCACAGGTGAGTACTAACCTAATGACCACTGGGGCCTTTGTAAGCATAGGCATACATCCCAAATCGCTGAGGAGTTTTGCTGCCCTTAGTAGTGTAATCAAGGGCTTGGTAGATGAAACATTTACAACCAGGAGCCTACAAGATGAACCATTTACAGGCTGCCTGTGCCCATTAGAGACACAGGGACCAAACTGGGTGAATTCCTGGTTTTCTTTCCATTTGTCCAAGCTACAGAGTTGAGTTAGGGACGAACTCTGTTTCACATAGATGGGGAGCCTCTTCCAGCGAAGGACTAGTCTCTGAGATGCATACCAGAAAGAAAGAAAGGGATTGCTTGTAGACAGGAAGTTACTTTCATTTATATTTTGTTTTATCTCAGATTTTCACCATTCTTTGAAAGTGATGGGGCCTAGACAGCTAAAAGTTCACACAGACAGAAGAGAGGGTAATCCAGAACTTATCTGAAAAATCCTGCTTTAAAAAAAAAAAAGCCCACCTTTATTGACTCATCATTTGTGACATAGGCAAATTCACATTTATACAAAAGTAATCAAACTGTATTAACAAATTCACATTAAAAACATTATACTTCACAATACATTGCTATATATCATATAACCTAAGCAACATTACATACATTATTCAATTCCTGCCCCCTTTTTTAAACAAGGAACATCTTTATTAAACCATCACTTATAACATAAGCAATGATATACTTATATAAATGAAAATTAACCACACCAACACAATCCTAGTTGATATGGACACAATCCCAGTTGCAAACATTATACATCACTTATAATCTAACCAGTCATTTTCAGTCAAATATTACAGAGCTCATTTAAGTCCTGCCTTCTTTTAAACCTCATTCCTCCCTGTATGCATTGTTCCCACAAATCCCATTTTTCCTCAGTAGTTTGGTCCTACCCTTTTCTAAAGATCTCAGTTCCAGTTGTTTTATCTCTGTTACTATATTCACTATTTCTAATATAGTTGGTTTAGATTTTGGTTTCCATTTTCTAGTAATTGCTTTTTTGGCAGCCACCATAATTAGACACACCAAGATGTCTAGGCAACTACGATTCTGTATGTCAGCTTGGAAAATCATCTCCTTTGTCACATCAATCAGCCCACTCAGCTTCTCTGACAGTGCATCCCACAGGGAATCCTTAAAGTCCGCCAACCCACCACACTCCCAGAAAATATGTTTCTTCACCATCACACCTCCAACATTTGCAGTCTACCTGAAGAAAAATTCTTTGGAGTACACTTGGGGTATAAAAACATCGATTTAAACATTTCCAAGCAAAAATCCTAAATCTTCTAGATTGTGTTGCATATTTGGTCGACATACATATAGCCTCCCATTATGTATTTGTGAATTGCTTATCCAGTCTCTCTTCCCAATCCTTTCTAACCTCCTCTGATTTATTCTTATAGTTATCATGCAACATTTTATATGCTCTACTAATTATTCCTTTTTTAATGGCAAATGGCACCTTCTGTTCTAGATTCTACTAAAAACTCTACCAGTGCTGGTCATTCCTTTAACACCCCCTATTTCTAACCTGCAGTCCAAATAAATTCTTGTGATCTTCCCATTCTATTACCTTTCCCTCTCTAGATATTTTCTCCCAATAACTTGGTTCCTTTGCCAGTTGTCTCCAATAAATTCCAGCCCCCTGTTGCCAATATCCCTAACTGCAGTCATCCCTAGCGGCAGAAACTCCTTTCTCCATTCTTGTGTTGGCATAGTTCTTAGAATACTTTCTGGGATTTATGGATGTAATATTCTGTATGATTATTGTTATTCTCCTTAAAGGTCTACATCCAAAATCCCAGTTTCTCCTTGTTTCTTGAGCTTTCCCTGTATCAATATCATCCCTTTTCACTTTGAACGAACCCACCCTGTTCTACTGGAAGAATCAGCTTATCCCACTTGACTCTTGCCATCTTCCACTCCCAGATAAAGTCCTTCAGTTCTTTATTACCTGCTATCTACAACTTCTCCTCTGATTGATAAAAATATGCCTGACCTGTGCATAAGACTAAAGGCACTAAAACATTTTGACTGCTTGTATCTTACTATCCATATGCACATAATAAAGCTTCCATTTCCTCAGTTTGTATTTTTTTTGTTTAGTCTCTGACTACGTACCCTTGGCTGCCACACCAGAATCATTTAATCCATACTCGTAAATACTTAATTTTATCATGTCCCCATAAATACTGATATTGCTGAACCAATTTGTGTGTGGGTACATAATTTACTGCTACTACTTTTGTTTTAGCTTCATTAATTTTGAATCCTGAAGAACTGAAACTGTCTCAAAATGTTCCACAAGACAGTGACGTCTCTTTCTGGTTTTGTCAAGTATAAAACACTATCACCTGCAAATATAGCCAGCTTTTCTTGAATAACATACTAATTATATCCTTGAATTTTGGAGTCCCTTATTTTCTTTGCCAGTGGTTCTAAATATAATGCAAATAAAAGAGAAAGAGGATACCCCTGCCTATTTCCTCTGTTCAAACAGAAATTATCAAGAGGACCCCACCCCCTTTAATTTTCACCTCCAATCCCTCATATATCATCCTAATCAACCTTATAATTTTTTTAGGAAATGCAAATGCTTCCATTGCCTTGCTCATAACGTCCAGGCTTACGCAGCCAAATGCTTTCTCTGCAACAAGACCCACCAACAACGATATTTGCTTACATTCTGCTTCCCTCTGGATCATCAATGTTCTGTTAATGTAGTCAAATGTTTGCCTCCCCTCCACAAAACCACACAGATCCATATCTATCAATTTTGGCATTACTTTTGTCACTCTTTTAGCCATTATAGACATGAATACTTTATAATCATGGTTTAGTACTGAAATGGGCCTGTATGAAGCTGGGTCTGATGGATCTTTACCCTCTTTAGGTATTACAGTTACCACTGCTTTCTTCCAGGATGTTGGTACTTCTCCTCCTCTTAAAATACTGTTACACAAAACCTTCCAGATCATTATCAGTTTTTCCCCAGCTTCCAAACTTCTACAGGAATATCATCTATTCCTGGAGACTTTACTGTACATTGGTTATACATCTCAAATTTGATCTCATCTCTTCCTATCCTAACCATTAGTAACTGAACCTCATCTACCTCTGACCTTGGCATATTTCATTCTTCCATAAACATTTTCATTTGTATCTTTTCTTGATTTCCATACTTCTCTGCTTTATACAGACTTTCACAGAATTTCCAAAACATTTCCAATACCTCTACAGGATCTCTTGTTACAGCCTCCCTAAGTTTGGCAACAGCCCATTCTACATTTTGTTGGCTGAGTCATTGTGTTAACAGCTTTTGTGCTCTACTGTTATTATCAAAAACAGTTGTTTAACAGCAATCTTTCTAAACTTGTGCATATTATCAAGGTAATCCCTTACCTTCTGCTTAGCATTCTGCAGTTGATCCTCTTTTTGTTCTGTGAGATTCCCCCTATTCTGCAATACTTTAACATTTGTCAGTCCATCTAAATAATTCTTGTTACTTGTTAACCATAGCTTTCTTTCTTTTATTTCCACCTTATTTTTAAACAGAACTTTAAATTTATTCCAGTCCCTAGCTATATTTTCAGAAGAAATTTATATCCTCTCTAATAATGGCTCCTTAATAATCTCCACTACTCATTCATTAACAATTCCTCTCTTTTCAGCAGATAGGTGGGAAAACACTAGTGTCTCATTTTTATTTCACTGCCCTGTGTTTTTATTTTAGTTATTAGTGGTGCATGATATGTAATAGTTATTGGGTGCATATCAAGACCTTCAATTAAATGCACATGTTCCTGTGAAAAATGTAAATTCTGTCTAGCCTAGCTCAGTTTTTATATATTGGGGAATAGTATGTAAATTCACTCCAAACTCTTATTACTGAATTCCCATCTTCCATGCCAAATATTTTCATACATTTCTTCAAAAATCTACCCTCTTTTGTTATGTTTTCCCTTCTGGGCTCCCAGACACATCCTCACTGTTGCAAATCACATTCCAGTCCCCACCTATAAGTAATATTCCTTGCTGAAAACTGATTATTTCTCTTAGAATTGTCTAAAGTACCACTATAGCAGTTTTAGGTGAAATATAAATGCATGCTAGTGTAATACTCCTCCCTTGCCAGTATCCCCTTAGCACTACAAATCTGCCATTATCTTTTTTATCCTCTTCTATCACTATTGGAGCTCGCCTTGCAATTAATATAAGTACTCATCTTTTTCTTTGTCCCAGGTATTCAGTTAAATAACCATCCTGAAAACTTTTCTTTATCAAATTCACATGTTTAGCTCTTCCTGTAACACAGCTATTTGCACTCTACAGTTTTTATTAGAGTACACTACTTTTTCTTTTGTTATATTTATGTGCAAGACCGTTGACATTTAAGTATATTACAGAAAGCATCACTGTATTAAAAAGTTATTCTTCCCACCTTTTATGTGCGACACCCTTTTTGTTAAATGTCTAGTTCCAGCTTTTGGGTTACACGCATACACTGTTTGACAGGTTGAACTTTTATACAGTTGTTTCTTGCCATATCCATTTGAGCCTATGTTGCAGCTTACAAAACCTTTTGCTTTATTGAAAGCCTTCAAACAACAAAAACAAAAACAAACAAAAAAAAAAAAAAACAAAGACAAACACACCCCAACACATCCATAAAACCTATTAACTTAATATTAACACACAAGAATATGTAAGTCTAAAAAATATTGAGGTTTTACCTTCCTAATAGAAACAAATGTCCCAAACTGACAACCATACTCACAGACCTTTGCTAACCTAAAATAAAGGCTATGCATGTTTAGGTGGATGATGCAGCCTGTGCTTCTACTAAATGCCAATTTGTTTTGTCTTTTCTTTATAGCTCTCCTAGCTGGGAAAACCCCTGCATGCTTTCAGAGAACATGATCTCCTAGCCAATTTCTCTTTTCAGTTTTTTTTTCTTCAGCCAATCACTCTCCACCAGACTGTAGCCAGTTTCTCTTTATCAGATTGTCTCCATGGAGACATGGGAACTAGGCAGACAGTTTCTTTTTATCAGACTGCTTCCATGGAAACATGAAGACCAGCTGGACAACTGTTACCCAGCATACATGTATTTGCTACAAGAAAGCCTCATAATAGTCAATATTCTTTTTCGCTTCCTTGCTTACTCTTAAAACTTGTTACTAAATCAATCTAAGGTCCTTAAATCCAGTCATTTCTCAATACAAGAATGAGAAAAGCACATTATTCTTCTTTTGTCAAGCTCTTTTAACCAGACTTTTTTAATGCACTGCCTATGTTTCTTAAAACTGAAGAAGAAGAGAGAGAGAAGGGAGAAAGAAGAGAAAAAAAGAACAGCACCTGTTTATAATACCCATTACAAATAAAAATAACTGAGAAAACTTTGCTTTATAGCATGTAAAGAAAACCATACACCACAAAACTAGGCTCTACTCCACGTTGTCGTAAGCTGACAATATTGAATACGATATTGTTGGTGCGACAATATCGAATACGATATTGTTGGCATGACAATGTTGAAAGCTCAGAACATCGCACAGGTAAACGAAAATCTCCATAAGGGGGAGATTTCCATTTACCTCAATGTAGTGTGGTCTCGGAGTTGGTATAGTTATGTAGGGGGGTGTGGGGGCACAGCCCCCCATGTGGGAGGGTGCAGGGGGCTTGCCCCCCTGCCTATGCCAGTTAGTGTTTTTTTTACTGATTTTTTTTTTATGTTATTCGATATTTTACTACTTTGATCAATAAAGTTCGACCTTTATTGATTTGATGTAGTAAGATTTCGATAACATGATATGAACGCCAAAAATAGTGCTAGTAAGAAAAAAATCTTTACTTAAAGTAACTTTCTCCCTCCTCTTCCCCTCCCAAAACATTTTCTGAACATTAATGACATGATGTAGGGCATATGCTTTAGAGTCCCCCACAAGTCCAACAAATTCTGAAAAACTCCAATATTTCCAGATTTTCTTGTTCTGTTATATTTTACACATACACGTCTTGCACTGTAATCTCATATTAAGTTACTGGTTTTATTACTGTTCATCTCCATCTCCCAAATCCTGTCTCCGCTTCATTTTCAACGTACTCTCGATTCTTCTAGTCAACTCTCATGCTCCCTTCCTTCACTCCAACACTTTCCTTCGAAACATTGGAAAAAGTTTCACAGGTGCAGTCTCACTGTGGTCTTTATTACAAGAAGACGAAGAAGAAGCAGAATCACTTTCTGTTTCATAGCTAACATTTTCCTGGTCAAACTTTTGTATTTCCTCATTAGCATGTACTTCATCAAAAAATGATTTTCCTCCTTCAGGGAGGAATACTTTGAGGACAGAGGGGTACAGCAGTTTGAATCTCTCATTTCCTGAACAGTGGAATAAATTTGCTTTGCTTCTCCCTAGTGTACAATAAGTAATCATTCTCCACAAACACTCTGTTGTCTCCCACTTTTAATACTTTGTAAAATTCTGCTGGTAGGATTGCATCTTTACTATTAAAGATCTAGGCTGCTTCTCATAGCCAGGTTTGGAGCACACATGATGTGCCCATTCAACTAACCACTCCTGCTGTGGAACACCAGTCCATTTGCTTATTTGTGCTTTCATAAATTAATACAGTCTATTCCTTCCAGTTTCTGTGGTACAGCTAAAACTCTCAGGTTTTCCCCCCCAAGTGCTGTGTTTTCTATTTCTACTATTTTTTGAAACATCTCTTCCTCAGCCGTCTCATATTCAGCCAGCCTTTTCTTCATTTCGACTTCTGACTTTTGCAGCTTTATCACCTCATCTGAATACTTGTTTACAGCTTCTGTCACAAAAGGAGATGCTGCCACCCAGCTATCTGGAATTTTGTAATTAGTTATATGTTACTTGTGAATATCAACATGATGCATATGCTTGTGTTACAAGTGCATTAGAACTGTACGCTATATGTGCATATCAAACTGTTGGTAGAGAAGAGATATTTTGTAAAGTACTGACCTAAAATGTAACCACAGCATGCCCTATTGGAATATAACAGGAATGTGCCTGCACTTTTGTGACTGCTTAGATGTATATATTTTAACAATGTAAACAAACAGAAAAAGTTAACTTCAGAAAAATAGCTGAAATTTAAATTACTTTATGACAACGTAATAAAAATAGGTTACCCTTTAGTTTCAGTCAATAAGAGACATAATATGCCTGTACTAGAGAAGTTTTTTGTATTGTCTTTAAATGTGGAGGAATGTAAATTATTTTACAACTTCTGCCATTTGCCAAAAGATCTGAGGTCTGAGTATTTTCACAGGTAGATGCTAAATGCCACCAGCTGCATCAATGGTTATTTTTGAGACTGGCAACTGAAATTAGATGACAAGAAATGATGTCATTCTGCAAGTATCCCAGCAGTAATATTTAGGATATTACTTTGGGAAGTCTCTGAGAAAGAGACAGCATTTTGCATTTTGTCTATGACCTGACAAGAACATCCACTCACCACAACTGCCTTGTTGCTTTGTAAGTAAGTTAACTATGGTATGCTAATTCTTTTAGATTCAGTCAGAAATATAGCGAAGTATAGTTTAGATTTGTTTTGTATTTATTTGAGACTGTCCTGCAATGCTGTTTTAAGTATTTCCTGTGATTCTGAACTCTGATGTAACTGATTATTTGCGGAGTATTTTCTTGTTCTTTTATTATTTATTATTAAATATATTTAAACCTTTCATTGTGGCTGGTATTTGTGAGACATATTTAAATTCTGAGAGTACTTGCATATTTATTTGGTGACACTCTGGGCCACTCCTAATAAATAATGCCTTGCTCTTGGTCAAACTACCATTTGTTTTGATAGTAACATTACACAGTAGGATTGGGAACCCTTTACTAAGGGCCTTAAACTAGCTGATAAGGATGTGGCTGGTGGCAGTGATAACTACCTTATAGTCTGGGCAGAACGGGTCATAGCTAGTACACCTATGCCAGCCTTTCTCAGGTGGGTGTGTGTGTGCATATAAATCAAACCTCAAAGTGTGTGTGTGTGTTTGCTACCTGGGCAGGGACAGGAAGCACTAGGTAGACAGAGTGTGCTAGAGGTCTTGACTTGGCCATTCAGCTGGGATCTCAACTCTACAGCTGTGCCAGTGTGGAGTCTTATTTGGGATCTGGAGAAAGAGGGAGAAACCAGCCCCAGACTGACTGTGGTCTCTGTGTGCTCTTAATGGAAATTGCACTTGATGCAAAGAGCTGCATCTGGAAATACTGTACGTGTACTTGTCTTCCTTGCAATGTATGTCCCCCACTGGTGTTAATGGTGAGGATTGAGGCTCCTTGATTACTGTTGCCAGTGGTGGGGCATCACACATATATACTGGGTGGCAGTGTTGGGATATCCACATTTTAGGATTCAGTGGTGTGGATATTGAATTCCTGTAGCCTATAAACAATGGTCACTAAGGAAGAAGTTTGTACTCTCAATCAGCCACACAGTGAACATTCAGAGTTTCATATCACAATAGTTTTATATATTTTTTGTTAGCTTAGTCAGGGAGAGCAGGCAAGGATGTCAGCAGAGGAGTATGGCAAGCTGACAAGGAGCCAGTTGGTTGAGATGTGCCATGCCAAAGGACTGGGGCATGCCAACCTGACTAATGCAGAATCAGTTGCAGCCTTAGTCACAGCTGCATCACAGACTAGCAACCAGGAGGCCAATTGGACTGGCCTTGGGGATGTGCAACTCTCAGAAAATGGACAGTTCAACCTTTCCACAGAGGACTTAAAAATCCATCTGGAGTTAAAGAGACTTGAACTAGAGGCCAAACATTTGGAAAAAGAATCAGCAGAGACACTGAGATGCCTGGAGGCCAAAGAGAATGAGAAGCTAAGACATCTAGAGCTGTTAACAATTGTCTGTTAAGAGTGTTTTAACTTAGCACCTGAAGCTTATAGGGAAAAGTTTTGTAGGCATATACACAATGCAGACGAAAGTGAGTGTGAATATATTGCTGAACTAAGCACTTATTTTCATAGGTGGGTGAGTGGGTGTTACATCACCACTTTTGAAGGGCTGGTAGACATTTTGGTGAGGGAACAAGCCCTTAGCACTTTGCCTGAGGACATGAGAATCTGGTTGGCAGACTGGAAATGCAGGACTGCAGATGAGTTGGGGGAAAGAGAGACCTATACCTAGCAAGCAGGGAATCACTGTACAGTAAAGGGATACCCAGTGTTGCTCATGGGTCTAAGGGAACCCATGGTGGGCAGCCTAAACCACCCCAACAGTGTTTGCCAATAGCAGGGGAAGCCACTAGTACAGGTACACATCCAGGACCAAGGGTTAAATGTTTTAAATGCAACCAGTGGGGCCATCTAGCATACAGATGTCCATGGAGGCAAGGTGGGGAAAAAAGGTGGGACAGCTAGTAAGTGGGAATGACAGAATGCCAGCAGTGAGTTATATGGAGACAACAAGGGTACCAAACAAAAATAAGAGGTTATATCCTATCTTAGAAGAGGGGAAAGAGGCCACTGCTATGACAGACACAGCCTCTGACTGAACCAATGTGAAGCCTGCAATGGTTAAAGTGCAGCACTACTTGCTTGGGCAGTCTACTACAGTCAGAGCTTTAGCAGGGACCCCAAACCAAATACCTTAGACTAGGGTTCAACTTGACTGGGAAGGTGGAAAGGAAACCAGCAAGTAAGTGTGTTTGAGGATATCCCTGCAGCTTTCCTAATAGGGAATGATTTTGATAATGCAGTAACTTGTGTGCAAGGAGGGACATGCAGTCAGGCTTGGAGACAAACGTGGGTCTGGTAGCCTGGAAGGGGACCCAAACAGACCACAGACTTGAAGCCATAACTGTGCAGTGGTTACTTCAGGGAGGGAGTTAACCTGCAGCTGTGAGACTGAAGGTGAGCCACAGTTGCTTGTGGGTACTGATGTTCCCTTGGACAGAGTGACTGCAAGGGCAGTGGTGAGTAATAGTACCCAGGCTAACAGTGAGGCAACACTGTCAGAGAATACAAAATTTCCACTGGAAGGGGAAGCTGAGAAGGGTTACAAAGAGAGAGTTGAAACAGGCTCAGCTCTCAGACCCTACATTACAAGGCCTGAGGAAGGCAGCTATTGAGACGCCCGATTGTCAAGGAAAATGGGAATATGTATACTGGGACAAAGGGTTACTGTATAGAGAGTGGACTCCTGAGGGAGGGCTACAGGGTGAGAGAATACCACAGCTGGTAATGCCCAGAGCCTACCATCTGGCACTTCTAGCCACTGCTCATGATATTCCTATGGCAGGTTATATGGGCATAAAGCATGCCAAGAGATGCATTATACAGAACTTTTATTGGCCTGAGATTTCTGGAGATGTAACAGGGTACTGCAGGACCTGTGAGCAGTGCCAAAAGGTTGGCAAGGCAGGAGACAAGGTCAAGGCTCCTTTGATGCCTTTGCCTGTGACTGAGGAGCCGTTTCAGAAGGCAGCTATGGATATTGTGGGGCCTCTGAGTACCCCAAGTTCCACAGGGAAAATGTATATGCTAGTGGTAGTAGATTATGCTACCAGATACCCTGAGACGGTGGCCCTGTCCTCCATTGAAGCAGAAAAGGTGGAAAATACTTTGTTAGAGATTTTCCACAGGGTAGGTTTCCAAAACAAATACTGACTGACAGAAGTGCCAATTTCATGTCAGACCTGCTGGCATGTCTGTGAAAACAGTGTGGGGTGAAGCACCTAAAGACCAGCCCCTACCATCCCCAGACTAATGGTCTTATTGAGAGGTTAAACTCTACACTCAAGACCATGCTATGGGCATTTGCCGACCAGTTTAAGAGGGAGTGAGACAAATATTTGCCCAACCTGTTGTTTGCTTACAGGGAGATGCCCCGGGAATCCACAAGTTTTTCACCCGTTGAGTTGCTGTACGGCCATAGGGGTGACAGGACCTCTAGATCTGACTTGTGATGAGTGTGAGGGTGATTGTGAATCCCACAAGGAGTCTGTTGTGGTATATGTCCTAAACCTCAGGACAAGGCTCAGGGAACTCATGGGCTTGGCCTAGGAGAACCTGGCAGAAACCCAACTGCAGAAAAATGTCTGGTATGACAGGAATGCTCAGGATAGAGACTATGCTGTAGGGCAGCGGGTTATGGTTCTCATTCCTGTCAGACACAACATCTCTACTTTATGCCTTCTGCCTCCTTTTCCTTTATACAATCTTCTCCCTCATCTAACAACCTTACCTGCCATCCACACCTCCTATTTCTATACTTCTATCATGATTTTAATAATTTTCTACCAATGTCACCATATTATACAATGTTATTACCTCACTACTGTATTGTAATTCATGTCATATTATTGTATGCTCTTATTCACGTATCTAATGTACTACCACTACCGGATATATTCTGTATTACATGTTCTTTTATGTAATTACATATGGAGCTTTTCTCCCTGGGCCTCCACTGAAAATGGGCTCATCTCTGGCCCAGTGGACTTTCCCGGTAAACCAATGCAATAAATAAATAATAAATAAGCTGCAGGCAGCTTGGGAGGGACATTCAAAGTAGTAAGGAAGGCCAGTGATGTTAACTACATGGTAGAACTGCTAGGCAGGAGACAGGGGCACAGACTGTACCATGCTAACATGATGAAACCTTACCATGACAGAAAGGCCCCTGTACTGAGTATTTGCAGTGGATGACAGGAGGAGTCTGAGGTGATCTGGTGACTGATCTCCTCAGTGAGGCTCTGATGACACCTCATTGGAAGGGGTAGCAATGTCCCAGCAGCTATCCCTTACCCAGGTTCAGAAAATCCGAGCAGTGTTACAGGAATTTGGGGACGTGTTCACTTGGAAACCAGGGTGCACCCACCTGGTGCAGCACCATGTTGATACAGGAACCCAAAGGCCTATTAAGCAGCCCCCTTACAGAGTGACTGAGAGAGTCAAACAGACTCTGAGGGAGGAGATACAAGAAATGATGGCACTAGGGGTAATCCAGGAGTCGAGTAGTACCTGAGCCTCCCCTGTGGTGCTGGTACCAAAGAAGGATGGCAGCACCAGGTTCTGTGTGGACTACAGGAAATTAAATAGTCACACAGAGTCAGATGCTTACCCCATGCCTAGGACAAATGAAGCCCTAGAGCAGTTATTTGGGGCTAAGTATCTTACCACTACTGATCTTACCAAGGGTTTCTGGCAGGTGCCCTTGACTCCCAACACTAGAGAGCTGTCAGCCTTTGTGACTCCTTTTGGTTTGTATGAGTTCACAAAGATGCCTTTTGGGATGAAAAATACCCCAGCGACTTTCCAGAAGCTGGTAGATCACAGCCTAGCAGGAGATTTTACCCTTGCTTACCTGGATGATATTGCCATGTACAGAAATTCCTGGCAACAGCATCTTCAGCATGTCAGGGAAGTGCTGGGCAGACTGCAGAGGGCAGGGTTGACAATTAAGCCAAGTAAGTATCAGGTAGGTATGGCAAAGGTCTCCTACCTGGGACACAGACTGGGAAATGGTAAGATCAGGCCAGAACCTGCCGAAGTGGAAGCCATTCAGACATGGCCTGCCCATTTTACTAAAAAACAGGTGAGGGCATTCTTAGGGACAGTGGGATACTACAGAAAGTTTGTCCTCATTTATAGTACCGTTGCTGCTCCCCTCACAGACCGGACAAGGAAATAGCACGCCAGATAAGGTAATGTGGTCTCCAGTATGTGAGCAGACATTCCAGAAGCTTTAAGGAACTTTGGAAGGACCCCCTTTGTTAGCCACTCCAGATTACAGCAAATAATTTGTTATGCAGGTGGATGCTTCAGACCATGGGGTAGGGCTGTACTCAGCCAGATTTCCTCAGAGGGAGAAGAGCACCCAGTAATATATCTCAGCTGTAGGCTCCAACCCAGGGAGGAATGCTATGCAGCTATAGAAAAGGAATGTCTAGCCATAGTGTAGGCACTGCAGAAACTTCAGCCTTATCTGTATGGAAGGAAATTCATTGTAGTTACAGACCACAATTAACATGGCTTCATCGAGCCAGCCAGCAAAATGCAAAGTTACTAAGGTGGAGCCTAGGGTTGCATGCATATTATATGACAGTACAGCATCGCAGTGGGGTTAGTAATGCCAATGCAGATGGGCTGTCAAGACAGGGAATGGGGTAAAGTATTCCCAGACAGGCTCGACCCTCTCAAGAAGCGTTTCTCAAGAATCACTTGAAAAACGAGCTTGAGTCTTCGGGGGGGGGGGGGTGAGAAATGTCAGGAAAGGAGATACTGCCAACCCAGCTATCTGGAATTTTGTAAATAGTTATATGTCATCTGTAAATATCAACATGATGCATATGCTTGTGTTAGAACTGTATTAAAACTGTATGTTATGTGTATATCAGACTGCTGGTACAGAAGAGATATTCTGTAAAGTACTGAGCTAAAATGTAACCACAGCATGCCCTACTGGAATAGAACATGAATGTACCTACACTATTGTGACTATTTAGATGTATATATTTTAACAATGGAAACTGAAACACAAGAAGTTAACTTTAGAAGAATAGCTGAAATTTAAATTACTTTATGACCATGTAATAAAAGGATGTTACCTTTCACTTTCAGTCAACAGGAGACATAATGTCTGCACTAGAGACGTTTTTTGCATTGTCTTTAAATGCAGAGAAATGTAAATTATTTTACGACTTCCACCATTTTCCAAAGGATCTGAGGTCTATGTATTTTCACAGGTAGATGCTAAATGCCACCAGCTGCATCAATGGTTGTTTTGAACCTGGAAACAAAAGCCAGACGAGAAGCAATGATGCCACTCTGCAAGTATCCCAGCAGTAATATTTGGAATATTAATTTGGGAAGTCTGAGAAACAGATAGCATTTTGTATTTTATCTTTGACCTGACAAGAACATCCACTACTACATCTGCCTTGTTGCTCTGTAAGTAAGTTAACTGGATTATAGTAATTCTCTTAGATTCAGTCAGGAATACAGTGAAGTATAGTTTAGATGTCTTCTGTATTTATATGAGACTCTCCTGCAATGTTGTTTTAAGTATTTCCTGTGATCTTGAACTCTGATGTAACTGTGATTATTTACTGAGTATGTTCTTGTTCTTTTATTATTAAATATATTTAAACTTTCCATTGTGGCTGATATTTGTGAGACATATTTAAGTTCTGAGAGTACTTGCATATTTATTTGGCTGAGAGTACTTGCATATTTTTTGGTGACACTATGGGCCACTTCTAACAGCCTTACTCTTGGTCAAACTACCATTTGTATCCATAGTAGTATTACACAGTAAGATTGGACACCCTTTGTTAAGTGCCTTAAAGTAGCTGATAAGGATGTGGCTGGTGGCAGTGATAACTACTTTATAGTCTTGGCAGAAGGGGGCATATCTAGTAAACCTGTGACAGCCTTTCCCAGGTGTGTGTGTATGTGTGTGTGTGTGTGTGTGTGTGTGTGTGTGTGTGTGTGTGTGTGGGTTTACATCAGTTTGTGCGAATAACAGTCTGGCAGCTGCTGTGTGCCGAAAATCAGAATGTCGAGCACAAAAACAAAAGCTGATCAGCTAGTCGAAGACACTTATGCGAATGCACTACTGCATTCGTATAAGTGTACTTTGGCTATCTGCATGCAGATCGCAGTACAGTGGGGATTAAAAATCCATCCATATCCCCACTGTAGTGCAATCTCAGAGTTAGACTATATAAGTAGGGGGGCGTGGTGGGGGGGCGCAGCTCCTATATGGCTAGCACGTGCTGCTTTCAGCAACAATGTCGAATCAAATGCGTCAGGCATTTGGTTCAACATCGTCACCATTCGTTTTTTTTATTTTCAGCGTTACTGTTCATTGTTTTGAACGACAATAGTAAACCATGTGTGTGTACGTATAAATCACACCTCAAAGTGTGTGTGTTAGCTACTTGGGCAGGGACATGAAGGACTGGTTGGACAGAGAGGGTGCTGGAGGGTCTTGGCTTGGCCACTCAGTTAGGATCTCAACTGTATAGCTGTGCCAGTGGGGAGTCTTACTGGGGATCGGGAGAAACCAGTCCCAGAATGACTGTGGTCTCTGTGTGCTCTTAAGAGAAATTGCACTTGATTCAAAGAGCTGCATCTGGAAATACTTTGTGTGTACTTGTCATCCTTGCAATGTATATCCCCCCCTGGTGCTCGGGGTGTGAATTGAGGCTCCTTGATTACTGCTGCCAGTGGTGGGGCATCACAGCTTCTTCCATTTTTTTCCAGCCTTTTGCTGTTTGTGTTGATATACTCCATCAGTGTTTTGTTTGTTTTAACCAGGTCTGTGTGCAGTTGTCTTGTATCTTCCTGTAAGTTACTGTAATTCCTCTCTGGAGGTTGCATTATTTTTGCTGAACATCTGCAGAGCTTTCCCCAGTCAGTGTTTCTTCCTCACTCTTTGTAGCTAATTTTTTCCAGGTCCTCTCTATTTCTTTTTTCCTGGCATCTAGGCAGTACACTTACTAGCCAGTTACTAAAATTACACATAAACACAACTCTATTGGCCTTCTCTGCTAAGTTTCTGTTTTCATACTGGGAGAGCTAGAATTAAGCGGTTACTCAATGTGCAGCCATCTTGAAAGTCTGAAAAACCCTGCTTTGGTTTATGATTTATTGATCTTTATTGTTATAATGAGGTGTGGCTCTGAGTGACAATCCAGCATTTGTGTGCTTGGCACAACTGATAAACTAGGTCACTGTGACGACTTCAGTGTATTTAAGTTAATATTTATTTGCATAATTTTTGTGCTTTCTGTGTTTGTGTATTGTTTACATGATTTTCTCATAAAAGTTCATTACAAAATGGCAGCTCCCAGTATGCAGAGGCTACTTCAGCTCAGCAAGGAAATGTGCATTGTTTGTCTTATTTTATGTCTAATTTAAGAGGAAAAAAACATTGCAGGAGCAAATATTAACAGTAAGTTAATTTATAGTACAGAGAGTCTTCTAGAAATTCGACCTCTAAGCTCGTCGTGCAACAAGTTTGATGAGCTGCTGTATGCAGGGCCTGCGAGGCTCACAACACTCCTGGAGCTGCATGAGCTGGGAATCTTTATTTATTTTTTTATTTATTTATTTTATTTTACATTTGTTGACCGGGCTAGTCCAACTGGATATATGTCCATTTTCAGTAGAGGCCCGGGGAGAAAAGCTCCATTAGTTGTACACTTTCACAAAAAGGCATAAAAGGTTACATGGGAAACATAGCAAGTAAAACAGATAAAAAATACATTTCTAAAATTTTTTTTTTTTTATGTTAACAAGGGTAATGGTAGAGAATCTTCCTGTAAGTTACTGTACTTTACTTAAACATGATCCAAAATGCCTGAAACTAACAAAAAAAGAAGTTATGTCCTTACCATAACGTTCCATGTGGAGTGTTCATCTCGCCTTGTTTATTACACATGGGTTCGGAGCCGATCCTCGGCTCCGTGCCGGCCGACTGCAAGCTCTGCATCGAGAAGAAGCTCGAGGACATCTAATACCCACAATCCCCCTCTGCCTTTACCTCAGATCTAGTTTGCAAGCAAACCAGACATAAAAGCACGCACACATGCCAAACTATATACACAGATGTACATATATACAAACATACCAAGGGTATGATAGTAACACCACCAATGCAACAGCAGAAGGAGAATACTCCAGACCAGGCACCAAATTGAACGTTCTTCCTAAGGGTGGGAGGGGTGGGAGTGTAACAGCGAGATGAACACTCCACATGGAACGTTATGGTAAGGACATAACTTCTTTATGTGAGAGTGTTCAATCTCGCCTTTGTTCTTACACATGGGTAGCGTCCCTAGCTCCATGATCCTGAGGAACTCAAGGGAGAACGTTCTTGAGCACAGTGGAACCAAAGGTTGCCCTATCCCTAGAAACCCTGTCCACTTTGTAATGAGAGATAAATGTATGTGGTTTAGCCCAAGTAGCAGCCGCACAAATAGTGTCTAGTGGTAAGCGAGCTGCGTGAGCCAAAGATGTAGAAACTGATCTGGTGGAATGTCCTTTGGGTTTGACTGATAATGTTTGATCAGAGGCCTCATAAACATATGTGATACAGTCAGTTAGCCATTTGGAAAGAGTTCGTTTCGTAACTGCAAGCCCCTTTCTGCTGTCAGCAAAAGCTACAAATAGTTGATCAGATTTCCTGTGATCTTTTGTTCTATCCAAATAAAATCCGAGTTGTCTATGGACATCCAGTTTGTGCAACATATACTCCAATTTATTAGAGTGGTTCTTAAAGAAGGTGGGTAATTCAATGGACTGATTAATATTACTAGAAGAGCAAACTTTGGGGAGAAAGGATGGATTAGTGCGTAGGGATACTCTGTCAGAATGAAATATTAAATAAGGATGTTTGACAGAAAGGGCCTGAAGCTCAGACACTCGTCTAGCAGATGTAATAGCCACTAGAAATAAAGTTTTCCATGACAAAAATTTCAATGTGCAACTTGAGGCTGGTTCAAAGGGTGGCAACATCAATTTAGAGAGTAACAGGTTCAAATTCCATGGTGATGTCGGACTTCTGACTGGTGGTCTGATATGAAAAGAACCCTTTAAAAAGGCTTTACAAAGTCTGTGAGCCATAATAGGCGCACCACATTCCTCTACATGATAGTTAGAAATGGCAGCTAACTGTACTCTTAAAGTAGCCGGGGAAGCTCCCTCATGAAATAGTTCAGTCAAGAACTCTAGAATCTTGTTTAACGGAGCTATAACAGGGTCCAAATGATGCGACTCCGCCCAGAAGACAAAACGTTTCCACTTACTGGTGTAAGTTTTCGTAGTGGAAACTTTATGAGAAGCCACTAAAATATCTTGAACCGCCGATGTAAGGGGAACCGACCTGGCTAGAAAGCGGAGCAGCCAAGCTGCTAGATGGAGAGATTCTAGAGATGGGTGAGGAACTCCTGACGAGTGGGTCAGTAGATCTGGCTCTGGGTCCAGCATCCAAGGTCCCCGAATGCGGTGATGCAATAGAAAAGGGAACCAAATTTGACGAGGCCAGAACGGAGCAATGAGGATAATAGTCCTCTGAAGGTTGTTGGCTTTCTGTAGAAACTTTGCAATCAGGGGAAATGGAGGAAAAGCATATAGGAGACCCGGGGGCCAATCGTGCACCAGCGCGTCCCTGGGGACTTCCCCTGGAGGGGGTAATAGGGCAAAGTAGCTCCTGCATTTGGCGTTCATTGGAGACGCAAACAGATCGCAGGTAGGCTGGCCCCACTTGCGAAAAATCATTCTCGCAACTGACTGTTTGAGGGACCACTCGTGAGGCAACAGTATTGCCCTGCTCAGCCTGTCGGCTATGACATTGGATGACCCCGGGACGTGCTATATCAGAAAGCGACCGTGGACTCGCCCATTGCCAAATTCTCATGGCCTCTCTGCATAGTTGGTAAGACCTGGTTCCCCTTGCTTGTTTATGTACCAGACTACGGACATGTTGTCTGTCTGAACTGCAATGGTCCCTGGAGGAAGAAGGGGAGCAAAGTGTTGCAACACCAAAAACACTGCCCTCAACTCCAGAACAGTGATGTGCAGATTGTACTCCAGATTGGTCCATTCGCCTTGGACTGTCTGTCCCTGAAAGATGCCCCCCCACCCTATCAGGGAAGCGTCTGTGGTTATCGTCGCTGACGGTGCGGGTAGCACAAATGGTCTTCCGCTGGACAGGTTGCAAGTCTGTAACCACCACGTTAGGTGTGATTTGCATGTTTTCGTTATCAATATTTCGTGAGTCAGTGGAAGTTGTTGGAATGACCATTGTGCAAACAGAAGCCATTGTAGCACTCTCATGTGCAGTCTTCCCAAAGGTATCGCAACGAGAGAAGCTGCCATGAGACCCAAGACTTTCAGAACAAGTTTTGCCGGGGACTTTCTGGATGACAGCAGAAGAGAAATGTTGTTTTGAAGTGCTACTATCCTTTCTGTAGGAAGTCTTAGAACTAAGTGGTGCGTATCTAATTCCGCTCCTATGAATAAGATATGCTGTGATGGCTGTAGTAAAGATTTTTCGAAATTTACTGAAATTCCGAGGTGTGTACAAAGTTGAAGGGTGTAATCCCTGGCCTGTATCAGTTGATGCCTGGTGGTGGCAGACAGGAGCCAGTCGTCCAGATACGGAAACACCTGGAATCCTAGGCGTCTCAGATGAGACGCTACCACTGCCATGCATTTGGTGAAGACCCTGGGGGCTGTGGTCAGACCAAAGGGCAGGGCTCGAAACTGATAGTGACTGGCTCCCAGCCGGAAGCGCAAATGATCCCTGGACGCCCTGGCCATTTTGATGTGGTAGTATGCGTCCTTCAGATCTATTGAGCACATCCAGTCGTCCTTCTGTAAGAATGGAAGGATCGATTGAAGCGTGACCATTCGGAACTTTTCCTTCTTGACAAAGGTGTTGAGATCGCTTAGGTCCAGAATCGGCCTCCAGTCCCCTGTTTTCTTTGGAACTAAAAAGAACCTTGAGTAAGTTCCGAATCCTATTTGGTCCGCTGGGACTGGTTGGATGACTCTTTTTCTAGCAGCTTTGAAATTTCTGTAGCTGCTGGCTCTCGCAGATGGGGTGGTACATCTGGGAGTTTTCTTTGGAATGGGGTGGATAGAAATGGGATTTTGTAACCTCTGGTAACAACGCTTTTACCCAATTGTCTGAAGAAAGGTTTTGCCAGGCCTGAGGGTATAAAGCTAGCGACCCCGACTGCCTCCAGAGCAGGACAGTCGGGCCTCCTCTCAGGAGTGCTGAAAAGGTTTGCCAGGGAGGTTATCCCTGTCACCTTGGTTTTATGGACCCCTCTGCCGCCAGGGCGGCGTCTTCCACCTCTGCCCCCCCCTCTGCCTCTAGAGGGAGCATCACCCTGTGTGTTTGGGAAAGATCCTTGGGGTTTTCGAAACCACATTTTCCCACCACGTTGCTCTTTGGGGTACGGTCTGGAAGGGGTGGAAAAACGGACTCCGACAGCAGACAGAGTCTTTCCCTCCTGTTCACACCGGTAAGGGTCTCCTTTACTTTAGGGCCAAAAAGTGTGGCTCCATCAAATGGGGCGTTAGTAAAGGAAGACTTGAAGGCTTCCGCAAACGAACATAAGCGCATCCAAGATTGCCTACGAAGAGCAATCGCTGAAGCCGCTGCCCTACTCGATCCCTCGGCTGCATGATATCAGCCTCATGGACGAGTTTACAATGGATGTAAGGGTGTTGAGATGTGCTGTAACTTTCTCTGAAACAGCAGCATCTGTAGTACCCTGGAGGGTATCTCCCAACTCTTTGACTAGATCCCTCTGCAAGCGTGTAAAATGAGTCAAATAGTTCAGGGAACGCATAGGGAAAGCCGCTGGACTGATAATGCGCTTCCGTATCTGTCCATGGTCCTAGAATCTCTGTTAGGCGGATGGACAGATGAGGAAGACTCCGACATCTCCTTTTCGTGGCCGCTGCCACCACCATGGCGTCTACTGGAACTCCTTTGGTGAGGTAAGCCTTGTCCTGTGGTGCCGTAATGTACTTATTAGGCTTCCTAGGGACTGGTTCCACCATGTCAGGTGTCTCCCACGCCCTTCGAGCAATCAACTCCATTAACTCATCAAGGCGGAGTGACCCAGGAGGAGGAAGGGCGAGCACCAAATGCCTTCAGCAAGACTGACTCATCCTCAGAAGGGGGGAGGGATTGCCAGTCACCTCTCTGTTTTAGAATCTCCAAGATGTCAGAAAAGGAGACATCTTCTGAAGGTGACTTAGGGGACCCTTCTGACTCATCCAAGTCAGTATCAGATGTCAAAGATTCTTGTGGAGAATCTAAGTGTCTCCTCTTACACAATCTTTTCCTAGGGACTTCTTCGTGGGGAACATCCGAAGAAGCCTCCGAGGAAGAGGGGGCACCCTCCAGGGGTGGCTGAGACACCGGTGCTCGACGCTTGGATGTAGCCGTGGGTGCAGAGGAGGATAACGGTCCTTTATGGGGAGGAGAAGCTGTTCCTGCTGATGTGGTTGTCTGGGTAGACAACACCTTCCTCATGAGGTCGAAGGCCCCCGGGTCCCGAGTCGAGGTATCTCCCGGTTCAAGAAATGGGAAGAATCCCAAACAGGAACCGAAGGCACTGACCCGAGGACGGAACCGAGTCGATCCGCCGAGGCTCCAAGAGGGAGTGTCGGAACGAAACATCAGTCCGACTCGGTCCCGGAACCAAGGATGGATCTTGCCCGAGACTCCAGTACCGGATCGGATGGAGTCGAGGTGAACGGTGCCGACCGAGAAAAGGACAGTTCTGGCACCGAGGGCTCCACAATCATCAGTTCAGCTTCTTCCGGCTCCGAAGACTGGACAGGTCTCGGAGGAGGAACAGATGGAGATAGTGGAAGGCCTTCAAGTCTCGACACCAACTGAGAGGAGACCGAGATAAGCTTGGATAAGGCCGTATTCTCCATCAATTTCTGCACCACACGGTCCACATCGGTGTCGGAGAGGGGTCTGGAAGAACGAGTCGAAGGGATCGAAGACGGAGCCGACCTCAACAGAGTCAGTGGAGGGAGCTCAGTCACCGGTTCCAAGACTCGAGGCTCGGAAACTGCCAACAGTTGAACACTCGGCCCCGAAGTCTGTGGAACCGGTGATCTAACTTTACCCGAAGAGCTCGGAGCCGATGACTTGGGCTCCGACGTCTTCGATTCCTTCGAGGATTTGGATGCCTGGTCTGAAGCATCCAGAGCCTCCTGGAAAGAAGGTTTCAATAAACCTCTGTCCATCAGTTTCCTGCGCCTATCTGTCATGACCCTCCCACTAAAAGAGTGACAAATTGAACAGTCCTCTTGTAAGTGGAGAGGGCCAAGGCAGTAGACACAGGAACTGTGGTTGTCAGTGACTGACATTTTTTGGCCACACTGGCAACGTTTAAATCCAGATTTCATTTTCTCAGACATTTTGTAGTAAGAGAAAAAAAGTCAAGTCCAGTAACAGTCAAGTCCAGAGAAAAAAGGTCAAATCCGGTAAATATGTCAGTCCGGTTGTCTAATCCAAGTAGGGGTGGTAGGCCCCGAAAAACTCTATACCAGTTAAAAGAAGTTAAACTAAGTTAACGGTACCGAGAATTTTCTCTCTACACACACACCATACACTAAATACACTAACAAGTAATTTTTGAACAAGTTTCCTAAAATTTAACAAAAAGAAAGTTAAATCTTATCTGAAGATGCTCGAGCTAGCTCCCAGCGATGCTAATGCAGCAGCGGCAAACTAGATCTGAGGTAAAGGCAGAGGGGGATTGTGGGTATTAGATGTCCTCGAGCTTCTTCTCGATGCAGAGCTTGCAGTCGGCCGGCACGGAGCCGAGGATCGGCTCCGAACCCATGTGTAAGAACAAAGGCGAGATTGAACACTCTCACATCTAATGTCTATGGGTAATGGCAAGAGGAGACATATGAGATGGGAGAGAACACACAAAAGAGGATCCAGGGCTGGAATTACTGCAAGACTAAAAGCTAATCCCATCAGGCCTGCACTCCCATCCATACTGCTGGCAAATGTTCGATCCCTGGAAAGCAAAACTGACTACATACGGTTAGAAATGTCTACTCAGAACAAGGTGAGGAAGTGTTGTGTACTACTCAAACCTAGCTGAATTCTAACATCAATGACAGTTTAGTTCACATGGAGTGGATGTCACTTTTTCGGGCAGACAGAATACAATCTCTCAGTGGGAAGTCCAGAGGTGGAGGTGTCTGCATATATAGCAACAATAGCTGGTATACCAGCTGTGAGAGAGTCTCCACTCACTGCTCTGAAAATATAGAGCTCATATCACTGAAATGTGGACCTTTTTATCTACCAAGAGAGTTCAGCAGTATTAACATCACAGCAGTCTACATTCCTCCCAATGCTAATACAAATGAGGCATTGAACACTTTATATCAGGCGATAAATGAGCTGCAAAACTGAAACCCTGAAAGTGTTCATATAGTGGCAGATGACTTCAACCAAGCCAACCTGAATACAGTTCTGCCTCACTTCTTCCAGCATGTAGACTTTGCAACCAAAAGAGAGAACATACTGGATAAGGTCTATAGGAATGTTAAGCCAGCATATAAGGCAATGCCTCACCCACACCTGGGAAATTCTGACCATCTCTCCATCATGTTACTACCAGCATATACACCGATGGTAACTAGGGGGAAACCAACAGTGAAACAAGTAAGGATATGGCCAGAGGGTGCAGTCTCAGCACTCCAAGACTGTTTCAAGAGTAGAGACTGGACCATATTTAAAGAGGAGTACACTGTGGCAGTGATGGGCTTCATCTCAAAATGTGTGGATGATGTAACGATCACCAAAAACTTCATCACACATGCTAAACAGAAAATAGAAGTTATGTTCTTACCATAACGTTCCATGTTAGTTGTCTTCTTCTCGCCTTCTTCTTGCTGGATGGGTTCGGAGCCGACCTCGGCTCCGACTCGGCCACTCTAAAAGCTCGAGAGTTGGTTCCACCGGCTCGAGGCTCCCCTTATATCCCACAATGCTAGGCGAGAGTTACCTCAGATCTCGTTTGTAAGCTAACCCCAGCTTATAACAATAACAGTATAACTGTAAGACAGAATCCACCTCTAACAACAGGAAGAAAGAAGGGTGACCTACATCCTGAACCAAGAAATATGCATAATAGCATATGACTAAGAAAAAGGTGGTAGAAAGAGAGGTCACGATCACAACTCCTCTAGGTCTGTCCAGGCCAGGGGGAAGGAGGGTGGGGCGAAGAAGAAGCGAGAAGAAGACAACTAACATGGAACGTTATGGTAAGAACATAACTTCTATATGTTAAGTTGTCTATCTCGCCTTCATTCTTGCTGGATGGGACCGTCCCTAGCACCTTGTCCCGGGTGGCCTAACGGAACAGACTCCTGAGAACAGTGGAACCAAAGTTAGCTCTATGCCTAGAAGCTAAATCCAACTTATAATGAGAAATAAAAGTGTGAGGAGTAGCCCAAGTAGCCGCTGCACAAATGGTGTCAATAGGCAGTCTGTCTTGGAAGGCTAAAGAAGTAGCCAAAGCTCTGGTGGAATGGGCTTTAGGTTTATTAGGCAATTTCTGTTGTCTAATTTCATATACCAGGGAAATCAAAGATGTTAGCCATCTGGATAATGATACCTTTGAAACTGAAAGTCCCTTTCTGCTTTCCCGATAGGAGACAAACAGCTGATCAGATTTTCTGAATTGTTTTGTTCTATCCAAGTAGTACCTTAATTGACGATGAACATCCAGGCAGTGTAACTTTTGTTCAGACCTATTGGAATACTCTGGAAAAAGACAGGGAGGTCAATGCTTTGGTTTAGATTTGATGTTGAAACCACCTTAGGCAAAAAGGACGGGTTAGTTCATAAGGATACTCTGTCCTTATGGAACAAAAGATAAGGAGGACGACAACTGAGTGCTTGAAGTTCTGAAACTCTTCTGGCTGATGTAATAGCCACCAGAAAGAGAGTTTTCCATGATAATAATTTCAAGGAACATGAAGCTGCAGGTTCGAAAGGGGAAAGAATCAAAGAAGCAAGAACTAAATTTAGGTCCCAAGGAGAAGGAGGATTTCTTATAGGAGGTCTGAGAAGAAAAACTCCTTTCAAAAGGCTTTGCAAAGTTTGTGGGACATTAGGGCAGATTCAGAAATACCCACATGAAAGTTAGAAATAGCTGCCAATTGAACCTTAAGAGTAGATGGAGATGAACCTGCATGGAAGAGTTCAGCTAAAAATCAAGGACTAGTTGGATGGAAGCGGTGAAAGGATCTATGTCCTTTCCTTGTGCCCAATATGAGAAGCGTTTCCACTTACTCAAATAAATCTTCGAGTGGAAGATTTATGGGAAGCTATCAATATATCTCTAACAGAGTGAGATAATTGAGGAAGCCTGGCTACGGTTGGAATTGGAGGAACCAAGCAGTGAGGTTCAGAGAGGGAGGGAGCGATGAAACTGACCCGACTGGTGGATCAAAAGATCTGGAACTAGGTCCAGATTCCACGGTCGCTCAAAAGAAATTGATGTAGAAAGGGGAACCACACTTGCCGAGGCCAGTAAGGAGCAATGAGGATCAATGTGGCCTTCTGAGCGATAGCTTTCTGTATTACTTGAGAGATCAGTGGGAAGGAGGAAATGCATACAGAAGTCCCCGGGGCCAAACTTGGACTAGAGCGCCCCTGCTGGGTTGGCCTGGTAAAGGGAATAGAGTGAAATATTCTCTGCACTTGCTGTTTTGGGGAGTAGCAAAAGATCGCAGCAAGGCTGACCCCACTTGAGAAAGATTTCTCTCACTACAGAGTCTTTCAGAGACCACTGTGAGGCATGAGTATAGCTCTGCTCAACTTGTCCGAATGTGGTTGGACTTCCGGGATGTGCGTTGCTATCAGAAAACGCTGAGAAGAAATCGCCCATTGCCACAGTCTGAGTGCTTCTCGACACACGGCATATGATCTGGTTCCGCCTTGTTTGTTGATGTACCACACTACAGACATATTGTCTGTCTGGATTGCAATCGCTCCCAAGGGAAGAGAGTCTTGAAGGGCTTGCAACGCTAAAAGCACTGCTCTCATCTCCAGAACATTTATGTGCAAGTGGCATTCGTTGGTTGCCATGTGCCCTGGACTGTCCTGCCCTGATAATGCCCCCACCCGATCAGGGAGGCATCCGTTGTCAGAGTAGCAACCGGAGGAGGTGGAACAAATGGTCTTCCGACAGGAGCTGGGGAAGACATCCACCACAAGAGATGCTTTTTGCACGCTTGCGTGATCATAATGGTGTGAGACATTGGAAGTTCCTGGTATGACCATTGAGTAAAAAGCATCCACTGAAGGATCCGCATGTGGTATCTGGCCAATGGAAGGAGAGGTATGGCCGCTGCCATGATTCCCAACACCTTTAGAACTAACCTGGCTTTGACTCTGTTGTTGTTGAGAAGAAGTGACACCAATTTGTGAATGTCTGATATCCTTTGGTTCGTTAGCCTTGCAGACATGTTTATAGTATCTAAATTTGTGCCTATGTAGGTAATAGTACGACAAGGCGACAAAACAGACTTTTCGCAATTTATTGAAATACCCAGTTTTGACAAACGCGAAAAGTATAATCTCTGGCCATCAGAAGGAGATGCTTGGTGGGAGCTGTGAGAAGCCAGTCGTCCAAATATGGAAACACCTGGAATCCTTGTCGGCTCAGGTGAGAAGCTACCACTGCCATGCATTTGGTAAACACCGGGGCAGTGGTGAGACCAAAGGGCAGGGCCCTGAACTGAAAATGACTGGTTCCCAGCCTGAAGCGGAGGAATCTTCTGGAGCGCCTGTTCATTTTATGTGATAGTACGCATCCCGAAGGTCTATAGAGCACATCCAGTTTCCTTTGCCCAAAAGGGGAAGAATGGATTGCAGCGTGACCATCCGAAATCTTGTTTTCTTGACTGATTTGTTCAAGACACTGAGATCCAAAATCGGTCTCCAGTCCCCTGTTTTCTTTGGAACTAAAAAGAACCTTGAGTAGATTCCGGATCCTTGTTGGTCTGCTGGCACTGGCTGAATTGCTCTTTTGCAAGCAGTTTTGAAATTTCCAAAGCTGCTATATCCCTTTGAGCGGTGGAACATCTGGAAGGGATTTTTGCCTGATTTGGAAAACGAAGAAAGGGGATAGAATAGCCTTCGAAATGATGGACTGTACCCATTTGTCTTGAGTCAGGGATAGCCAGGCTTCTGGGTACAGTGACAATCTTCCCCGACTGCCTCGAAGATGGGCAGTCGGGCAACACCTCAGGGATGCTGAAAGGGCTTGTCAGGAAAGGCTTCCCGATTGCCCTGGTTCTGCGGACCCCCCCTGCCCCTAGGGCGACGTCTACCATTGTTATTCCCACCTCTGCCTTTGGTAGGAAAAACGACTCTGTGCGTCAGGCGAAGTCCCTTGAGATTGTTTACGGAACCACATCTTCCCACCCTTCTGGCCTTTGGGGTAAGGCCTAGAAGGGGTCGAAAAACGGACTCCGACGGCAGAAAGGGTCTTGCCATCAGTCTCGCACCTAGTCAGGGTTTCTTTCACTTGAGGACCAAAGAGAGATGATCCATCAAAAGGGGAGTTCGTGAAAGACGTCTTGAAAGGGTCCGAAATTGCATAGCCGCATCGAGGCGGGCCTACGTAAGGCTACGCGTGTGCCTGCGGCGCTGTGCGCTCCATCGGTCGCATAAGAGAGGAGTCGCATGGAGGAGTTGGATATGGAATTAAGGGTAGCCAGCTGCGTGTTCATCTTTTCTTGAAACCCGCAGCTGTAGGATCCTTTAACATTTCACTCGCTTCCTTGATCAAGTCCCTTTGAAGACGAGTGAAATGGCACAGGTAGTTCAGCTTAACGCATGGTAAATGTCGCTGAGGAGAACATCCGCTTCCGTACCTCTCCATGGACCTATATTGCGTGTTAGGTGGATGGACAGGCACTGAAGGATCAGCCAGTTCCTTCTTTGTGGCAACAGCTACCACCATAGCATCCACAGAAACTCCTTTTGATAAAAATTGCTTGTCTGATGGAGCTGTGATGAACTTAGAGGGTCTCCTGGGAGTGGGGTCCACTGAATCAGGAGCCGTCCCATGCCTTCTTAGCAACCACCTGCATGAGGGGTCGAAGGGAGGGACACCCAGGAGGTGGAAGGACGAGAGCCAACGCCTCAAGATACACAGATTCGTCCTCCGAAGGGTTGAGGGCTGGCCAATTTCCCTCTGTTTCAGGATCTCCAGAATGTCTGCAAATGAGACATCTTCAGAAGGGGAACGGGGAACCCTCAGAATCATCCAAATCTGTGTCTGACGTGATAGACTCAGGTGAGTCAATGTGTTTCCTCTTGCACTTCCTCTTCCGAGGGGGCTCTTCTGCCAAATCAGGAGAGGCCTCGGAAGAGGATGAAATCCCCACAGGGGCTCCTGAGGAGCTGGCTCTCTGCGGTCCGGGATGAGGGAGTGAGTCGACTTACCCTGAGGCAGCATAGAGGGAGGGGCGGACGGAGCCGACTGTGGAGTAGAGCCAGGCTCTAACACACTCCGCATGACCTCGAATGCACCCCTGTCAGGCAGAGCCAGAGGTCCCCGCCCGAGGAGCTAAGAACCCCTCGGCACCGACAGTGATGGCTCTGAGGCCGATGTCGGAGCCGAACTCACCAGCGCCAAGCCCGAGAGGGAGAGGGGTCGGACAAGGGTCCGATGCCACTCACCCTCGGAGCCGACGAGGGAAGTCCGGCCGAGATTCTTCCAAAGAAGAAAACGGAGCCGACAGCGGGCGAAGACAATTGTCTCGGCCCGGTAATCACAGTCTCGGTTCCGACGACCCGGCTCCGAACTCAAGAGAGTCGAAGGAGGAAAAGTTGATGGACGGGGCAGGCACCGACTGATGAGTCGGGCTCTGAAGCATCTGGGCTAGTGCCTCGGACTTAAGTAGTCGACTCACTACCCTCTGAAGGTCATGATCGGACAGCCTCGATGACCTAGAGGAATGAGACCTTTGGCTCCGTTCAGACAGCAGGGGAGATCCTGGAGCCGAATGAACGGAGCCAAGAGATGGTGACCTAGACCTCTTCCTAGTTGTCGGCTCCGAAGGTCTGGTCGGAGCCGACACGGAAACCTCAATAACCTCGGCTCCGGCCGGAGCCGAGGGAGCCACAGAAACTGTGGACTGAGACTTATCGGCTCCAGCCGGAGCCGATAAAGGCAAAGGTTGAGCAACCTGAGGTCTCGGCTCAGAAGCCGGAGCCGAAGACCTCGATGCCTTTGAGGGCTTCCTGTTGAAACTGACAGGGAATCCTCTGGCTTCAGTAAGCCTCTAAGAATTAATTTGTTTTTTCTTTCCTGCAGGACCCTGGGGCTGAAGCCATGGCACACAGCACAGGAGTCCTGCAGGTGCAAAGGCCCCAGACAATAGACACAAGAAGTGTGAGCGACTGTCAGAGACATTTTCTGACAGCACGCATCACACTTCTTGAATCCGGAGACCTTTGCTTCTTTGGACATTTCCCTGACTAACAGGTGTACACAAGCACACACCCAAACACACAAGTTATACCCTGTCAGGAAAAAATAACAATTTTAGTAGTAATACTAGAATTTAAAGTACACTAAACTAAAGTAAACTACAAGAAACACAAACACTCCACTAGGGAAGGGAAGGCCTAAGGGCCCAAAGGAAGAACCAAAGGTTCTTTGGTAAAGAAACGGAAAATTTGGGGTTCGGGGATAAAGTTTTGTAATCTACACTAACTAAGAAAGAAATTTAACTTAAAAGGGGTTTAAAAGAGTAACTTTACAAGAAAAATTAACACTCACCAGGAACCGGTAGAAGCAACCAACCTCGAAGCTGTAGCGGCAAACGAGATCTGGGGTAACTCTCGCCTAGCATTGTGGGATATAAGGGGAGCCTCGAGCCGGTGGAACCAACTCTCGAGCTTTTAGAGTGGCCGAGTCGGAGCCGAGGTCGGCTCCGAACCCATCCAGCAAGAATGAAGGCGAGATAGACAACTTAACATCCCTAGTTCACTAGCGAGATATATGAGCTCCTGAAAGCAAGGAATGCAGCCTTTAAGTCTGGAGACAGGGATGCCCTCAGAACAGCCAGAGCAAATCTGAACAAAAGAGTGAGAGAAGCAAAATGTGCCACTGGTAGGAAGATCCATAGCTACTTCTCTGACCAAAAAGACTCCAGGTGCTCATGGTCAAGGTATCCAGCAAATAACAGACTACAGGCCCTTATCTTCACATTGTGAGAACAATGAGCAATTCCTTAACATGCTGAAAGTCTACTTCAGCAGATTCAACGACAGGAACAAAACTGGGATGAAAATCCCCACCATTCCAAATGAAGAAGTGCTTATCCTCAATCCAGCTGATGTTCAGATGACATTAAGCTAGGTTAACTTGAAAAAAGCAGCTGGACCAGACAACATCCTTTGGCGAGTACTCAGAAACTGTGTAGTGCAACTAACACATGTCCTCATGGATATCTTTAATATCTCTCTGAATCAGGAAATAGTTCCCAAATGCTTCAAAAACATGACAATAATACCACTACCAAAGAAGTCACCACGATCATGCCTCAATGATTACCGCCCTGTAGCCCTAACCTCCAATGTGATGAAAAGCTTTGAGAGGCTGGTTAAGGAAGCAATAACATCTAAACTACCTGTGGATCTTGACCCGCTGCAGTTTGCTTACCAAGCAAACCCCTCTACTGTGGGCACCACAGCACTGGCACATCACTTATCACTGGAACATCTAGAAAGTAAAAAGAGCTAAGAGAGGTTACTATTCATTGACTTCAGCTCTGCTTTCAATATAGTCATCCCTATACAGTTCATAAGGAAGCCGCTTCAACTAGGCATCAACATACCACTTTGTAACTGGACTCTGGACTTTCTCACGGACAGACCTCAGAAAGTGTGCATAGGATACAGCTCTTTGGATAGCATCACTCTGAATACTGGAGTTCCTCAAGGCTGTGTACTGAGTCCCTTGCTGTTCACCCAGCTAACACACAACTGCACAGTGAGGTACAAAACTAACCACATCATCAAGTTTGCTGATGATAGAACAATGGTGGGCCTTGTCAGCAACGTTGGTAAGGTAGTGTGCAGGGCTGAGATAGAACAACTGATTGCCTGGTGTGACAGTTAACAACGTATTTATTTATTTTATTTTATTTTACATTTGTTTACTGGGAAAGTTCAACTGGGCTGAGACTGACCATTTTTAGTGGAGGCCTGGGGAGAAAGTTCAACTGGGCTGAGACTGCCCATTTTTAGTGGAGGCCTGGGGAGAAAAGCTCAGGTCTATATTAGAACATCGAAGTTTCAAAACTTCGAGTGTTCTAGTATCGAACCCTAGTCAACGAAATTTTAAAACATCGAACATACAGAACAGCGAATTTTTTCCTAGAGAAAAAAATTTGCTGTTCCAAAACACATACACACAACACAAGCACACCAAAAAAACAGCAATCCACACACATACACCTAAACTCTTACACCTAACCCTACACTAAACTATACATACACCACTAACTAGCCACTTACCTTAACCCAAACCCTAAAGTCCGTCACTATCGCACAGTCACTTCACCCACGCCCTAACCCTAATTCACCTACCCCGCCCTAACCCTCACGTCCACACAATCCCACACTTACCTGAACCCGACCCGTAACTTTCCACCACAGCGCTGAAAATACCTAAGCAACAGAAACGGACAACCAAATTCTTTCCCTAGGAAAAAATTTGGTTTTCTGTTTCTTCGATATTTTCATCGTTCGCTGAAAACAGGTTGATATTAGAACACTCGAAGTTTTGAAACTTCGGTGTCCTAATATAGACCCGAAAATCTCCACATAGTACATCACACTATAATAATTTTCATGAACATTCAATGCAGAAGACATGCAACATAATCACAGTACAAGCAATTTTCAACAATTCTATACAAAAAAATATACAACATAGTCCTTTTAAAAACATTTACTGTAAAAATACATAGAAAGTAGTATACCTGTAATTAATGTGAGAAAGTGATACACTATGAAGTATCATGCATGTTGCAACATTAGAACTTTACATTTAAAGCATCATCTGTAATTAATAATGAGAAAAAAAACTAGGTATTTATTAGATTCGTCTGGGTTTTGACAGTTGCATATCTGTTTGGACAGATAGAACTTAAACTGACTTTTGAAGTTAAATTTGTTATTTTGCATTCTGATTTCATTGGGGAAGGACTTCCAGATTTTGGCAACTGCGCTTGAGTGAAGGGATACACCAGACATATATTTGCTTTTAGATATTTCTACTAACATTTTGTTTGTGGATCTTAGTTGGCAGTTGTTGTAGAGACTGAGTAGGCCTGTTAGAGCTGGTACGTTACTGGGGTGGTAGACTGTTTGGTGCATCATGGTCAGCTGGTTAAAGTTTAATAAGTTAGGTAATTCTAGTCAGCCTAATTGTTTAAGGGCTTGACAGTGATGGGATCAGTAGGAGGAATTGGTAGCGAATTCTGCTATTTTGCTATAACAAATGGTTAATTTGTTTGAGTCACCTTTGTTTAGGTTAATTAGAACAGGCGATGAATACAGTAATGTGGAGAGTAGGTGAGTTCTAGCTATGATGGCTGTACTGTCACTGGTCAGGTAGTTTTTGCATCAATAAAGCGTGCTGAATTTTTAAGAACTTTAGTTACGGTCTGGGCTATATGTTTATCGAATTTCAGATTTTGGTCGATGATTGTTCCTAGTAGTTTGGTTTGTGGCACTAGGGTGATGAGAGTGTTGTCCTTTGAGGATATTTTAAAAGGGGGGTGGGGTCAGTAGCCTTGGAGGGATAGAACAGCATGAGTTGTTTTTTTTTTTTAGGATTTAGAATAAGCTGGGAGTGACAGCCAGGTTTCTATGGCGATGAAGGATCCCTGTGTTATTTCTTGAAGAATTTGGAGAGAGGGAGCTGAGCAAATTAGGGTGGCATTATCGGCACATTGTACCAAGTCTGCTTAATGGGTGGCTGTGTGTAGGTTGTTTGTGAAAATGATGAATAGCAGGGGTCCAAGTATAGATCCCTGTGGTACTCCTAGGGTAACTGGGAGGAGGGGAGATAGACAAGTCCACCCAGTTAACGGCCTGCTGGCTATTGGAAAGATCGCCTTTAAACTAGGACAGAGTGGATTTATCAAGGTTGTGTTGAGAAAGGACAGTTAGAAGTTTGTTGGGAGAGACTGTATCAAATGCTTTAGACAGGTCTACAAAGACAGCGGAGACTAGCTTGCCTAGGTTCTGTTGCTGATTGACAGTATTGATAAAAATGATGAGGACAGTAGCATTGCTATGGCATGGGTGGAACCCATATTGGGTTTTGGTAAGAAGGTTGTTGGATGAGAAGTAGATTAGTATCTGTGAGTGAATACATTTTTCCAATACTTTTGACAATGGGGAGAGTATGGCTATTGGTCATTAGTTAGATAATTTAGATGAGGAATCATCTTTATGTACTCTGTCATTGTCCATGTTGGTGTGAATGACCTGAGATGTACCTTCCTGGACTACATGAAAAGAGACATAGAGGAACTCTCCGATCTTGTAGCCCAGGCAGGTATGACCCTAGCCGAGTAGCATCCTGCCCATCACCCAGAATGATACCACAGTACAAGGACAAAATGATTGACTTCAACAATTGGCTAAGCTTCTGGTGTCATTCTAAGGGGATCCAGTATCTGTCTGCCTGGGATGACATGATTGACAGACCACAATGTTTTGCCAGAGATGGCCTGCACCCGTCGTCCTTGGGATTCCGGATACTGGCTAAGGCTCTTGCCAGCCCTATAGTGCCTTTTTTAGGCAAGGTTCAAATGACAAATTCACCACCGTAACAGATACAAGCAAGCAAAATCTGAGGGTAATGCTACTCAATGCTAGAAGTCTAAACCTCAAAATGCACTCACTTGAGGCACTCCTTAAAATGGAAAACATCGACATCTGTGCTGAGACAGAGACCTGGTTCAAGGCTCCAGAGAGCACCCCTGCATTACCAGGTTATAATTCATACCACACCTTTCGGCCATCTTACCTGGACCGAAACACTAAAGGCAGAGGCGTGTCCATATTCATTAAGGATATCCACATCTCCAGGCTAATTGCTCAGCATAATGCATCCGAGATTATCCAAGTGCAACTAACTCTGGGCAAGACCGCAATCCAAATTGTAGCTTGCTACATCCCCCACCATGCCCCAAGATTCCCACTCCTCATTTGTTGATACACTGGAAAATATTAGGGTACAACCCAACACCCTAATAATGGGCGATTTCAACTACCCCACAATTAACTGGAAAAACTACTCCTGTACTAACTTTTGTACAACGTTTTCTGGAATTCATAAATTCCAATGCCTTAGATCAACTTATCCACATCCCCACCAGGGGCAGCAATATCCTAGATCTGGTCATTACCAACATGGGCGACCAGTGTTCCACACCAGAGGTCAATTCCTTGTTGGTCAGATCCGACCACAAGCTAATCACCCTAGACATCCACATCCCTCCCCCCCATTAGGGAAACCACCATAAAAAATTTCTCCAAAGCCAACTTCACACTTCTTAAGACAGAAGTGGCAAACTTCACGACACCCATGCAGATGGACAATAGAGGTACGATCGCTGAATCCTACACAAATGCACTTTATAAGCATTTACACGAATGCATGGATCATGCTATCCAAAACAGAACCAAGATGCTATCCTCCAAAAAAAGGAAACCAACTGATATTGCCAACATCCTAGCAGATAGGTTCAGTGCTAGCTTTACCCCACTCTCACCCCCTAAAGGGCCCATCTATATACCAGAAAAATGCAAAGTTCCTGTAATCACGGCTGCACAGGTAGAAACCACACTCTCCAAAGCCAAGAATACAGCATCCATGGGAATGGACAACATCCCAGGCTGCGTTCTACACGAACTACAGAATGAACTGGCACCCCACCTAAGTACCATGTTAATCATAGCCTCACCTCAGGTTTTGGGCCCACTGAATAGTGCACAGCGAAGGTTATCCCACCCCACAAAGGGGGAGCCACCACAGACCCCGGGAACTACCACCCCATTAGCCTGATAAGCCTGGTCTGCAAGGCCATGGAACGTATCATTATGGAACTTATAAACAAAGACATTGGTGATCTCCAAACTCTGGACTCCACCCAGTTCAGGTTTGTAAAAGGAAGATCATGTCACCTAAACCTGACAGACTTCTTTAAAGCAGTCACCAAAGCTGTAGACAGGGGTAAGGTGGTTCACACAGCCTATCTAGATCTTGCCAAGGCTTCTGACACCATCCTCCACTCTGGAATTAGAGATAAACTCATTAAACTAGGTATCAATCCCTATGTCACAAGATGGGTTGCCAACTGGCTCACTGACCGAACCCACACTGTGAAAGTAGCAGACTCCAAATCCGACTTCAGACCAGTGACAAGTGGAGTACCACAGGGTTCAGTCCTGGGTCCTCTCCTGTTTGGTATCTACTTCTCTGAAGTACAGGCTAACACAGAAGGTCTTTGGTTAATGAAGTTCGCAGATGACTGCAAACTAGGAGCCATAATCGAAACTCCTAACAATGTGGACATTCTACAAAAGGGCCTCACTGTGACAGATGCCTGGTGCCAAAGCCATGGCCTCAAGCTCAATGCCAAAAATTGCATTGTCATCCTCTTTGGTAAAAATTCTGTACCCATGAGCTACCACATAGGCGGTAGTCTACTTAACACTGAAAGTGTGATAAGAGACCTTGGGATGCAGGTGGACAGTAGTCTCTCCTTTGATAATCACATTGCCACAGTAATCAGGAAATCCTTCTACGTGGCACACCTAATCACAAAAGGTTTCTCATCCAGAAAAAAAAGAGGTCATCATTCCCCTCTACTCATCACTCATTAGACCCATTATAGAGTACAACGCTCCTTTTGGTATGTACCTCACAAGACATCTACAACAACTGGAAAGGCCGCAGAAATACCTCACAAAGAGAATTACTGGCCTCAAACAGATGGCTTACGCAGGCAGTCTCAAAAAACTCCAGCTTTATTCCATCGCATATCGCCTACTCAGAGGCGATCTCTGCCTAACATACAAAGCTATGTCAAACCCTGAGCTGTTGGACATGCTCCACTTAAAGAAATCCCAATCATTCAGAGCTACATGGTCTGTGGACCTAAACCTTGTCACCACAACAAACAGAACATGCTGGAGGAATGGATTCCTGTCCCACAGACTTCCCATACTCTGGAACAAACTACCTATGTCAAACAAAGCTCCTCATTAGCACTCTTCAAGAAAAATCTTGATGATTGGATGGGAAATAGGAAATTCACCCCGGGGATCACTTCCATGGCTCTGCTCGACTGGGGCACAGGAAAATAATTTTCTTGGGTGGCGAAAGCCAGAGTACCTTTTTGGCTAGGTTCATATAGGCCCTAGGGCCAATAGCCTAGTACCTTCCTATGAACCTATGTACAGAATTATGCAAGAGATTTTCCAGGGGGAAGGAACTGATTGCTCAGCAATGGATCTAGTAATTGAAAAAGAAACAGGGTATGCAATGGCTTTGGCTGCGATTCGGAGGTTTTCAGCTCGAGGCAGCCAGCCAAGCAACCAGAAAAACATTAATCAACCGGTTAAGTATGCCTCAGGGCAGTGGAGCAGTTGAAAGTATCCAGTTTCCTAAGCTAAAAACTTATGCATGCATGACAATTAGCAGCTTCCTATGGTAGAATACTTAGCATTAAACGTGAACAAAACAAAGGAATTAATTGTGGACTACAGGAAAAATCACAAGGAACATTTTGTTCTAACCATCAATGGAGAAACAGTAGAGACAGTGAGTAACACACAGTTTCTGGGGGGTTCATATTGATGAGGACTTTTCCTGGTCTACCCATACAAATGCCACTGTCTGGAAGGCAAATCAGAGGCTGCACTTTTTAAGAAGTTTGAGGATAGCAAACATACCATCAACAGTTCTCACAACCTTCTATAGAGGTAGAATAGAAAGTATCCTGACAAACAACCTCACAGTGTGGCATGGAAGCTGCTCTGTCTCAGAGCACAAGGCTCTACAGAGAGGGGTGAAGGCAGCTGAGAGGATCATCAAAACTAACCCACCAGCCATCCATGGCCTGCACATGTCCAGAAGTCTAGGCAGGGCCAAAGAAATAATTAAGGACTGCACACACCCTGCTCACAGACTGCTTGCATACCTATCACATGTCAAGCTGTTCCATAGCATAAAGTACAAAACTATGAGATTCAGAAACAGTTTTTTCCCACAGGCCATCAGACTGTTGAACTCCGGCAACAATTATGCTCCACGCCGACCATCTGGGCCATCAGTTCAATCTGGAAGCCTACCTCAAATTGTGCAATAACCTGACTGCCTGTCTCAATTCAGTATTAGTGCAATACTCAGTCAGTCAAGCCAATCCACTGGTCATCAGGGGTAGCAGTAAGGCCAGAGAAATGTCTCATTATAGTGCAATATATAATGCTAGTCTGTAACTCAATCACAATGCAATATTCACAAATGTCTCACTCTTGGCAATACTCAATGTAAGTTTTTACCGCAATGTCTTACCTCAGTATTGTGCAATACTCAAGCAAGCACAGAAATCACTGTATAATAAATGTTAAAGTGAGTTTAAATTATACGTAGGATTATTCATCTAGAACATTATGGTATATAGTAAATAATTATAGATATATTAATGTCTTGTTGTATTAAATCTAAGCGATAGCTGCACATTTGAGTCCAGAGATATGGAATTTTGTTCAGTTTTTGCACTTGTGTGATTGATAAGTTTATCTGTGTGTACTATTCTATTAACCACTGGGGCCTTTTTAAGACAAGCCATGCATCCCAAATCTCTGACAAGTTTTGGTACCCTTGGTCAGTGTAAACAGGGGTTTGGGAAATTAACCATTTACATGCTGCCTATGTCCATTAGAGAAATAAGTACCAAACTAGGGATAAACTTGCTGTTCCCCATCCATCTGTCCAAGTTACACTTGAATTGAGGTTAGGGTGGAACTCTGCTTCACATGGATGGGGAGCCTGTTCTAGAGAAGGGCAGTCTCTGGGATACACACCTGTCTCTCCAGTACCTCCTATTTATATCACAAGCAAGGTGCAAGTCTTTAGAATTGGTGATTCTAGTGCTGTTTGTTTTTTAGATGTGCATGAGGTCCATCAGTGTAGGGTCCAATGATGTCTTGTATGCCAGGCATAAATCTCCCCTCAACAGCCTAAAAAGGAAGAAATACAGGGATATAACTTTGAGGCGCTATGCACTGGGCATGTTACTCACAACCTGTACTCTTTTAGTGAGGAACTTCTGTTGATATTAAAATCATTGGATGTACCTGGTTAGGTACAACCAAAAGGGGGGGTATTGTACTCAATGGTAGGTCTGATGAATGCTGAATACAATAGAACAATGACCACCTTGGGCCTAGATGCCACACCTTTGTTTATATGTTGCAAAACGAAGAATGATTTCTTCACTACCATGTATAGTCAAAAGGTGTGTCAATATGGTAGTTACCAGGTATGTCTGATTTCCTGAATGATACTGTTATACATTTCTTGACATTTAGCTTTAATCCATGGCTCTGACATGAGATTTTGTCTGGGGCAGCCCTTCTTTGAGAACATTTGTTTCGGTGTTTGATATGATGGTCTCTCATCTCTCGAGATGAAGGAAGACTCTCTCTCTCATCACTTTCCTCAGGGGTGTCAATCAGAACATGAATCATAACTGATGAAGAGACCCCTGGAGTAAAGTTACCCTGGTGCCCTGCTATTCCCAAGGACTTCAGAACTGATACCAGCAGTCAAAGCCCTGGAAAAGTAGGGGTCTCCAAGTGTTCTCTGGTCTCCAACAGGAAACCTAACAAAACGTATGCACACAGGGCATGAGCAACAAATGTCTCCTTTCTGACAGAGGTGAGGAGATACAGCCCTGACATTTCTCTCTCTTCTTTAAATCCTCCATTGTCCAGGTTGCTGAGTCCCGGAGCACTTGAACCACAGTTATGGTTTCATCCCTCTGTGTATCAGAGCTGAAAGGTGCTTTTAGTTAATTTGCAATCAGAGGAAAATAGTTTGGCTGTGCAAGTCTAAAAGTTAAAATGAATAAGTGAGAGGTTTTTTTTCTGCTTTTGGTACCCAGTTTGTGTTATAAATGATCTAACAGTAATGCTGTCTATGATCTTCAAATGTTATAAATTTACATACTATTTTACTGCTGTTTAGTCAAGTCAGGAGTTTTGGGATGAGAACAGGACAATCAGTGGTAATGAATCCTCTGCTTTGGAAAGCTGAGGTACAAAATAATAAGTGGTCTAAGTAATTTAATGAGTTTGTAGTAAAGTTTCAGTTGAGTTTGTAAGTTATAGAGGGTTTATATCATAACTGCGAAACCGCACAACATAGAACGGCATTTCATCAAATCCGAACCCTCGAATGCTAACAATATCGAAGCTGCAAAACATCGAATTCTTACCCAGGGCAAGAATTCGGTGGGCTGTTCCGCATCTTTGCTATTTCCTCCACTGTAGTGCGATCTTGGAGTTGGTATATTTAAGTAGGGGGGTGTAGGGGGCGAAGCCTTCCACATTAGACAAAGTTTCTGGTGTGCTTGTATTGTGTGAGTGTTTCTCGAAACAGCAATTTTTTTTCCCTGGGAAAAAATCTGCTGTTCTGAGCTTTCGATGTTATCACATTTCGAACTTCCAAGTTCGAGCTTATGGTGTTCGATATTTTGGAAGTTCGATTATGTGATATAAACCCAGTTACAGATGGCTAACAGTGTGATAATTAAAGCTTTGTAGAGTGTTCCTTCAGATACCCAAGTGTGTATTACTTTCATGTGGGCTTACTGGATTTCCTTTTACATTTAGAATATTAATGGGGAAGATTTAGAGCAGCATGTTAAGGTTATTACAAGCATGTCTTTTTGGTTTTGCTATATTAACTGTTATACATATCTCTTCTAAGCCAATTATCAGAGATTATAAAAATCTTTTATATGTCTGTTTTATTGTTTTGGTTGTTTGACCTCCTTTGAGAGTGAGTAATTTAACTGTACAGATGATTACATTTAGGTCTTAAAGATCTTGGGTTTGCTGATTTATGAAGACAGAGAACAGATCTAGACAAAGTGCAAATCTTTTAGGATACCTCCATAGATATGTTAGCTGATACTGAAATATCCCAGCATTTCTACAGTTGTTTTTTTTAATGATTAAGGTAAATATGAATAGCATACGCTAATCAGACTACCCAAAATAACAAATCCATGAAATCACATTAACAGAGCTGGCCTTGGTAGACTGCTGGAGAATCTTACATTCGGTCTCTCAGGACTATACTTTCCCAGCTCCCAAGCAGGATATAACTTCTCATTTAAACATTTGGCTGATATCCCAACACATTTTCAACATTGCAGAGGAATCACATATTACCTGAACCACTCTGTCTGATAAAACTTTGCTAAAACAAGGGTTTTACATTCTCATTCATAGTTAACTTCCCACACCACATAAAATTCGATCTGTTAAGGTTAACAGATCGCTGCCTTTTGGAACAATAGTTGAGAGGAGACAGAATATACTTCCTTATATGGACTAATTTTAAACAAAGGTTAAAAAGACTTTGCATTTCACTTTATAAAGCAAGAAAATTATTTAAATCGACTGAAATGTATTAAAGAATCAAACTGCTTCACTTGAAAGTCAATATAAAATGGAACCTTGTCAGGATAAAACAAAACTAACATAACTAACTTAAAGAAGCAGCACAAATTACAATTACTCATAGCCTAGAAAAATAGGAAACGTGTAGAAGGTGTAGTTATTTTAATTCAAATGAATTAAATCATTCAACGTATTAGTCTAATATTGTCAGGAAACAATCATAAAGTTAGCAGTCATAGGGCTGAGTGACTCCATTGGTAGTGTCGTTAAAGGCTTGGAAAATCAAGCTGCATACTCTTTTTCTACACAACACAATGAGAAGTGTTTATTTCAATTTATTGCTTCTCTTAAACTGCCTAGAGATTCACATAACAAGTATCTAAAGTTAAACCCTTCTAAACCAAATTTTCTGGAAGAAATTAACCAGGCTATAGATAATTGGGCACCGGGGTAAAGCTATTCTTATGTTCAGAATCAGTTGGATTTTCTCTACTGGCAGTTCTACAATCAATTAACTAAACCCATCTGAAAACATTTTCCTTTTACAGCTAGAATTGAACCCATTATAGCACAAGGTATTAAACATTAATACAAATATACTTTATTTTCACTGTAAATATTTTTTATGTAATCCACATTCCTTACTGAATGTTTAACTTGCACTAAAATCATGACTTACAAATTACATTCTGAGTTATGCATAGCATTAAAATGAACTGCCAAAGGACTATGCTTGTTATTTGCCCCTATATTTCTAAGGTGCTCTTTAATGTGCATTTAAGTGAATTGCAGATATTGTGTGCTATCCTCCCTGGAAGGCTTTTTGCTGAGGTACCAGGGGAAACAGACTCAATGGCAGAACGCAGTTATTAGTTTATTATATTATAGTTGTGTCATTATACATGTTTTTTTTTTTTGTTCTGATATCGATACCCCTCATATTCTGTGTGGAGAAGTAGATGGAATTCAAAGAAGCATTGAAGAATTTATGGATGATTCAGGAAGTATTGCCCACTTTGAGTCAGCTGTTATGAACTTTTTTAAATGAATTCAAACAGTTGAAAAAAAATTGCCACAAAATTGTTTTGTGCTGACTTTCCATATGGAGCTATCAGGTGAGCTAAAAGAAACCTTGCACGAGTTGGAAAAGTGTATGCTTAGTGAAGCAAAGAAGCATTTCAATATTTTAATATTAAAAAAATAATTGGGATTACATAATTACAGCAACAACTGAATATTCCAGATCCAGCTAAATAACAGATGTTCTTAGTCTCCCATTGCTGCAGTCCTGACATATGGGCATTCCGCTGTCCACAATCGGCCCGAATACCAAAGGGCTAGAACCGGCGTCGGTCATCGGCGCCCGAGACTGACATCAGTACGTGTCAGTACAAATGCGCATGACCGACGCCATAACCTCAGTCTTTCTTGCCGCGTGGTCCTAAACAGAAGCTGCATTTGCAAGTGCCGTTCGGCGTTCTGGAATTGTCGGTTTTCGAGATTCAGACCGGAGACCAAGTTGGGCTAAGTACCCCGTTGGGGACACTTTTGTCTTTTTCTTGCCTCAGTATTGACGGATGTCAGAAAAAGTTAATAACTGTATTTCTTGTGGGAAACAGATTCCTCATAGGGATTACCATTCACTCTGTATTCCTTGTTTGGGGCCTGAGCACGACGTTGTTGGGTGTCGCTTTTGTGCTACTTTTAACAAGCGTACTATTAAACGCCGGTTGGACTGTGCTAGGCTGGTGTTTGGTAAACGTTGTAATTACAACATGCCGCCGGATTCGCCGACGCCTGGTTCTTCTAAAAAACGCAAAGAGAAGGCTTTGCGGTCCAAACAGGATGAGTCGTCCACTCCGGACGCCGGTTCTGTGGAACCACTGACTACTTCAGCGGCTCCTTCTGAAAGTTTACCAGAGTCTCAAGGGGAGCCTTTGTTACTACAGGAAGTGGCTTCTCCTGTGTTAGGCCAGGCTGAGGGTGCTTCTCTGTTGTCAGTGGTTCCCTCCCCTCATAGGGTAGTTAGGCCTCCTTCTTCTCTAAGCAAAGCCCATTCTAAGTCTAAGTCTGCCCATGCTGGTGCTAGTCCCCAGGGTCCAGCTCCTAGGAAGCACATGTTAAAGATGGCTGAAGATTTGATTACTTTAATTAGGGGTTCTATGCCCCCCCCCCTGAGAAGAGGCCCAGGGTAGAGACAGTGTTGGAGGGTTTGGTTCAGTCTTCCAATGAGTCAGATTCCTCTGTGGAAGAACTTCAGGATTTCCCTCCCTATTCTGATTCGGAGGCTGAGGACACTACTCCCTCTGCGTCCCCTCCAGAAGATTTTTCTTTCTCTGAGACTTTGCATTCCATGAGGGAACATTTCAAATGGGAAGGCCAGGATTATTCTGATTCTCGTAAAAGGCTAAGAGAATTCTTGTTTTTGCCTCAGCATAGGCCCTTGGCTATTCCCCCTGTACTGGATGTTGTTCAGGATGTATTTTCTGAGGCTGCCCTTAACCCAGATTCTCTGCCTCCTGCCCCGGTTAAACCAGATAGATACTACAGGGTTCCGGAAGCTCACAAGTACTTATTTAAGAGTCCTAGGGCTGATCCAGAAACTATTTCTCAAGGGCCCAAAGGTGTTAGGGCTTCTGTGGTTAAAAATCCAGTTCCTCTGGACAAGGATGCTAGGGCCCTGGATAGGTGGGGTAAAAAACTATATACCTCTTCTACTTTGGCTATGAGGGCTTTAAATTGTCAGTTTCATATGCTCAGGTATCAAAATTATTTGCTGGGTCAATTGCAATGTAAAGTAGATGCTTTAGCTGAAGGTATTGAATGTAAGGAGCTTCAGGATTTAGTGCATGCTTCAGACCAAGTTGGTAAGCATTCTTTGCAGTGTGGTTTTGATGCTTTACAGGCTTCTTCCAGGGTGGCTGCTACTAGTTCAGTTGTTCGCAGGCACGCCTGGCTTAAAGATCAGATCTTGTCAGAGCATGTTAAGGCTCAAATTATGGATGCTCCTCTGCAATCTGATGTTCTTTTTGGCCCTCCAGTAGAATCAGTTTTGAAAAAAATGGAGGAAAAAGCTAAGTCTATGCAGACAGTTAAGGACTTACAGGTTCAGCCCCCTAAGTTCAGTAGGAATTGGCCTGCTAAGGGTTGGTCTTTCCCCTCTTCAGATTATCCATCTAGGGGTAGATCGAGGCGAGGTAGAGGTAGGGCTTCCTCTCAAGGCCCTATTACGTCTAGGACTTTGAGTTCTTCTACCCCTTCTGCTGGGGAGGGCAGGGGTCAGTCCTTTCGGAAACAGTCCCAATGACCTGTGTCTTCAGCTGCCGGACTCTGCCTTGCTGGCAGCTCCTCTAGGAGGAAAACTGGGACTTTTCAAAAGGAATTGGCATTTGGTTACCCAGGACAAATTGGTTTTGGACATAATAAATCGAGGCTACAAGTTTTATTTTCACACATTCCCTCCTTTCAAAGGTATGCCGGATGTGCCTCATCAGCAAAGACTGGAAGCACAGGCACAGATTTCTTCTCTGCTTCAGTTGGGAGCAATACAGGAAGTACCTTCTGCTGAAAGGGGCACAGGGTTTTATTCCCGTCTTTTCTTAGTACCAAAGAAAGGAAATTCTTGGAGACCAATTCTGGATTTGTCCATTCTAAACACCTTTCTGGAAATTCCAAAATTCAAGATGTTAACACTGCAACAGCTGTTACCTATGCTGGGCAAAGATCACTGGATGGTGACTCTGGATCTCAAAGAGGCCTATCTTCACATTCCTATCAGGCCCACTTGCAGGAAATTCCTGAGATTTCGGAATGGGAATTTGCATTATCAGTTCTCTGCATTGCCCTTTGGCTTGTCTACTGCGCCCAGGGTATTCACAAAAGTCCTGGCTCCAGTAATAGCTTTTCTCAGACTAAAAGGAATTCAAATTTATCCTTATCTGGATGATTGTTTGATTCTGGCTCAAGGCAAGCACGAACTTCTTCAACATCTGCAGTATGTAATGACAGTTTTCAGATGCCTAGGGTATTCTGTGAACGAAATAAAGTCCAGTCTAGTACCCTCACAAGAGATGTGTTTTCTGGGTGTCAGACTGAACACAGCTGCTCAGATGGCATTTCTTCCCCCGGACAAACAAAGAAATCTTCACCTATACTTCCAACAACTATCAGTAATGTCCAGGCTGACTGCAAAGACAGTCCTTCAAGCCTTGGGGTTCATGGCATCTTGCATTCTAGTACTTCCCAATGCCAAACTGCATATGAGGAAGCTACAATGGTATCTCAAAAGCGTTTGGACTCAACACAGCCACGATTTGGACACTGTCATTCGGATTCTACCTTGCATTCAGAAGGAATTTCTGTGGTGGGCGCAGGAATGTCACCTAAACAAGGGGCTCTCTGTGACCCAACCAGAGGCAAGTCAGATTTTGATGACAGACGCCTCGGAGTCAGCCTGGGGAGCTCATTTCAAAGGAAAATGGATTCAAGACCTTTGGCCCCCAGAGCTACTTCACTTGCATATCAACATGAAAGAGATGCTAGCAGTTCAATTTGCTTTGGAAGGATTCAAGAGCCTACTTCAACCAGGACTGGTGTTGATTCGAACAGACAACACGACTGTCATGTGGTACATCAACAAGCAGGGGGGAACTCATTCTTACCCTCTTTGCAGACAAGCAATGCTGTTATGGGAAACTGCTTTGAATCTGCACATCACTCTTCGAGCACAGTTTCTGCCAGAAGCACAAAATTCTTTAGCAGACGTTCTGAGCAGACAGACTGTGGATCCTCACGAGTGGAAATTGGACCCTCAGGTATTTCTTCAGTTGACCAGGGCTTGGGGAACTCCAGACATAGATCTGTTCGCTTCTCCTCTGAATTTCCAACTGCCTCTGTTTTGCACAAGGCTGTTTCATCCAAAAGCCTGGAAAATAGATGCACTATCCTTCAGTTGGAGCAACCTTCACGTGTATGCTTTTCCTCCTTTGCCTCTTCTTCCAAAGGTGCTGTTGAAAGTCAGGAGGGACAAACCTTGCATGATCCTTATAGCACCGGATTGGCCTCGTCAGCATTGGTACCCTCTGTTGAGGAGCTTAATTCAAGGAACACCTTGGCCGTTACCACGGATTCCTCACTTATTGTCTCAAGAAAACAATCATTTTCTCAATGTCAGGGTGCAATCCCTACACCTGACAGCCTGGCGCATTCGGTTTTAGAGAATGAGGGCCTTCAGCTCCCTCAACAAGTTTTGGATGTTATTTTGGAAGCCAGGCATCCTAGTACTCGAAAAGTTTATGCTGATAAATGGAAGAGATTTTTTCTTTGGAGTTCAGCTAAAGGCTTTGATGTCACATTGCCTAATTTGAGTTGTACATTGCAATATTTGACTATTTTACTGGACAAGGGTTTGTCCTTCTCTTCTGTAAAAGTGCATGCTGCAGCTATTTCTGCTCACTATGATTGTGGCCCTCCTTTATTTTCACATCCATTGGTTAAACAGTTTCTTAGAGGGGCAAAGAATATAAGACCCCCACGGAGGGCTCCTACTCCTACCTGGGATCTTAATTTTGTTTTGGAAAAACTGACTCTGCCTCCTTTTGAACCTGCAGCTACGGCTGAATTGAAGTTGTTGTCTTGGAAGACTGCTTTTTTATTGGCTGTTACTTCTGCTAGAAGGGTATCTGAATTACAGGCCCTCATGGCAGTGGAACCTTTTCTGATTTTTCACCAGGACAGAGTTTCCTTACGTACTAATCCTACTTTTCTGCCTAAGGTGGTTTCTAATGTGGCATTGAACCAATCTATACATTTGCCTACTTTTTATGCTAACCCCCAAAATGAAGGGGAAAAAGTTTTGCATTCTTTGGATGTACATAGGCAGTTAAGGTATTATTTGTTCAGAACCAAAGAGTTCAGAAGATCTCAACAATTATTTGTTTCGTTTGCTGTGACTTCACGAGGTAAAGCTGTCTCGAAACAAACTATTTCCAAGTGGATTGGCCATTGTATTGCTTTTTGTTACTCTCATCATGGAAAGGAGGTTCCAGTTGGGATCAGGCCTCATTCTACTAGGGCTACGGCCACATCTACTGCTTTTTTGAGAGGGGTAGCTACTAAGGACATTCTAGAGGCAGCTACTTGGAGTTCTGTACATACCTTTACAAAGCATTATCATTTACCTCTTTATTCTAGGTCTAGGGCTGGGTTTGCCACTGCAATCTTACAGGGCATGGTAGCAGCTCCTAATGCTACTTAGTTGTCCTACCTCCCCTTTTTCCGTTGCTCTGGGATTCTACCCATATGTCAGGACTGCAGCAATGGGAGACGAAGAACATAGTACAGTTTTGTACCTACCATAAATGTAGATGTTCGAGGATCTCCATTGCTGCAGTCCAATTTTCCCTCCCTCCCCCCTTTTTTCTTTTTAGGTTGGGGTTTGGGTGGTGTTTTTTGCATTCTGACGTCTGAGGCAAGAAAGACTGAGGTTATGGCGTCGGTCATGCGCATTTGTACTGACACGTACTGATGTCAGTCTCAGGCGCCGATGACCGACGCCGGTTCTAGCCCTTTGGTATTCGGGCCGATTGTGGACAGCGGAATACCCATATGTCAGGACTGCAGCAATGGAGATCCTCGAACATCTACATTTATGGTAGGTACAAAACTGTACTTTATCTTTTATCAAATATACATAAAATGATGGTTTACTATCAAATGACTGAAAATCAGAAGACTGAATCCCAAAAAGACTGAAAATTCAAAATATTGAATACATTTTTAATGCATGGGGCAAGCCCTCTGCTCCCCTCATGTGGGGGGCTGTGCCCCCTCACCCCCATAGCCCCTGCTAAAAAAATAAATAAATAAATAAATATATATATATATATATATATATATATATGTATATGTATATGTATATATACCAACTCCAAGATCGCACAACAGTGGAGAAGGGGCAAATGCCATCATTCAATATTTTGAATTTTCAGTCTATTGGGGATTCAGTCATGTGATGATAGTAAACCTTACACCCACACCTGGCCAACTTATAGTATCTGGTAACGCATCTCAAACAGAACTATTTCAGTCTGGTCTTAAACCACTGTTAAGTCAGCTTACTGCAAGAATTAGAGATACCACTTGATGGGCGACACAGGGGTGGCTCAGCATAATAACATTTATACATCAGATATTCAGTCATTCTACATAAGTATTCCACAAAGAAAGGATTATGAGCTTTTGAATAATTCTTGAATGGCTCTGGGCTATATGAGGATTCTGACAATGGTTTCACTCTCCAACTACTTAAGATGGTACTGGACACTATTTTTTTATTTTATTTTATTTTTGTTTTCAAGTCATGTGTTTGCATTTCAGGGGAGCATCAGTTGGTGAAACTTATTCCACATTTATGCTTATGTATTTATTTTTTGTTTTTTGAAAAACAGATTATTTACAGTGCTGACTCCAACCATGTCCTACCTTTCACAGAATTACGGCACAGATATTTGGATGAGTGTTTCATGCCATGGAGAGGGGAGCCTTTCACTCACTGATGTTTTGTTGAGTATCTGAATGCCAATGATTGATATTCTACACATTTAACAAATGAAGTAATTGACAGAATAATGGCCATGGTCACAAACTCTTCAGTATAAACATAAACCATAGCAATTTAATACTTACGATATCATTAGGTTTGTCGGTATCTATGGTAACAACAACATCACAATCAGAAATATTTTGCAGAAACTTTGGTCTACTTTAACCAAAGCTAATTCTTTTCTCTCAAATATTAATCAGCCAGGTCACTTTCCTCTTTTATGGTACATGCTAATCTGGTGGAAGATTTTTTGGGTTTTAAAAAATTTGTTAAGCAATTACCCACACAAGGATCATTAACATCTATTTCCAGAAAAGGATGCTTTTCTCAGGGCAATTGTGTACATTGTGAATCTATTTGCAAATAAAAATACCGTACCTCATTTAACACCTCTCATATTTATAAAATCAGAATACTGATCACATGCCATAGTTGTTGTTTTTCTTTCAGCTTTTCGCGGTTAGGGGTCGCCACAGCGGAACTCCTGTCCGCTAATGATGGGCAGTCGATTTTTATGGTGCCGAGGTGCCGGCCCGACGCCCAACCTTCAACGAAGGCACGCCCATTCACGCATGTCTTTCGAACGTCACTCGACCACGGGGAGGACATGCAGACTCCACACAGAAGGCGCTCCAGCCAAGAATGAAACGGGAGAACCCCTTGCTGTGAGGTGACAACGCTACCGCTGCTCCACCACGGCTTTGACAGGCTAATTTATTAATGTATCTGTTCGCATGGGTCTTCTTACACTAAACAAAAATCAAGACCTTGGAAGTAATGCATATCACTGTATTTGAGTGATATACACTGAAAGAGGGAATGGAGTGCTTTCTATGAACATAAGTTAGAACATCCTACATTTATTTCCTTTGTTGGCACAGACAGAAAAACAAAACACAATTTTACATCTACTCAGAAATATCAACTGTAAGATAAAAATGGAAAGAAAATATCTCATTACCTTGGGTGCTATTTTTCCACCTACTTCAAATGAAACTACTGGCTGAGTGGTTTAATTAAATACCATGTACTGACCATTTTGTGTTGTACTCCATGTTTAAATTTTTATTTTTGTACCATTTATTATGCGCTACTGCTTTTCACCAGTAGGTGTCATTGTTAAAGTTCTGCTGTCCACTTGTATTTAACACACAAAATCCTTTTTTTAGGAGACAAGGATGTATTATATTATCTAAGTTCACTTGTTTAATTTATTTTATTTTTCTATATTTCATAATCGTTTGGTTTTGATGGAAATAACATACACAAAGATCTATTAGGTTGGTTGAATGTGAGACTGTTCAAGAAGAGATGTTTCAAAAAATAATAGATCAGAGATAACCTGAGATTTTCAGCTATACCAGAGAAGCTGGAAGGAACAGACTGCATTAATTTTATGAAAGCACAAATACACAACTGGATTGGTATTCCACGGCAGTTGAAATAGCACATCGAGTATATGCTCCAAGCTGGGCTATGAGAAAGCAACCTAGACCTTTAATAGTAAAGATGCAATCCTATCAGCAGGAGTTGATTCTGACAAAACAACTGTAGCAGAAGGACGAAGTACTAAAAGTGGGAGACAGCAGAGTGTTTGTGAAGAATGATTACTCGTACACCAGGCAGAAGAGAAGTAAATTTACTCCGCTATTCAGGGAATATCGAGACACAGGTGTGAGATTCAAACTGCTGTACCCAGCTGTCTTCAAAGTATTGTTCTGTGGAGGAACAAAATAATTAAGTACATGGAAAGGTGGAAATACAAAATTTGTCCAACAAAAAGTGAGCTGTGAAACAAAATGAGATTCTGCTTCTTGTTCTTCTGGTAATAAAGACTGCAGCAACAGTCTCAGGGTTGCAATTGTTTGTTAATATCCTGCATTTATATTTTTGCTTTGAGGAACAGCTTAGATATTTAAAATATGTATTACATATATATTTTTGTGGATATTCGTTGGCTGACAATTTACATATCCTGCATTTGCTGTTCTCTCAAAGAATTTTAACAGTTGTATGATCACATTTTTTTTTCCTACATTTAAACGAAACCTGCTAATGGTCATCAGATATAGTACTGGAAAAACTTTGAAAGGGAGAAACCTTGGTCTGCCATTGCATCCATACCTCTCAACCTTGGATCATCAAAAATCTGGACAAGGCCCATGAAAAATAGGTACAAATCTGTACGCTGTTTAACATAAAATTTGCATACATAATTATGTAACCCCGCCCACTCCCGTGGAATTGTGGGATACCAACTTTCCTGCAAAATGAAGAACAGACAACCAAAATATGGCACCAGAGTTCTCCCTGCAACCATTCCTATGTCCCATTACCTGGCTATTTTGCCCCATTTACCATAAACATTAGTGTGTGCACACTGATTTACTTGTACAATGATTTGTATTTTATTTTTACACTTTACAGCACAATGCGCAAACACCAAATGACATCTGTTAAAGTAATACGGTCTCACAATGAAAATAGACTTGGCATTAAAACTTCTCTGCCCTTAAAACTCACATTCATTAAAATAGCATTGAAACCTACATCACATCCATATAAAATGCATCATGCCAGTGGTGGATTGAGATTACCTTTGGGTTGTTTTCAAATCAATGGCCCTTTGCTTGCACACAAAACAAGAAACATACACGTGTTCTTTGACACACCTTCCTGACTTAATTATATTCCTTGTATAATACAGCATACTTGTTTGACAGAGCATATTTTAAATTTGAAGATTTTTTCAGCAGGCAATGAAACAGTAATGACAAAACTGCCCAATTCAGAACATTTCCATCATAAAAGTCTACTTACGCACACACAAATATACATATAAAAATAGAATGACAGTAGTATAAGGCATAGACATCTTGCACAGCTTCTTGCACTCATTTTCAATTTATGTTTTTTTTTGGGGGGGGGGCAAAAAGGCCAAAAACCAGGGACACGTTTTAAACACTGCATATAATTTAGCTAAAGTTGCTAGAATAAAATGCTTTGTTACCACCATGCATTTCACTGCCAAGTCTTTTGAACACATGACTGTGCACTACAGTCAGAACATTGCTACCATTTATTTTCTGAAGAATGTGAAGTCTGAAATTCAAATGCCTGTCATTAATCAATAAATTCAACCTTAAGCAAATTGTCACAAACATCCTGAAATCACAGACTGTATGGGGAACAGAACAAAAATTCACAAGTGGTGGCTAGGGACATTAGGCTCTTTTATCCTATACCCAGTGTACAGGGTTTGAGCCAGTACATCTAGCCACCAGGTGTATTATAAAGGGGGACATTTTCACACACACACTTTCAGCCTCTATGAGGAACATTCCTCATTTTTTGGCAAAAAAAAAAAAAAAATCATGTTTCCCGCTCTTCCACATTGACAGGATTTGGCACACATTCTTTAAGAATTGTTTTTACCATATCTGTGGTAAATACTGAACTCTCTCATACTACCTCACTAAAATACAAGGAAATAGTTAATAATCATGTTGTGAGCTTCCTAATGAAAATGAATCAACAGTGCTCGAAGATATGCACTAACAAACCTGTCCAACACTCCCTACATACAAACTCCTCTTGCTGTCGTCCGTTACTCAGAGTATTAGCTACACTCACTAACAGCATGTGCTACATAGCCACATGTAGGTAATAACACTCATGGATAAGGAAGACACACTGTGGATGAGATAAACAACCTCCATGACTTGCTAGATAATGTACCCCTCCAGTCATCTCTGATCTCTCACCTTTGCCCACTCATTTCTGAGAGGCTTGTCTAATGGGGAAACAAATGGCCTCAAGACCTATTGGCCGATAGCTGCTAAGCAAAGAGGGAAAAGGAACCCAGAAAATATGCATAACAATCTAATTTTTAAAGCTGCAGTTAGGAAAGTTAATGAGCAATACATTCTTCTAAGGGGAAAAATGTAAAGTGAAATGTTCTATTAACACCCATTAACATCTATTGTCTGCTACAGAACACTGATTTCCAGAATGCTGGCTCTGAGAAGTAATTTGTCATCTGGAAACAATGACATGACTTCCAGATTTTGACTCATGGGTTTTGCGAAAGTGCTCACACACACACTAAAATTAATATGTACTCTCCAGACAGTTTCATTAATTTCACACACACACACACAAACACACACAATCTTACCCTGAGTAGTCGGCTCGGTCGTCCTGCCCTGATTGAAATTCTACTCCTGTTCTCGGTCGTCGGTTTGCCTTCCCTGATGTTTCTTGGCTGGTCTGCTGCACTGCAGTTGTGTTCTCTGCCCCTGTTCTTGGTCGTCCTGTCCTGATGCTTCTCGGCTGCGCTGCTTGCATATACTTTCCATCCTGGGTTCGGCTTGCATATACTACAGTGGCACAAAAAAGTTTCTGCCTGCACAGAAAACGTTTCTTCCCGAATCCCGCCAGCTTGTAATTCAAATCCAGCCAGCCGGAAATGATGATGCGAGCTCCTTGAGCTCAATTCCGACTGGCTGGTAGCCTGACGGTGGTGGCGTCATCGCGCACGTGATGGCGTCACCTCCATCTGTGAATTTTAAAAACGGTTTAAAAAAGGTAAAATAAATCGGAACTGAAGGGGTGCCACTCGGGAATCTATATATATATACACACACACATATACATATATATATATATATATATACACATACACATACAGAAAGAGACAGAATGTGTGCATATGCATTTATTTTATATATATATATATATATATATATATATATATATATATATATATTTATATATATATATATATATACATATATATATATGAGTTTATAATGAATAGCCACCAATGAGAAAGTTCAACACACAAAACATAAAACAAACTCCTTGGAAATTACCATTTATCACCAAATAAATCATCTAAAAAAGTAACTGAATGTAAACCAATAGGTTAAATTTGTGATAACCAAAGCTAAAACAAAAAAACAACTTTTAAGTAAGGGACACTGCACCCACACTCCTGGAATTTAAATACAATAACTCTGGGGCCACACAACTTCTGAGAAAGTAGAAAAAAAAACAGTTATGTAACAGTCATTTTGCTGAAATTCAACTGTTACATAATTCAACCAAATATAAAAATGACAAAAATCACAAGCATTTCAGCACGTAACAAAATGCGTGAAGTGACAGATGATGCAACACACACATATATATATATATATATATATATATCTATGGGTCTATATTAGAACATTGAACTTTCAAAATTTCGAGTGTTCTAATATTGACCCGTTTTCAGCAAACGCTGAAAATATCGAAGAAACAGAAAACCAAATTTTTTCCTAGGGAAAGAATTTGGTTGTCCGTTTCTGTTGCTTCGGCATTTTCAGCGCTGTGGTGGAAAGTTACGGGTCGGGTTCAGGTAAGTGTGCGATTGTGTGGACGTGAGGGTTAGGGTGGGTTAGGTGAGTTAGGGTTAGGGCATGGGTCAGGTAAGTGTGCGATTGTGTGGACATGAGGGTTAGGGCGGGGTAGGTGAGTTAGGGCATGGGTGAGGTGACTGCGCGATAGTGACGGACCTTAGGGTTAGGGTTTGGGTTAAGGTAAGTGGATAGTTAGTGGTGTATGTATAGTTTAGTGTAGGGTTAGGTGTTAAGAGTTTAGGTGCATGTGTGTGGACTGCTGTTTGTTTGGTGTGCTTGTGTTGTGTGTATGTGTTTTGGAACAGCAAATTTTTTCCCTAGGAAAAAATTCACTGTTCTGTATGTTCGATGTTTTAAATTTTTGTTGAATAGGGTTTGATATTAGAACACTCGAAGTTTGAAAGTTCGGTGTTCTAATATAGACTATATATATATATATATATATATATATATATATATATATATATATATATATATATATACGAATGGATGTTGGATGTTCGGACATTCAGGATGATAACGGTGGCATGGGGGTGCCCGGACATAGATCTTTTTGCATCTCCCCAAAACCATCAACTTCAAACGTTCTGCACGAGGACCTACCACTAGCTAGCATGGAAAGTGGATGCTCTTTCATTCAGTTGAAGCACCTCTCAGTATAGGCTTTTCCTCCTTTGCCTCTTCTTCCTCGGGTACTTCTGAAAATCAAACAGGACAGACCGCGAATGCTTTTACTGGCTCCCAACTGGCCTCTGCAATTGTGGTATTCCACCCTGATGAACCTGGCTCAGGGTCCACCCTGGATTTTGCCACAACTTCCACATCTACTGTCTCAACGAGACGGCCAGATCCTGCACAGCCATGTCAAAACTCTGAATCTAGCAGCCTGGCGGATCCAGGGTCTTGAAACAGTTCTACCCTTACCAAACAGGTACTGGACGTAATTCTTGAAGCTAGATGGCCCAGCACCAGGAAATCTTATGCAGGTAAATGGAAAAGATTTTGCTCCTGGACTCAGGCCCAGGGTTTTGATTCTGCAGTTCCAAACATTCATCTGATTTTACAATACCTAACAGAGATGTTACATAAGGGCCTATCTTTTTCATCTATCAAAATTCATGCTTCTGCTGTTTCTGCACATTACAATACGGATCCCCCAATCTTTTCTCATCCGTTACTTAAGCAATACATGAGAGGGGCGAAGAATATAAGGCCTCCTTTAAGAGCATCAGTTCCCACTTGGGATCTCAACTTTGTTTTGGAAAAGTTAACTTTATCTCCTTTTGAACCTGCAGCTTCCACAGATTTAAAGTTTTTATCATGGAAAACTGCTTTTCTTTTAGCCATTACCTCTGCCAGAAGAGTTTTGGAATTGCAAGCTCTCATGGCTGTAGAACCCTTTATTATTTTTCATCAGGACAGGGTGTCCCTGAGGACTAATCCCACCTTTATGCCTAAGGTGGTTTTGAAGGTAGCCTTGAATCAGACTATTTATTTGCCTACCTTTTATCCTAATCCTCAAAGTGAAGAGGAAAGTATTTTGCATTCTTTAGATATACACAGGCAGCTTCGTTTTTACCTGGACAGGACCAAGATTTTCAGGAAATCGGACCAATTGTTTGTGGCTTATGCTTCTACCTCACAGGGGAGAGCAATCACTAAGCAGACTATTTCTAAGTGGATTGCCCACTGCATCAAGTTCTGTTACTCTCATCATGGTAAGCCTGTTCCTGTTAAGGTCAGAACGCATTCTACCAGAGCTACTGCCACTTTGGCAGCTTTTCTCAGTGGAGTTCCAACCAAGGAGATCTTAGAAGCTGCAACTTGGAGTTCTGTGCATACTTTTTGTAAGCACTACAATCTCCCTCTCTATTCTAAGTTTAGGGCAGGTTTTGCCTCTGCAGTCCTGCAGGGTTTTGTGGCCGCCCCCTTTTGTTCCCTCTCCATCCACCCTTTCTTAGCTTTGGGATTCAACCCTATAGTAATGACTGTAACAGTGAACCACGAAGAACATAGTACAGTTGTGTACTCTTACCATAAATGTAGATGTTAGAGTATGTTCACTGTTACAGTCTAGGTTACCGTCCCTCCTGTCCCCTCTTTTGTTGTTCTGTGAGTGCTGTCTGTGTCTCCTTGACATTTCTTTTTTCTCAGAGGTATTTTTGCTGGTGATATTTGGGAATGTTCTGGTTTATGTTTGCTTATTCTTTTTTATTAAGCTTTTGGCTTTTATTTTTGGGCACATGACATCTGGGGCAAGAAAAACTGGGGAAAATCGCGTCGGCTGAGGTCTTATACCCCTGGCGCACTGACGTCAGGGCAGAAGCGACTTCAGCCGACGTCGGACCCGACTTTGGGACTCTGGCCGATCTAGGGCTGCTGCCAGCAGGAAGAAGCCTACAGTAATGACTGTAACAGTGAACATACTTGAACATCTACATTTATGGTAAGAGTACACAACTGTACTTTATTCTTGGCTTGCAATAACTGTAGGGAGAAACCGGACCGTAGCAGTGGTTTTATTTGGCAATGTTGCAGTTGTGAGGGGGGGGGGGGGCTGCGATGATGTAGGCAGACCAAGTGTGCTATGCAGACTTGTCTGGTAGGTATCCTTATTAAAAAGTGTTATTCTTGGCTTGCAATAACTGTAGGGAGAAACCGGGCCATAGCAGTGGCTTTATCTGGCAATGTTGCAGTTGCTGGTGGGGGGGGCTGCGATGATGCAGGTAGACCAAGTGCACTATGCAGACTTGTCTGGTAGGAATCCGTATTAAAAAGTGTTATTCTTGGCTTGCAATAACTGAAGGGAGAAACCGTAGCAGTTGTCTGGGTGTGGGTTGCTGTGTTTGTGGAAGGTGGAGGTGTGCCTTTGTAAGTGTGGTGCGAATGTTATGCATTATGAAATGGAGAAATTAAGAGTAAAATTTTGCTCAGTGAAGTCCCTAGCAATTTCATCACTGCTTGATTCAGACATATACATTCCCTTGTGTTTGTCAGTACTGTTTGAGTGAATTGTTTTGGAGTGTGGTATCACTGTTACAGCTGCTGGTACTCTTTCAATAAAAGTATATGCTTCTCCAGGAGTCTGTTGCTGAGAGGATGAGAAACACACTACAAGTATATAACTAAGACAAACTACATAAAGCAATAGTAAGAAAGTACTAGGTCACATCAGAGGCTTGGGAGGTCATTGTTAAGAAACTGAGAATTGTTGTAAAATTTATCATTAAATACCATAAGTTCAGGTTATACTATAAGAGAATAACTATATAAAGATAACCATGTCAGCAGCGAAAATGCATTACAAGTTGAATATTTTACTGTGCACATTTTATAAAACGGATAGACTAGCCTAAACTCTGGACTGAGTTTGCTTTTTTTTTTTTTTTATTCTTGGGAATTGCTATTCAGAAGTGAAGAGACATACAAGGGAACAGTTTTAGTGGCACACCAGGCTACTTTTTTTATTTCTATTGTCATGCAAAGCTGACTAAATATTTGAATCTAGCAAAGCTGGAAATGAGGCACTAGCCCACTGAAGGAGGGGAGATGGGAGGAGTAACCTGGCCAGGAACTGAAACTTGCAAAACTGCTCCTTGTGAAAAGTCTTTTTTATCTCCGTAATTTGTTGACACTTTTGCAAGTTTCTTTCAGTGAATGTGTAGTACATCAGTAGGAACAACATTTGTAAAACTCAGCGCATACCTGTCAATGACACATGAGCTGCAGACACTCAAACGTGGCAGTTTTTTTTTCAGGAGTTCCATTGTAAGTGAATGGAAGTCGCAACAAATGGTAGGGCTATTTGTACTCACAGTCTGCATTATAGGACAGATTTAGCTTTCCAAAGGAATCACCATGTCTGCCCCCATGAGGGCAGACAAGAGTAAAAACAAAATAAAATTAGGAATGAGTACTTATTTTGCTGAAGGCAGCTTTGGGAGGTGTAGTAAATCATGGCAAGATAAAAAATACATGTTTTCTTCATCATTTGCCCGTAGTGGTCCTTTAAGGGAGCTATGATAGTGTTGTGATAAGTGACGAGATAAGTGAGCAGGGGAAGACGTTTTTACTTGCTAGTATGTATGTGCTTTTAGGACAATACAAGTAAGTGATTTAGACATTTTTACATTCTGTATGGGGATACTAATACAGTCCACTATAGTGCGATCTCAGAACAGCTCCCCACATGGCATGTGCAGGGGGACTTACCCCCTGTAAAAAGTAACAAGTCCCTCGTAATTTTCGATGTTATGGGATGCGATGATGTAAACTTTCAGTGTTCTGTGTTTTCGTTGTTTTTAAGTTTTCAGTGTTGTGAATTTTCGATGTTTCGGTCTCAGTGTTTTGTAGTTCGACATTATGGTAATTCAGTATTTTAAAGTAATCCCATATCTATATATATATATGGGTACATGTCATATGATCGACTGTTCATTTGACTGAAAGTTCATATGACTGAAAGTTCATTTGATCGACAAGCATTTTAGGTGGGGGGCTGTGCCCCCCCCCTAACTATATATATCAACTCCAGGGTCGCACAACATTGGGGAAGGGGGCAAATGCTTGTCGATCAAATGAACTTTCAGTCAAATGAACAGTCGATCATATGACATGAACCCATATATATATATATATATATATATATATATATATATATATACACACACACACACACACACACCTAAATCCACAGCTTTCTTCAAAGTAATAAAAACAAGTAGAGCCAACAGCTAAACATGTCTGTAAAAATCAAAAGTCCAGCAAGAAATACAGAACACAAATGTCAAAGACAGATGGTTTATTACAGTAGTAAAGCTTTCGAGTAAAACTCTCTCAATACTAGATAAAATCACTACACTTCAAACATCTTATATATACATTGCCAGCCAATCATATGAAAAGTACAGTTTTGCACCTACCATAAATGTAGATGTCCGATAGGTATGCAACTGCAGTCCTGACATATGGGGTTGTCCTGCCTCAGGCAGCCCTTCGGTCGGCCGGATTCCAAAGTCTGGGTCCAGCATCGGCTGATGTCGCCCTTTCCCCGACGTCAGAGCGCCTGGGGTATAAAAGCGTCAGCCGACGCCATCTTCTTCAGTGTTTCTTGCCCCAGATGCCAGGTGCCCTCTAAGGAAGGCTAAATTTTGAAAATAGAGAACAAATTTCAGACAAGTACAACATAAAAACAAATACACCATAAAAGATTACCCCAGGTAGCTAAAATGAGGGGTAGAAACCCAAAAGAATACCACAGAGGGTAGGTGGGAGGAAAACCTGACTGCAGTTGCATACCTATCGGACATCTACATTTATGGTAGGTACAAAACTGTACTATGTCCTTCAAGGATGCAACTGCAGTCCTGACATATGGGTTGAATACCATAGCCAGCCTGGGGGTGGTAGGCACTAAGACAAAGATGGTGTAGCTAAAATGCCCTGCAGGACTGCAGAAGCAAACCCTGCTCTGGATCTGGAATATAAAGGCAGGTTGTAATATCTGGAAAATGTATGCACGGAGCTCCATGTAGCAGCTTCTAAAATGTCCTTTGTTGCCACTCCTCTTAAAAAGGCTGTGGAGGTGGCTGTAGCTCTGGTGGAATGTAGCCTGATGTCAGCTGGCACAGTTTTTCCATGAAAAGAGTAGCAGAATCGAATGCAATTTCCAATCCATTTAGAAATTGTCTGTTTGGAAATTGCTTTTCCCTGCAATCCAGCAGCGCAAACTACAAAAAGCTGGTCAGATTTTCTGAAAGACTTTGTTCTGTCCAAGTAGTAGCGCAACTGTCTGTGTTATGTCCAAGGTGTGCAGAAGTCTCTCTCCTTTATTTTGAGGATTGGGAAAGAAGGTAGGCAGGTGAATAGCTTGATTCAGGGACACCCTGGATACCACCTTTGGCATGAATGACAGATTGGTTCTCAAAGAAACTCTGTCCTGATGAAAAATGAGAAATGGTTGTATTGCCATAAGGGCCTGCAGCTCAGAGACTCTTCTTGCTGAGGTTACTGCCAGAAGGAAAGCTGTCTTCCAAGACAGAAATTGCAACTCTGAAGTTGCTGCTGGTTCAAAGGGAGGAAGAGTTAATTTTTCCAGCATGAAGTTGAGGTCCCATGCAGGCACTGGTGGTTTCCTTGGAGGGTTAATATTCTTTATACCTCTTAGAAACTGTCTTAGCAATGGGTAAGAAAATACAGGCGGATCAGTGTTATATTTGGCAGATATTGCTGAAGCATGTATTTTTATGGAAGAATATGAAAGGCCATTGTGGAGCATTTCAGCCAAATATTCTAGGATCTGTGGAATGCTCATCACTGATGGGTCTTGACCCTTTTTGCTGTTCCAGATAAGAAATCTCTTCCATTTTGCCGAGTATGTTTTTCCAGTGGAAGGTCTGCGCGCCTCCAGGATGATATCTTTTACCCTTTTGGAAAGTGTATCCTGAGGAATAGTCATGGAACCTTCCAAGCTGTCAGCTTCAGTGTTTTCAAGGTGGGGTGTAGTGTCCTGTAATTGTGCTGTGTCAGAAGAAGTGGCCATTGAGGAAGGAGCCACGGATTGGTGTGTGTCAAGCTCCGTAGCAGTGGGTACCAGTGCTGTCTTGGCCAGTCTGGAGCTATCAGTATGACTTTCGGTTGCTCTGTCTTGATCTTTAGTAACACCTTGGTCATCAAAGGAAGAGGTGGGAAGGCATATAGTGTTAGAGAGATCCAACTGAAAGAGAGAGCGTTCACCTTCCATGCTTGAGGATGGTATGTCCTTGTGCAAAACTTTTTCAGATGGTGATTGAGGTGGGAGGCAAAAAGATCTATGTCTGGCCTTCCCCATGCTTGAGTTATTTGTAAGAAAATGTCTGGATGCAACATCCATTCGTGTGGATCCATGATGTTTCTGCTTAGGCTGTCCGCCAGAACACTGTCCTTCCCTGGTACAAACTGGGATTGTAGCTCTATTTTCAATTGTAGGGAAATATCCCAGAGATTCATTGCCAGTCTGCAAAGAGGGTAGGAATGGGTACCTCCTTGCTTGTTTATGTACCACATAACTGTGGTATTGTCTGTCTTTATTAGTAGATGACCCTGATGCATGAACTTTTCGAAGGCCTTGATTGCATGTATCACTGCCAGCATTTCTTTTTGGTTGATGTGCAGGTGATTTTCTTTTTGTGTCCATTGTCCTTGACTGCATCTGCCCTCCATGTGCGCCCCCCATCCATGGTCTGAGGCGTCTGTTGTTATGGTTTGACTTGTATGAGGCTTGCTGAAAGGCAGACCTTTGTTTATCTGGCTTGCTTGAGCCCACCACAGAAATTACTTTTGAAAGCATGGAATGAGTGGGATCAATGCTTCCAGGCTGTGACTGTGTTGAGACCATAGACTTTTTAGATACCATTGTAGTTTCCTCATATGCAGCCTTGTGTGTGGAATCAGAAGAATGCAAGATGCCATGAAATCCAGGGCCTGCAGGATTTTCCTTGCAGTCATCTGGGTGTGTGTTGCCAATTTTCTGAAGTATTCTGGTAATTGTTTTTGTTTTTCTTTTGTCAGAAACGCCATCTGGGTGTTTGTGTCCAGTGTGGCACCCAGGAAAGGTATTTGTTGGGATGGTACGAGACTTGATTTCTGAATATTGACCGTGTATCCCAAGGCCCGCAGTAGGTGAATGACATAGTCCAAGTTTTTAAACAAGGCTTGTTGGCTGTCCGCTTGTATAAGGCAGTCATCCAGGTAAGGGTATATTTGTATCCCCTGAAGTCTGCAATGTGCAATTCCTGATGCCAGGCATTTCGTGAACACTCTGGGCACAGTAGATAAGCCAAAGGGCAATGCTGAGAATTGATAATGCTCTGAGACTGCAAGAAATCGGAGGTATCTTCTGCAACTTTGTCTGATTGGGACATGCAGGTATGCCTCCTTGAGGTCCAGAGTTACCAGCCAAGACCCCTTGCCCAGCATGGGAAGGAGTTGCTGTAAAGTCAGCATTTTGAATTTTGGCACAATAAGGCAAGTATTCAGTGCAGACAAGTCCAGAATGGGTCTCCATTGGTTTTCTTTTCTTGGAACAAGGAACAGTCTTGAATAAAATCCTTGGCCTTGTTCTGCAGAAGGAACCTTTTCTATTGCTCTTATTTGAAGTAGGTTTGTTATTTGTTTGAGTGCCTCTGCCCTTTGATTTGGTGGAAGGTTTGGCCTGCCATGTCTTGTTGGTAGTGTATGAAAATGAAATCTGTATCCTTTGTCTATTATGTCCAGTATCCATTTGTCCTTTGTAATATTGTGCCAATTTTGTGAGAATAAAGATAATTTTCCGCCCAAAGGTGCTTCTAATTGAGCCCTGGATGGCGGAGTCAAAGTCAAGTCATTGAGATTGTCCCTGCGGAGCAGTGGAAGGTCCTGCCCCACTTCTCTGGTTTGGAGGCTGCCATTGACATCCTCTGTAGGAGCCTCGAGTTTGCCCTCTACCTCTGCCACGTCTGTTTTTGCCTCTTTGAAATTTGTCTGCGTCTGGAAAGGACCAATGCTTAGAAGGCCAATTCCTGCTGAATCTTGGAGGCTGTACCTGGAGGAAATCTTTGACTGTTTGCACTGATTTTGCCTTTTCCTCTATTTTCTTTAAAACCTCTTGTGCAGTAGCACCAAATAGCTTATGTTTCTCTAGTGGTGCGTCCAAAAGCTTAATTTTCACGTGGTCTGGCAATGTTTGTTCCTTTAACCAAGCACGTCTGCGTATGACCGCACCTGTCATTGCTGCTCTACATGAAGCTTCCAATGCATCATATCCACACTGAAGGAAGTGGCTGCTAACCTGCTGAGTATTATGAACCAATTCCTGCAACCCCTTTCTATCTAATGGTTCAGGGGAAGCCAATTTCTTTTGCAAGTCATCCAACATGTATTCCTGATACTGAATCATATGAAATTGACAATTTAATGCTCGCATAGAAAGGGTGGAACATGTATATACGTTCTTGCCCCACCTTTCTTGCCCCACCTTTCTAAAGCCCTAGAATCTCTTTCCGAAGGAAGTGGATTCTTAGCAGTAGTGGAGGAAACCCCTTTAGGCCCCTGAGAAATAGTTTCAGGGTCAGCAGTATGGCCCTTGTACAGAAATTGATGTGTGTCTGGGACCCTGTAGTACCTGTCTGGCTTGACAGGAGCAGGGGGGAGGGAGTCAGGGGAAACACTAGATTCTAAGTACACATCTAAAACATTTAAAACTGGAGGAATAGCTAAGGGTCTATGCTGAGGTAGCTTTAAAAATTCCCTTAACCTTTTCCTAGAATCTGAGTATTCTTGGCCTTGCCATTTGAAGTGTTCCCTCATGGAATGAAGCGTTTCCCGAAAGGAAAACTCCTCAGGAGGAGAAGCAGAGGGAATGGATTCCTCCGCATCAGAATCCTCGTAGGCCGGGAAGGCCTCCTCCTGGTAGTCTGAATGTGCAGAATCACCCGAGGCCTCATCGGAGAACTGGGGATCTACCTGCTCAACCCTAGGCCTCTTGACAGAAGGCGGCTGAGAGCCTCTATCTGGACGTGGCTGAGAACCCCTAATTAAAGAAATAAGGTCCTCAGCTAAACTTAAAATTTGAGAACCAGAAGTGGATCCCAGAGAAACAGATCTTGGAGGGAGAGACTTAGCCTGTTTGGCAGCCTTAGCACGTGTGTAGGCCTTAATGGACATAGACACTGGAGGCCTGGCAGCCCCGCGTGCTGGAGTAGTCTTATCCACTGAAATGGTATTAGAAATATCCTGGGCTACGGTCTCAGAGGGGAGAACAGAAACCGGCACAGAGCTGGCCTCCGGTACTGAAGTAACCGGTGGAGCGGTGTCGTCGGTCTGTAGCAGTTGTGAAACCGGCTCAGAAGAGACCGAGACACTCGCGGTAGGCCTAAGCGTGGTGTCGGCCGAGACCGCGGGTGTTGGTCCTTATCCTTCCGTTTTTTAGGTAAATGTGCTGTCGGAAGCTCCGACGGCATGATATAACAGAAATCTTCCCCAAAATAATCCTGTGCAAACTCTGTCCGACGCCTAAGAGTGCGTTTATTGAAAGAAGCACAAGCTGTACAGGCCGAGACGTTGTGTTCTGGGCCTAGGCAGGGTAAGCAGTAAGAGTGGAAATCCTTATGAGGTATTTGTTTCCCACAAGTTAAACAATTATTAACTTTTACAGTTTTATCTGACATCGGCTGAGGCAAGAAAAGGTCCCCAACGGGGTACTTAGCTTTTTTGAAGACTTCAGTAGCTGAAAACACAGGAGCTGGTCGACCGGCACTTGCGAACTGCTTCTGCTTCGGGCGCCGCACGGCAAGAAAGACTGAAGAAGATGGCGTCGGCTGACGCTTTTATACCCCAGGCACTCTGACGTCGGGGAAAGGGCGACATCAGCCAACGCCGGACCCAGACTTTGGAATCCGGCCGACCGAAGGGCTGCCTGAGGCAGGACAACCCCATATGTCAGGACTGCAGTTGCATCCTTGAAGGACATCAAACAATTATCATATGAAACAAACAATTATCACATTAAAATACTTCAAAAATTATGTGCATTTAAAGCAACTGCAAAAAAAAAAAAAAAAAATATATATATATATATATATATATATATATATATATATATATATATACATATACATATACACACACACACACACACACACACACACACACGCACACACACGTATACACAAATAAAACAAGCATTATATGCATTTCAAATAAAACAGAACTTCCTCGTGACTTTCTAAGAAACATAAGAACATTTAAACTTCAAAATTGGTTTAATGCTATTAATCTTATTAAGGCCTGGATGTAGATCTGCCTTAAAATAATTTATCCATCTATATTTGGCTCTTTCAGTTGTATTAAAAATGTTGCTCCCTCTAGGATTCACATATATTTTTTGGAGAACCCGAAATTTAAAGGGTCTCTATTATATAATCAAACTTTCAAAACTTTGAATCCCATATGTTCGACAACATATGATCGAAGTTCGAAAGTTCGAATGTATAATAAAACACAAAAAACAAAAACAAAAAAAAAAAAAAAAAAAAAAAAACTTACCTTACTCACATGGACGGCTGCACCCCCCCACACACACACACCCTACTTAAATATATCAACTCCGAGATCGCACTTCAGTGCAGAAAAGGGAAACTCTCCCATTCTGCACTGAACGGCGCCATTATGCTTAACCTTCGAACACTTGAAATGTTGATCACATGGTGTCGACCATATGACGTTCGACATTTCAAGCATTCAAGGTTCTAATAGGAACCCATTTTAAATGTATGGTCAATCCCCTTCTCCATGATATGACTATACAAGGCATTAGTATCCACCTTTCTGTGAATTTCTGAGAGATGTGAGCCAGTTCTTTCTTTTAATTTACAGTTAGTTTTACCTATATAAAAACATGAACATGCCTCACAGTTTGCTAAATATACAAGTGAATAAACTCACTATCAGTATTAATATAGTTGCAGAACATGCAATTAAAACAAGGAACTGTCTTTTTTGTGTGTGCCTGAGTTATTTGTCTGCACCTAACATGCTTATAACATAAAAGGTGTTTTAAGATTTCTCTCTTTCTTAAAGATAAAAAATGGTTGAGCTCCAAGTTCGGCATCAGATTGTAAGATAGTCCAATTTTTTCTAATAATACCCTGTATTTTACTTGTGTGCCAATTATACTTCATCACATAACATAAGTTATGTCTCCTAGACATCTTTTCCACATTAGCTGTTGTTTGGTAATTCCTTCTATTTAAATAAGGTCTAGCTGAGTGACAGCATTCAGAAGTAACAAACATAATGCTGAGTTTGTTACTTGATGAAGTATAATAGGCATTCAAGTAAAATATTAGGTATTATTAGAAAGAACTGGACTATCTTACAATATGATGCTGAACTTAACAGAATTTTAGGAGTTTTTTGTACCTGAAACATCTAAATATTATAAGAAATAGCGTAAACAACTCGAATGCTAGAATAAGAAGCTTTTATTTTGAAAAAAAAAGTGAAGTTCTGTCCTCTGCACTGGTGGTGGGTATGCTTTGTCCTGCAAAATCTCGTTTCTACAAAAAATGCCCCACTTTGAGCATTTGAAAAGGTGGTAACCCTATATAAACACACCAAAATAATTTTTCTAGCAGCAGCAGCAGAATAATACCCAGAGCCCTTGTTCCAAGCAGTGATTCCCCCACCATTAAAGGCCAACATCTCTGGTTTGGTATGAGTTATTGTACTGTTTCTTATACATCATAAACCAGGTGATAACTGTTTAATAATACAGGGTTCTGGCTATGCTAAGAGGACACCATACTAAAAAGACACAGCCTTTATTTGAATCTTTTTGATAACATGTTGGTGAGAAGCAGTGAATATGTTTCTCTCTCTTTCTCTGTATATACTTATGATTATTGTCTGGCAACACAAATGAGTGGCACACTGAGGAAGTAGCCACTCCTTTGGGGCCCTGTGAAATAGTTTCAAGATCCACAGAGTGGGCCTTAAAGAGATGCTTGTGAGTGTCAGGGACCCTGTAATATCTGTCTGGCTTGACAGGAGCAGGAGGGAGAAAATCAGGGTTAGCACTGGAGTTGGAGAAAACATCATCCAGGACATCCATAACTGGAGGGATAGCTAAAGGTCTGTGCTGGGGTAACTTGAGGAAGGTACGTAGCCTTTTCCTAGAATCAGAAAATTCCTGACCCTGTCACTTAAAATGCTCCCTCATAGAGTGGAGGACTTCACCGAATGAAAAATCCTTTGGAGGAGAGGCAGAGGGAATTGACTCCTCAGCATCAGAGTCCTCATAGGCCTGGAAGGATTCTTCTTGGGTATCTGAATGCTCAGAATCCCCAGAGACTTCATCTGAAGAGAGGTTGCCAGCCTGCTCAGTTCTAGGCCTTTTCTCTGCAGGTGGCTGAGAACCCCTGTCTGGGTGAGGCTGAGACCCCCTGATAAGAGAGATAAGATCTGCAGCAAGAGACATGATCTGTTTATCAGAAGAAGGGGCCTGGGCAGTAGGTTTAGGACGGGCCTTGGCCTGGCTGGCGGCCTTAGCACGTGCAAAGGCCTTGATGGACATGGATACAGGAGGCCTAACTGCCCCACGTGCAGGAGTAACCTTGTCCATGGGAATGGTGTCGGGTAGATCCAGAACTTCGGTTTCTGGAGGAAAATCAATAACCGGCACCGGTGTAGTCTCCGGGGCTGAAGGCCGTGTTACCGCTGTGTCGTCGGCCTGGAGCAGTTGAATTACCGCTTCCGGAGGGACCGAAGCACTTGCGGAGGGCTTAGGAGAAATATCGGTAGAGGACGCGGGCCGTGGATGTTGGTCCCGGTCCTTTCGTTTTTTGGAAATTTGTGTTGTCGGTTGTTCCGACGGCATGATATAAGCGAAGGATTCGCCGAAAAAGTCTTCGGCAAATTCTGCCCGGCGCCTGAGAGTGCGCTTATTAAAGCAAGCACAGGCCGAGACATCGTGGTCTGGGCCCAGGCAAGGGAGGCAGTAAGAATGGAAGTCCTTATGAGGTATTTGTTTACCACAAGACAAACAATTATTAACTTTCTCAATTTGTTCTGACATCGGCTGAGGCAAGAAAAAATGTTCCCCAACGGGGTACTTAGCTTTTAGATGACTTCGGTAACTGAAAACACAGGAGCTGACCGACCGGCACTTGCGAACTGCTTCTGCTTTGGGCACCACATGCAAGAAAGCCTGAAGAAGATGGCGTCGGCCGATGCCTTTATACTCCAGCCGTTCTGACGTCGGAGAGGAGGCGACACCAGCCGACGCCGGACCCAGACTTTGGAATCCGGCCGACCGAGGGCTGCCTGAGGCAGGACAACCCATATGTTATGATTGCGGTTGCATTCTTGAAGGACATCAGAGATGTGTCATATACAAAAAGTGAATCAGAAAACTGACAACTTCTCTTCCAGTATCAGTAAACTCTACATACAAAACTCAGATTAAGCATCATCTGAATAGTGGTACCGTTAGGGGAAAGGGTGTTCCCTGCACCAGATTAAGCATCATCTGAATAGTGGTACTGTTAGGGGAAAGGGTGTTCCCTGCACCACCTTACTCGTGTGCTAATCTGGAATTACTACCCCCATAGCCGGCCTTAGGCATAGGCCAACTAGGCGGCTGCCTAGGACGCCACTCTATCAGGGGCTCTTCTCCAGTATTTATTTGATGTAGGTAGACCAGGATGGGGGCACTGGGTGGTGTGGGTGTGTGTGTGTGTGTGTGTGTGTGTCGTGGAGCACTTTTGCCTAGGGCACCAGTTGACCTAAGGCCGGTCCTAACTACTCCATCTCTAACCTAATCATACACATTACATTGCTGAAACTACTATCTATAACAATAACAGTAATCAAGACAAAAGTACAGAGAATACACACAACACCTATCAGGCAAAGCAATAAATCTATCCCCTTATCTAACCCTAACTCGCAAACACTTACTCATATACACTATAACACAGTCTTACACATTTTTATAAACATACATGCAAATGCATCTACATCAAAATCTTTATGTGTATCCACATTTGTTTATTTATTTATTTATTTATTTGGGAGGCAATTTTCGGTGTAGGCCCAGGGAGGAAAGCTTCAAAGTATTACAAAAGCATTTTAAGAACAATAATTTACAATATTCAAAATTAAAACAAAACATCTACAGTTTAAATAATACCAAATTAGACATAATATAAAAGCATTGGTTAAGAATGGATACAACTTAAATGACAATGGTTTAATATTTAGAGAAGTTTTAGCCAGTTTATAAAGAAATTAAAGATCAGTTAGTATAATACAGGATCTGCAATATGAAGTGAGAGAAAAGCAGGGTTATAGCATATTTACAGAGACGGAGAGGGAGAGGGAGAGGGAGAGAGAGAGCGTCAGGGGAGAAAAATTGACAGAATTAAGGAAGTGAATGAAAAAGACATAATAAAGGAAGTGTAAGGTATGAATAGGTACTTGATCATATTTAGAGTTATAGTTTATCCTGGTGGAGGGCAAGAACAGAGTCAGGTTTTGGCTAGGAAGTCTTTCAGAGTGGTTTTAAAGGACAGGAAGGAAGATATTGACCTGATGGATACTAGTAAGGAGTTCCCGGCCAT
>NC_056743.1:694109452-694266888 GCF_019279795.1 Protopterus annectens
GAGTCGGTCCATCACAGTCTTCATATGTGTTTTGAAAAACAGTTGTGCATCTTGCAAGATCTTTTCATTTCTGTCCACGCAATCCTCACCCACAGCATCTACTACCCACTTGGCACTGGGCTCAAGCCTTCGATTTATGCTTTCATATCTTCCAATTAATTCATCATCCACATAACCCAATGCCACAAACTCAGGAATCTCTGAGGCATCGGACACTGCTGTCAAGAAAGCATGAAATGAGTGGCTGCCACCTATAGAGAGAAAACGTATGTCAATACAGGAGCAGATAGCGACACCAGCAATAATACAATTAACAGATTCAACTAATACCCATTCCAACATACACCGTTGTACAAAAATAAGCATAAAAGCTCACCACCATACTTGTATTTACAACATACTGCCAATACTCAGTAAAAAGCAGATGTAATTCTTGCCATCTGCACAAAATGTCTTGGTACCACACAAAAGCTATAACAGAAACCAGACAATATAAAACTAAACTAGGTGGGGGGCTGTGCCCCCCCATACACCCCTAACTTTATATACTAACTCCAAGATCGCACTACAGTGGGGAAAAAGAGCATATATCTTTTACTTACCTTACAGTAGTCTACACGCTGCCACTACTGCTGGGAACGCAGAAAACATCCACCATATTACTTGAGATACCTCCCATAAAAATGGGAACAGACATACCCACATTTAGAAACAATACAACACTACTTTCTACATGACTATCGGTATTCTGACAATCAGCACTATAAGTTACAGTAATTCTTTTTAACACAAGCAAGTTACAGGAGAAGGGAAACCCACATCATGTCTATGGCTTACAATTCAGTATTATGAGTTTCAGTATTTTGAAAATTAGGTATTATGGTCTTGGTCAAATGAAATTTCAGTCATGTGAACACCCGACCAGAATGTATATGGAATAAAAGGAAAGGGAAGTCAGGAATTATTACGGATAATTAGGGAGGTAATTGATGACATTATTAACAAGACCGTAGAGACAAAAATAACGATAGGGGACATAAGAAAAGCTTATGATAACATACAACATGAATCATTATGGAGGATTTTACAAGAATGCAATATAACTGTAAACGTTTTCAGTGTAACTAAATTAGTGTATGAGAAAAATGATGTGAAACTAAATGTGAACAGATGGATAGGGGAGGAAACAGAAAGTGGAATAAGACAGGGGTGTCCAGCCAGTAGTTTAATTTTTTCATTGGTTATGAATACAAAAGCAATTGAAATTAACAAAATGTTAAGAAATGAATGTTACAATATAGTTCTTTTTTAAATCCCCTAGCCCCTTTCAGTGGTCCTTTGTCCTCCAGGTGGTGTGTGGTCCTTTTAAGCCTTGTGCCTGTGATACAGACTCTCCACCCTACCCCAACTTAACAAGGCAGAAGGAATTCTTTCAGGAAACAGAAGGGCATACCCACCAGGAATCCCTAGTGTATTTAAGGTTCTGCTCGCCTTGCCACACAGTATAGGAGATAAGCTACTGCTTTTCTAGTTTTAAGCCTTGTGCCGGTGATACAGACTCTCCACCCTACCCCAACTTAACAAGGCAGCAGGAATTCTTTCAGGAAACAGAAGGGCATACCCACCAGGAATCCCTAGTGTAGTTAAGGCTCTGCTCGCCTTGCCACAAAGTATAGGAGATAAGCTACTGCTTTTCTAGGTATTAAACTAATCTTTGTAGAGTTGAGTAGAACCTACTGTAAGGGCCAGCACACCCGAGGACCTACCCAAGGCCATCTCCTACTTTCTCACCTGTTTTCTTCTTTTACCTCCTATCTGTAGACTACATGTAACTCCCTTCTTCCACCACTAGAGGACAGCAGAACTATAAGCTTATAAAATTCCATCTTACCTGCCACTCAATCTCCTGTAGCCCTGGGGCACAGCCTCTGCTAATACCCTTATTGGAAACTAGTACCCCCTACTGCCGAAGGGTAAACACTAACCTTATTCTCTTTTTAATATCTCTATAGTTGAACCCCTGAAAAAGATAAAGAAGTACCCGTATCAGTGTTTAAAATTGGTACACCCGAACACTTACTTCTCTGTCTCTTCTATTCCTGTCTTAACCTTCCTAGTTACTTAACAAACCAGCTACTTTCTTTAATGAAAACTGCTACCTTCCCTCTCCATAACACATCCTTTCTTTCTGCTTACCACTATATTCTCCTTTTAATACATATATATATATATATATATATATATATATATATATATATATATATATATATATATATAGAGAGAGAGAGAGAGAGAGAGAAATTGATTCTTACCTTCCTAACGCTTGTAGAACCCAGTTGAACTGTATAACCGATTGATTCCAGCCTCCAGCTGTAGTGCATATCCTTTTGACCCTGTGGATTCTACCTGGAACTGCAACTGACTCATACCTTTCCACTTAGTTACCTCCCCCCTCCATCCTACTTCTACTGTCCCTTATTGCCTTATTGTCCCGCCCACCCCTCTCCCCTCTCTTTTACCTTCGCCAAACCTATAAATACAGGCTAGTATTCTCAGGCGCCATTTTTAAATCCCCAAGCCCCTTTCAGCGGTCCCTTGTCCTCCAGGTGGTGTGTGGTCCGTAAGTGTATTTTCCTTGGTGAAATGTACATACTTTGTAAAAGTAAAATGCTCTGCATATGTCTTTGATAGCTAGTTGCATTTATGTTGTTGTAGTGTGTGTTGCTCCATTTAGCCTGCTCTAAAAGGTGGTTTACTTTTTTTTTTTCCCGCGTGCTGCACAACCTGCTCTAAGATTTCCTCTGTTGCCTACCTAGCATAGTTTCTGATAGTTAGGATTAGCCTTATGCTGTTTATTTGGTTTAGCCACGCTACATATGTGTACGCGTTGCATGAGTTCGTTTGTGTCGTGTGGTGTACAAACTGCTCAGAAGGTATACCCTGTAGCCTTACGAAATAACCTGAAGGATACCTTCTCCATGAGGTACCAGTAGGTTTAGTCCCGTAGCTAATCGTTGTATTACAACCCCTAGTGTCTCTCACAGTGTTTCTCACTAGTTGCGTACTATTTTAAGCAATGTCGCGAAGATATGTTGAATGCGCTAGCTCGTCAGAGTGGATATTGACCTCCATTGTCGCTATATATATTTTTTTTTCCCTGAGAGGTCCTATTTTAACTAACTACTCACCCAGGATCTCTAGATAATCTATCTGGCATTATTTCTTAGCATATTTTATATGGTGTGTGATAGTAGTTGAGCTCGTTTCCTCATGCTACCCAGCGAGAGAGTAATTTGCTTTGCTAATTAATAGCATATGAATTATATTACTATCACCCTTCTTTGTTCAGGGTTTTTCTCCCTCGCTGATACTCAGTGCATAACCGGTAAGGGTCTAAAGCTCTACTTGCCTACCACCTAATTGCGAGTCTCTTGTAGGTCTGTCCTGCAATAATTTCAGAGTCTTTCTGATGCAACAATATAGCTGGCTCTGATCGTAACTATTCATGAGACTATCAGCGAGTATAGCCTTTACCAGTTATAGTAAATGTTACATCAGCGCACTGAGGACTTTGTAATAGGACTATTCAGTGTACTTAATCTTAACTTCTCACCTCTCGGCGAGCTATCCTGACAATCTATTTTTAGGTCTTAATTTGTTACCTTGCACTTTATTTTGCTAACAAAGTCAAATGCGCCATTAACAGGATGCAGAAATAGGGATAGCATCTCGTTGTATAGCTGCTATTATCAGCATTCCGACCAGATATTATAGCCGCTCACTGTATACTTTCAAATGCTTAATGGATCGCAATGCCATACTTTTTATCTAGTCTTACCCTCTGCCATATTATATAATTTAGCGCTATAACACTGCTTAACTATTAGCGGTACTAAAGCCCCTTAGTTATAATTGAATTACTGAAGCCCTAAAACAATGCTTTTCTGCTAGCTGTACTGCTTTCACTGTCCTGCATGTTATGTGTCTCATACAGGTTCAAATTGAAAGCTGTACTCTGTAAAGAGATTATAAAATTAAGGGAACTGCAATGTATTGGGATTTGATATGGCTGACTACAGGCTATGCATTGATTATTTAACTTGATTGTTGGAGGCTACTGAATGCATAGTTATTTACATTATCTAGCTAGCTACCACCACGTGTGTTTTTACTGTTCCAGTTTAACATTGTTTTGTTACAGTACATTTGTTCTCCTGTGTTTTAACTGTTTTTATATCTAACACTCAATGTATTTATTGACTTGTACTTGTCCTCACCAGTTCTCATCCTGTTCAGCTTTAACTTTCAAGCTAGCCTACATCTTATTTTTGTTTTACTTTGTCTCTATCTCTTTTTCAGTTTTAAGCCTTGTGCCTGTGATACAGACTCTCCACCCTACCCCAACTTAATAAGGCAGAAGGAATTCTTTCAGGAAACAGAAGGGCATACCCACCAGGAATCCCTAGTGTATTTAAGGCTCTGCTCGCCTTGCCACAAAGTATAGGAGATAAGCTACTGCTTTTCTAGGTATTAAACTAATCTTTGTAAAGTTAAGTAGAACCTACTGTAAGGGCCAGCACACCCGAGGACCTACCCAAGGCCATCTCCTACTTTCTCATATGTTTTCTTCTTTTACTTCCTATCTGTAGACTACATGCAACTCCCTTCTTCCACCACTAGAGGGCAGCAGAACTCTAAGCTTATAAAATTCCATCTTACCTGCCACTCAATCTCCTGTAGCCCTGGGGCGCAGCCCCTGCTAATACCCTTATTGGAAACTAGTACCCCTACTGCCGGAAGGGTAAACACTAACCTTATTCTCTTTTTAATATCTCTCTAGTTGAACCCCTGAAAAAGATAAAGAAGTACCCTTATCAGTGTTTAAAATTGGTACACCTGAACACTTACTTCTCTGTCTCTTCTATTCCTGTCTTAACCTTCCTAGTTACTTAAACCAGCTACTTTCTTTAATTAAAACTGCTACCTTCCCTCTCCATAACACATCCTTTCTTTCTGCTTACCACTATATTCTCCTTTTAATACATATATATAGAAATTGATTCTTACCTTCCTAACGCTTGTAGAACCCAGCTGAACTGTATAACTGATCGACTCCAGCCTCCAGCTGTGACCCGCTCCGTTCGCCCTGCGGGCTCACTCTGCTCCCCTACCCTACCCCCAAATCCCACCCACCCCCAGTGGCCCTAAACTTATACCTCCCTTACCACACCCCTCCCACATCCCACCAATCTTAAACAACAATCAATTACTAAATCATCCACACCCATCATAATTTGTCTACTACCTCCTTAAACTATTTCAATTGCAACTCACCCACCGTTTCTTCCTTAAACACCATCTCTTGTTTCCTTCTCCTTTTCTTTCCTTATCACCTCATCTCATAAATTAGTACTTTACTCCTACTTTCTCTTTCCTTGTTTTTTATTTATTTATTTATTTTACATTTGTTGACCGGGCTAGTCTAACTGGATACATGTCCATTTTCAGTAGAGGCCCGGGGAGAAAAGCTCCTGCAAGTTACAAAGACAAGTATACAATATAACAGTAGACAAGTTTACAGAAAAATCGTTCGATACAATAAAAAAAGTGACATGAAATAAAAACACTTAGTAACAACTTTAGTAAGGGATACTCATAAAAAAGAAGGAAGACTTTTTTTTTTTTTTTGTTATGAGGTTAGAAGATAGGGAAAGAGCAACAGTTATCAGATGAGAGTAGAAGTTCACTTTTATCAGGGAAGAATACACTATAGTAGCATGAGCAATAGGAACCAAGTTTAGTTATGAAATGTTTGTATATTGGGTATAATCATTCAGGGTTGGAGCAGGGACAAAGCCAATGATTCTTTAGATATTCTTTAAGATGCTTTTTGAATGGATGTGTGGAGGCAAGTGAAGACAGTTCAGTTGGAAGTTGATTCCAGCTTTTACCTACTGTGTTGGAAAAGAGCGAGTCCCCTGCTTTGTTGTTTGATTTGACATTAGAAACTAGAGGTTTGCCTGCTGAGCGAAGTGTAGGGAGATTTTTGTAGGGGGCGATTAGATTAGTGAGGATTGGTGTATTACTGGGATGACAGAGGATTTTTTGGGTTATCGCAAGTTGCTGATAGAGTAGCTTATTATGCAGTTCAAGCCATCCCAATTGTTTGAGGTTATGACAGTGGTGAGTTCTATAGGGGGAACAGGTAGCAAATCTAGCTATGTTATTAAGACAGGTGGAAAGTTTATTAATGTTATTTCTAGATAGATTAGTATAAATTGCAGAAGCATAGAAGAGGGTACAGGAAAGGTGAGTCACCTTATCACCTCATCTCATAGATTTCTACTTCACCCCTACTTCCTCTTACTCATAATTTACAAATATGACTAACTAAGAACAAATCTTTCCAAAGCCCTACTCTTAAGCACACTTTCAACCTTCCTAACCTATGCCTACATTATCACCTCATTTGAAAAACCATACTATAACCAGTATAACTACATTCATAAACGGACAACAGTTCATAACTCTATCCTTCCTGTAAGTCAAATTAATATCACCTCAACTCCCAGCTACCTTCTACCTAAATACCATAGACTCTCCCACATTAAATACTTTACACCCACAATAAGGAAAGTAAAATATGCATCAAACGCATTAAATAACCCTGTATCAACACTCATTAAACCCAGCTTAAAAGAAGGTGACATCCACCCTAACCCTGGCCCTACAATTCCAACTACCCTAATTACCCAGCCCAAACTCCCCAACTCTTTCCTAATAGGACATCTTAATATCCGAAGAGTTAATAACTAAATATCCCATCTCCATGCCCTTCTTGATACCCATAACTTTGACATCCATTGTCTAACAGAAACATGGTTAAAGCTACACATCAAAGACAATGAAATCATTCCCCAAGGGTACAATATACTAAGATTAGACTGTATAAAATGTAAGGGTGGTGGAGTTGCAGTCTTATTTAAAGAAGGACTACAAATCTCCACTTCACCATTTAACCCACCTCAGGACTGTAAGGCTGAAGTACTTATCACCAAATTTCAAATAAACCAAAACAAATCTGTATATATCATCTGCATATACCTTCAACCTGGTAATAATATCAGTACTATAGAGAATATCCTAAGCTGGGTGGCCTCTACTTATCCCCAAGAAACTATTATATTGGGTGATTTTAATACTGATTGGAAAACTGTTAAAGCTGATAACCCCTCCTCCCACATTAACCTTCATGGATTCAGTCAAATTATCACCTCTACTACAAGAATCAATAAACCAAACAATAAAGAGAGCACCCTAGACTGGATTCTTATAAATAAGCAAAAACAAACTTATAATGTAGGAACTCTACCTGATGATGTTAGTGATCATACTTTAACCTATATCCTTAGGCATAAAAATGGTCTCTCTAACCCCCCTATAAATAGAATCATACGTACCAACAAACACTTCAACCCAACATTATTTCAAAATGAACTAAGCGCTTGTGACTGGAACCCTCTAAAATCTCTACCAATTGAAGAAGCTGTCAACTATCTAAACTCTAAATTCCTTTCTATCCTTGACGAGCATGCACCCAAAAGAACCATCAGAATGAAAGCCAAACCAGCCCCCTGGCTTACCAAAGAAATCAAACAAAAAATCTTACTTAAAAATAAAGCCTGGGCAAAGTGGAGAGCTACCAAAAAGTACAGTTTTGTACCTACCATAAATGTAGATGTCCGAGAGGTATGCATCTGCAGTCCTAACAAATGGGTTGTCCTGGCCACAGGCAGCCCTTCGGTCGGCCGGATTCCAAAGTCTTGTTCTGGCCTCGGCTGATGTCGCACTTCACCCGACGTCATAGCTGCAGTCCAGCGGGTATAAAGGCATCAGCCGACGCCATTTTCCTCAGTGTTTCTTGCCCCAGATGCCAGGTGCCCTCTAGGAAGGCTAAATTTGGAGAAATGCAAATGTTTCCAAACAATAGAGAGCAAATAGAAATAAACATGTATATACATATATACAAACAAATACACCATAATGGATTCCCCCAGCTAGCTACAAGATGGGCAAATACCCTAGGAGTACCACAGAGGGGAAGGAGGGTGGGTAATCCTGACTGCAGATGCATACCTCTCGGACATCTACATTTATGGTAGGTACAAAACTGTACTATGTCCTTCAAGGATGCATCTGCAGTCCTAACAAATGGATAGAATACCATAGCCAAACTGGGGGAGGAGGCACTAAGAATTTATGGTGTGGTTAAGATCCCTTGCAAAACAGCAGTGGCAAAGCCTGCTCAGGATCTGGAGTATAAAGGTAGATTATAATGCTTGGCAAATGTATGCACGGAGCTCCAAGTAGCAGCCTCTAAAATGTCTTTGGTAGCCACTCCTCGTAAGAAAGCTGTAGTAGTGGCTGTAGCCCTTGTGGAGTGAGGTCTGATGTTTTCTGGAGTTGCCTTTCCATGAAAAGAGTTACAAAATCTAATGTAATTTCCTATCCATTTTGAGATTGTCTGTTTTGAAATTGCTTTTCCTTCCATTCCTGTTGCATATGCTACCAGAAGCTGGTCAGTCTTTCTATTGTTCTTGGTTCTGTCCAGGTAGTAGAGCAATTGTCTGTGTGCATCCAGGGTATGCAGCAATCTTTCCCCCCTGTTCTGCGGGTTGGGGAAGAATGTTGGTAGGTGTATTGCTTGGTTTAATGATACCCTGGAGACCACCTTTGGCATAAAGGTAGGATTAGCTCTCATGGACACTCTATCTTGATGGAAGATAAGGAAGGGCTGTACTGCCATTAAAGCCTGTAATTCAGAAACCAGTCTAGCTGAAGTGATTGCAAGCAGGAATGCAGTCTTCCAGGATAAGTACTGTAATTCTGCTGTTGCTGCTGGTTCAAAAGGGGGAAGTGTCAACTTTTCTAATACAAAGTTCAAGTCCCATGTAGGCAATGGTGGTTTCCTTGGTGGCTTTACATTTTTAATTCCTCTGAGAAATTGCCTGAGTAGAGGTTGAGAAAAGACTGGAGGGTCCATGCTGTATGCTGCTGAAATTGCTGATGCATGAATCTTAATGGAGGAGTAAGACAGGCCATTGTGGAAAAGCTCTGATAAATATTCCAGGATGTTAGCTATGTTAGCTAGTGATGCATCTACCACTTTTGTTGCACTCCAAATGAGATATCTTTTCCATTTTGCTGAATAAGTTTTCCTTGTTGAGGGCCTGCGAGCCTCCAGGATAATGTCTTTAACCCTTTGAGATAAATCTGTGTTATTTTTCCTTATGTAATGTTCCAAGCAGCTAGCTGTAGGGTTTTCAAGCTTGGATGTAGGATTTTGAAGTTGTTCTGTGTTAGCAGAAGAGGTAGTAGGGGTAGAGGCCATGCATGTTCCCGGGACATACTCCTCAGTAGCGGGTACCAATGTTGTCTCGGCCAGTCTGGAGCTATCAAAATGATCCTCGGGTGTTCTTCTTTGATCTTCAGTAGCACTTTGTGCATCAAAGGAAGAGGTGGGAATGCATATGCTGTCAGGTTTTCCCAACTGAAGGATAGGGAGTCCACCTTCCAAGCAAGTGGGTGGTATGTCCTTGTGCAGAATTTTTTCAATTGGTGGTTGTGTGGGGATGCGAATAGGTCTATTTCTGGCAGTCCCCATTTCCTTGTGATGGTTTGAAAGATATCTGGATGCAGCATCCATTCGTGGGCATCCGTAGTGGTTCTGCTTAAGATGTCTGCTAGTATATTTTCTTTTCCTGGCACAAATATGGCCTGGAGCTGAATGTTGAGGCTCAGGGCCACATTCCAGAGGTCCATTGCCATCCGGCATGGAGGATATGAATGTGTGCCTTCCTGCTTGTTGATATACCACATAACTGTGGTGTTGTCTGTCCTTATCAGCAATTGGCCCTGTTGAAGAAAAGGTCCGAATGTCTGAATTGCCTGTTTTACCGCCAGCATCTCTTTTTGATTTATGTGTAAGTTCATCTGGTCTTGAGTCCATAAGCCTTGAATGCACTTGTCCACCATGTGTGCCCCCCAACCTAGGTCTGAGGCGTCCGTGGTGATAGTCTGGCTTGGGAGAGGCCTGTGGAAGGGCAGACCTTTGTTCAATTGGCAGGCCTGGGTCCACCACTGGAATTCTTGTTTCAGGCATGGAATTATTGGAATTTGGGCTTCTAAGCTGTGTTTGTGCTGAGACCATAAATTCCTCAGGTACCATTGTAACTTCCTCATATGTAGTCTGGCATGCGGTACTAATATTATGCAGGATGCCATGTAACCCAGGGCTTGCAGGATTTTCCTTGCTGTAAGCTGGCTCTGTGTTGTTAATGCCATGAAATAAAGTGGTAGCTGCCTTTGTTTTTCTTCTGTGAGGAATGCCATCTGGTCTGATGTGTCCAGTTCTGCACCCAGGAAGGTTATCCTTTGGGATGGTATCAGTCTTGACTTTTTTGTGTTGACTGTGTATCCCAGGGCTTGGAGCAGGTGAATAACTTTTTTCAAATCTTTTGTTATTTTGTCTTTGCTGTCTGCTTGTAACAGGCAGTCGTCCAGGTAAGGATAAATTTGAATTCCCTGTAGCCTGCAATGAGCAATTACTGATGCCAGGCATTTCGTGAATACTCTGGGCGCAGTAGATAAGCCAAAAGGCAATGCTGAGAATTGATAATGCTCTGATCCTGCAAGGAATCTGAGGTATCTTCTGCAATTTGGTCGTATGGGGACGTGCAGGTATGCCTCCTTGAGATCCAGAGTCACCAGCCAAGACTCCTTGCCCAGCATGGGAAGAAGTTGCTGTAGGGTCAGCATTTTGAATTTTGGAACAATAAGATATGTGTTTAGAGCGGACAGGTCGAGAATAGGTCTCCATTGGTTTTCCTTTCTTGGTACCAGGAAAAGCCTTGAATAAAATCCTTGTCCTTGTTCCATAGGCGGTACCGTTTCTATAGCTCTTAACCTTAGTAAGTGATCTATTTGTTGTAGAGCGTTTGTTATTTGGTTTGGAGGCAGGTTTGGCATTCCTCTCTTCCTTGGAGGAGTATGGAAGTGAAACCTGTAGTCTTTGTCTATTGTCTGTAAAATCCATTTGTCTCCTGTAATATAATGCCGATTTGCTGAAAATAAGGCTAATTTTCCGCCTAAGGGTGCTCCCAGTTGTTCCCTGGTAGGCGGTTTCAGAGCTAAGTCACTGCGAATGTCCTGTGGAAGTGGTAGTGGTTGGATCTGTGGCAGTACTTCTCTGGCTGTTAGGCTGCCACTGACGTCCCCTGTAGGCACCTCTGGATTGGCCTCTGCCTCTAGGGCGTCTATTCCTGCTTCTCTGTGCTCTAGTGGCGTCTGGAAAGGACCAATTCTTGGAAGGCCAGTTTCTACTAAACCTCGGAGGCTGGACCTGTAAGAAATCCTTGACTGTCTGGACAGATTTAGCTTTTTCTTCCACCTTCTTCAACACTTGCTGTGCAGGGGAACCAAACAAACTGTGCTTTTCCATGGGAGCATCTAGAAGCTTTGCCTTTACATGGTCTGGTAAGGATTGCTCTTTTAACCATGCATGCCTTCTGATCACTGTACCAGTCATAGCTGATCTAAAGGAAGCCTCCAGTGCATCATAGCCGCATTTTAAGGAATGATTACTGACCTGCTGAGTGTTATGCACCAAATCCTGAAGGGACTTACGGTCTAAAGGCTCAGGCGAGGAAAGTTTTTTAGTGAGCTGATCTAACAGGAATTCCTGATATTGAATCATGTGGAATTGACAGTTTAAGGCTCTAGCCGAAAGAGTAGCAGAAGTATAAACTTTTTTACCCCATCTCTCCAATGCCCTAGATTCTCTTTCAGAGGGGAGGGGGTTTTTGGCAGAGGCAGCTGCTACAGCTTTGGGGCCTTGTGAAATAGTTTCAGGATCTGCAATAGGAGCCTTATACAAATGATAATGTGTGTCCGGAACCCTGTAGTATCTGTCGGGCTTAGCAGGGGCCGGAGGGAGTGAGTCAGGAGCAGTACAAGCATCATTAAAAGCATCATCCACAACTGTAAGTACTGGAGGAATAGCTAAAGGCCTATGCTGTGGTAAATGCAAAAAGGTCCTAAGCCTCTTCCTAGAGTCTGAAAAATCCTGGCCCTGCCATTGAAATTGTTCCCTCATAGCATGCAAGGTTTCCCCAAAAGAAAATTCCTCAGGAGGAGAGGCAGAAGGTATGGAATCCTCTGCATCTGAGTCCTCATAAGGAGAATAAGGGCCTTCTGGAGGATTTGCATTTTCTGAATCGTCAGAAGAGTAATCTGAAGAAACTGGCTCAGGGGGCTCTGCTCTAGGCCTCTTCTCTGGAGGTGGGTGAGAGGCCCTGTCAGGGTGAGACTGGGTTCCCCTGATCAAAGAAATGAGATCCTCTGCTAGACTAAGCATTTGGGTACTAGAGGTAGGCCTGTGAGAGGGGGTTTTAGCAGGCACGGCCTTAGAAGATTTAGCTGCTTTGGCCCTGGCAAAGGCCTTAATTGACATGGAGGCAGGGGGCCTAGCAGCTCCACGTGCTGGAGTAGATACATCAAAGGGGATAGTATCTGATAAGTCCTGAGAAACTGTAAGTGTAGGAGGAATCTCCGTAGCAGATTCAGCCCTGCTGGAAGAGGCCTCGGTAGAAGGAGGCAAGCTTTCGGCCGAAGGAAGAACCTCGGACTCGGTTTCAGCCGAAACCGAGACACTCGCGGTTGGCTTAACCGCGGTTTCGGCCGAAACCGCGAGTGTCGGTCCTTTCCTTACGCTTATTAGCTAATTGTGAAGCCGGAGTCTCCGACGGCATGATATAAGCAAAAGCGGGCGAAAAACTCCTCTGCAAACTCCGACCGACGTCTAAGTGTTCGTCGGTTGAAGGAAGCACAGGCTAGGCAAGCTGCTACGTCGTGGTCTGGGCCTAAACAAGGTAGGCAGTAAGAGTGGAAATCTTTATGAGATATTTGTTTCCCACAAGTTAAACAGTTATTCACTTTTTCTGACATCGGCTGAGGCAAGAAAGAGTCCCCAACGGGGTACTTAGCTTTTTAGAAGTCTTCGATAGTAGTTATCTCTGGTTCTGACCGACCGGCACTTGCGAACAGCTTCTGCTTCGGGCGCCACGCGGCAAGAAAGACTGAGGAAAATGGCGTCGGCTGATGCCTTTACACCCGCTGGACTGCAGCTATGACGTCGGGTGAAGTGCGACATCAGCCGAGGCCAGAACAAGACTATGGAATCCGGCCGACCGAAGGGCTGCCTGTGGCCAGGACAACCCATTTGTTAGGACTGCAGATGCATCCTTGAAGGACATCTATATCTGATCAACAACTATTTAAACAACTGAGAAATAGTACAAAAAAGCAATACTTTTAGACAAAAAACTACTATTGTAAACTTCAGGACAACCACCAAAATAATCCCCAAAAGTTTTGGTCTACTGTAAATAAACTCCTTTCCCCTGGGCACTCCCATACACCTACCCCACTTCAGGCAGACCCAGACACCCCCCATCAAACTGCCAATGCCTTTAATTGCTTCTTTACAGATACCATACAAACATTAGCTAGCCAACTTACCCAAGATAGCTCAAACCTTGCCACTTCCTTACCCAGTACTCTACCAGCTTTCTCTATGCAACCATCTCTACCACTCTCATCTATAAATACATCTAAAAACTCAAGCCTTGTACCCCTTTTGCTGACCATTTACCTTCTGAATACCTCCAAAAAGCAGCTAAAGTAATTTCCTATCCTATATCCATCCTCATAAACAGAACCATTAAGGAAGGTTACGTTCCAAACATCTGGAAAATCTCCCATATCATTCCCTTTCACAAAGGTGGAAACTCAAATGACTACAACTACCAGCCAATAGCACTCTTATCACCATTAGCAAAAATCATGGAAAAATGCATTCATCATCAACTTTTAAAACATCTAACACAAAACAACGTAATAGCTAAATGCCAGCACGGTTTTAGGCCATCACACAGTACCACAACAGCCCTGTTATCCTTTACAGATGTCATAAATAAAAATCGAAATAACATCCTCTCATTAGCACTCTTTATTGATCTGTCCAAAGCATTTGACATGGTCAACCATACCCTTCTTATCAACATTCTGGAATCCTTATCCCTTGACTTTTTAGCTATTAAATGGTTCAGGTCCTACCTAACCAATAGGCAACAAGCAGTTCTTTGGGAACATAATCTATCATCCCTTCTACCTGTCACCCTGGGAGTCCCTCAGGGCTCTATTCTAGGCCCACTTCTTTTTTCTCTTTTTATTAACGACCTGCATGTAGCAATCCCACACGCCACCTGCATTCAATATGCAGATGATTCAACATTAATATGCTCAGCTAGCTCACCATCTGCACTACATTCCCTCACTCAGAATGTATTCAACACAGTTGAAACATGGTTCACTAAACACTGTCTCCTTCTCAATGCTAAAAAAACAATCTTCTTGTCTTTACACCCACCAGTAAGTCCATCCCAATAGATTTCCCTATTATTTCCAATAATCATACTATCATTCACCCCGACTCTACAACCAAACTATTAGGAATTACTATTGATAACAATCTTACATTTGATAGTCACATAAATAATACTATTAAAACTGTCAACAGGAAAATAGGCTCCTTATATCGAATCAAAAACTCCAACAGCCAAAACCAAAATTGCACACTCGCATTTAATTTCTACTCTTCTATACGCTTCTCCCATATACACTAACCTCAAAAAGAATAACCTTGTCAAACTGGAGCATGCCTATAACAGCATCGCCAGATTTGCCACTGATAATCCCTTTCAAACTCACCACTGTCAAAATCTAAAGCAGCTAGGCCGGCTTGAACTTCAAAACCTTCTGAAAATCTCCCAACTTACCATGGCTCAAGATATTTTACCAAACTAACAGTACTCCTATACTATCAAATCTCATAATTCCCTATAAAAACCTAAATTCATTACACTCTAACAAACTTCTAGCTACCATAACCAAAATTAACAAGGCTGGCAATTCCCTCTTTTCTAACACAGTGGGAAAAGACTGAAACCTACTTCCCAATGAACTAACATCACTCTCTTCCCTACCTCTCTTTAAACAAAAACTCAAAATACACCTTAAAACTCGCTGGTTATGACCATTCTGTAAACCTGACTAACCTTTGCTTACACTAACTTATTTCTTCACCTTACTATATTCTCTCATATATTTTCTTTAAAATCTTCAGGAAAACTGAACTGGTGATCACAACTGAACATACTGGCAGACCCTTTCCTGCTAATTTCTGTAAAATCTACTCCATAATTGTATACTAAAGTTATGTCAATTTTATTACAGTAAATTAATTCATCACATGACCATTATGATTTTCTATACTAGTGTAAATACCAACTTTTCCTCTGTTTTTATTATTGTTCCATATATATTTTTATTGAACTTCTTTCATTTACTATGGTACAACAATGATTTATATGTTTATCTTATAGTTCTAGTGATTATCTAATTTTGCTATTGGAGCTCTTCTCCCCAGGCCTCTACTTAAAATGGAAATGTATCCACCTAGACTAGCCCGGTCAACAAATGTAAAATAAAATAAAAGAAGTACAAATGCCAACTATGCACACCTATGCAGATGATACTGTAATAATCTGGATGTATCAAAACTATAACAGATTGTTCCACTCATTCTTTTTTTTCCATAGAGTAATTCTATTTATTTACTGCATACTAAAATTAATACATTCTCATTTAAGTGCAATTCCAGTCACTTCCTTATGTGCAATATCACCCAATCACACCTCTGTGGATAGTGTACTTAGTGTTGTCCAATGTAATAAATAGTGTACAAGCATGTGTAACAGCAACGTAGATATTTAGTTTTGTACTATAGTTATTGTTTATTCTTTAATACCTATCATGTCTGTCTTTTTGTGTTTATTTTTCTCCTGTAAAAGAGCTGACATTCGAAATTTCGTTTAGGTCGCACTCGTGTTTCCTAAATGACAATAAAGTTTCTTTGAATCTTTGAATCTAATTAACAAAGAACGCATTATGGATAAAAAGAATAAACCTAACGTTAGGTGTAATGCTGGGAAACACTGGATTAAATATAAATAAGGAAAAAAGTACAGGATTTGGTTTTAATGGAAAATTATGAGGTACTGAATTTAATGACAACTATATAGAAGTGTTGGGAATAAAATTTGGAGAAAACGAATACAAACAGAAACAATGGAATAAAGTTATGAAAGACATAAAGGACATGTTAATGTTGTGGAAAACATAGGTTTTCATATAGAAAGAAGACATATTTAATCAATAGTACGATATTAGGCAAAATAGTGCATGTATCAAACATTTATATGATACCTGTAAAATATGAAAAAGAACTAATGAACTTTCATTTATTTAGGGTTCAAGGTTGAAACCAGTTAAAAGAGGAACATTGTATATGAAAGAAGACCAAGGGAGTATAGGTTTAATTAATCCTATTGTGCATGTGGCATCCTTAAATGTATACAAAGTATTTAAAAGTATTATGAAGGAAGAAAAAATATAATAGGAATGATAATGTATTATAAATATAAAAATGTATGGGAAGGAATGGAAGTAAAAATTACAGGTAAAAGTATTAATAACGAAGAAATAAAAGAATATCAGAATAAAACTGTATTATGGAAAACAAGAAAAAATGTTACAGAAAAAAACATAAAGGAATGGTACATCAGCATAATTTTGTTGACACATGGAAAGATAAGAAAAAAGCTATATTAAGGATATATAAACATTATAACAAATAAAGGAATGTAATGACTTTTTGTGGAGATTATCCATATGTAAACTGCCTTTAAAAGCTAATATGCAGTATAAGCGAAAACATGATAGAGTCTCTAATAAGAGTGGAGAACTAGAAACTGCGGAACATTTTTTTTCTGAAATGACACAGAATTAAGAATTTATAGGTAGAAATATGCAAACATTATATGGTTAAAAAAGTATTTAAAATATGAACAGTTAAACATGGGTATGACAGAATATGGCTATTATGGAGTACAAGGACAAGAAGAAGTAAAGAAGGTAATAAAATAATTGTTTTTTATGTTACATGGATAATATGGATTGAGAGATTTAATGAAATCAAATAAAATGGGAAATGGAATTTGGAAAAGATATCGAAAAATATATGGTTTTGGTTGTAGGTAAAAGAGTTGGGGGAATACATAAAAATGTAAAATGTAAGCGATATGTAAATATTTGTAAATAGTGTCAATATGTGAATATAAAAATAATACATCATGTATATATGTATGTACAAAATAAACCCCCCTGTTCATCATTGTAGTGAGTGGGAACCATTTTGGAGGAGCACTTCCTCTTTCCATTCCAGGCACAGAGGTGGCCCAGAGAAACATTGAGGCATATGGAGAGAGAGAAGGAGATGATGGATTAGTGAAAGAAATGAAGAGGAGAAAGCAAATATTGAGACTGAAGAATGTGTACTGAATTCAGAGGAAATGTTTCAAAGAAACCTATTTGATTGAGATGACTCAGCAAATGGATGTATAACTATAACCCTCCAGTCAGGAGAGTTGCAGGATGAATTACTTAAAAAATGGTGGCAGCACACAGTGAGCCACAAAATAAAGGAGATGTTTCCTGGGGGGACATTAAGGAGAAAATAAAAAAGGAGAATGCAGAGACAATCCTGAAGAATAGTGGTGAGATGGAAAAGAAAACATATGCAGAGAAAGTAAAAGAAGACAAAAGTGGAGGAGTAGAAAAAGAAGGCAGAAGAAAATGAAAAAGTACTTGATAAGGATTCAAAGTACAGAAGATAAAGAAATGGACAGGTATGAAGTGTGAGACAATTTAATAGTTCCTTTGGGTGTAAAGCACATGAGCATTTATTCTTATTAACAAAGAGTCATTTTGTGACATTATATTTGAGACTAATTTTTCAATGGAAATTTTTCTTGGATGAAATGAAAAAAAGAAAGAATGTAACCCATGAAATTTTGATGTGATAAAAGCATTTAATAGGGAAACAAAAAAGAAGATTCATCTACAATTTTTGTACAGATGTAGAAAGAGAGACTTTGAAAGGTCATTTGAAAGCTTTTTGTAAAAAAGTACTAGGCACTGCAAAAGATTATGATAAAAGGGGTTTAAGGACTGGTTGCTGGGATTGTAATACTGCATTAAAAATAGAAAAATAAAAATTATACATATACCATGCATGATGAATGCAGAGGGAAATAGGGGGTGCTGTAAAATAATGGGGAGGGGACAGCCCAAAACTTTTTGTGGAAAAAAAGAAGTTGATAAGTAACTGTGAAAAAAGAAAATGTTATTTTTGCAGGGAAATGATGTAAAAAATGTGAATTGAAATGTTATAAATATAATAAAATTGGACATTTATGGATGAATTGCAAAAATGAAATTAACAATAAGGAAAAAGAAAAAGAAAGGGAAGAAAATGAACAAAGAGAAGAAATTTTAGAAGTAGAAACAGAAGAAAATTAGATGAGAAAAAAAGGACATAAAAGAAGTTTCTGAAAGAAGTGATAATAAACTGGGCAGTAGTAAAAGGGAAAAATGAATTCTATTTGTAAAAGATGGAAAAATAAAATGTAAAGGGATAAGTACAAAAGAAAAAGAAAGGAAATGGATGAAAAAGACTATATACAGCTAAAGATTGAGGCTTGGTGTGATGGTTGAAGTATCTGACTCACAGGTACAGGGTTTGATTCTCACCTTAGGAAAAGAAATTAGGAAAATGGACTTGTAATTAGCTATAAACTTATAAAACCATGAATCTAAAGAAAAGGGAAAACAAATAATTTAGAGTGTTTTATGTAAATGCGAATAATATTAAGAATATAGTAATAATAGGAATGTTGGAGTGGTGTAATGCATGTGATGTGCATGTAATTAAATTAGAAAGCATACGTTTTATAGCAAATGAAAAATACTACAAACAGAGGAAAGATAATCAGGAATTTTGGAACTGAGAGATGTGGTATAGCTGTATTATGTATAACTATAGTAGAGATGTTAAATGTAACTATCAAAAATGGAAAGATTACCCATTGTAGATTTAAAATGGAAAGGACAAGTATATAGAATTATAACATTATATGCTTACACTAACTGTAAACAAAGGGAAAGCTTATTTAATCAGATTTTACACTATGCACCGATAAATATGAATATTTTAATAACAGGAGACTTTAATTATAATTTAAGAGACAAGCATAAAAAGGCAGGACATGATATAAGAAAAATGTTAGAAGTTATAAGATGTATTTAAGTTAAAACTTTGGGACAAAAATTCATGGACTTACAAAAGAGGTATGTATAGAACTGAAACAGACCATCTTATAGTAACAGAAGGCTTAGTTATCGGAGAAGGGGAGGTAGCTGAAAAGGGATTTTTGATCATCCTTAAATATGACTACAGATAAAAAAAAGGAATATATAAAAATAGGCAAAGGAATAAAAAGGATAAATGAAAAAGCATGGAATGAAGAAGGAAGGAAATTAGTAATACAGTTATAGAAAGATCATATTACCATGAGAACAGTTTATAAAAACTAGTCTGAATGGTGGATGACATTTAAGGAAAACAATGTTTTTTTTCAGTGGCAATATTATGTGACAAAAGTGCAGAAAGAAAAATATAAAAGAACATATAATGATGCATTGGAAGATTTAGAACATAATGACAGAAAACACTTGGCCAAAGAAAAAGAATTATATGAAACAAATCAAGAAAAATACACTGTTATATAACAGAAGAGAAAATACCTCCAATCAGGAAAACTGTAGGAACTTCCCAATACAAATAACTTCAAAGTAAAAAACAAGTTCCAACAACCAAGGCGGTCTCTTTACTGATTGTCTTCCTCCACATTCTGCTCTCTTGTCTCTACCCGCTCCGTTCGCCCTGCGGGCTCACTCCGCTCCCCTCCCCTACCCCCAATTCCCACCCCCCCAGTGATCCTACTTTCATATCTCTAGAAACCACACCCCTACTCAATTGGTACCAATTACACAACTCCTAATTACAATATCCCTCCCCCTCTAATACTTCATACCCTACAATTACATAACTCTCCTCCACCTCTGTCTTATTATAACTTATTATACTTCTCAAACTCTAACTTACTATTCTTCCTTCTCCTTCTCTAACCTCACTTTCCAACCATGCATATAGTATGGAATCCTTCTCAAATCCAAACACTAGTCATCTTATTACTTCTAGCTCCTCTTACAACAATCTATATCTTAACCTCCTATGAGCAACCCATACACTGTCTCCCTACATTTCCTTCTTCTCATACCTCTCCCTACATTTCCTTATTCTCATACCTCTTCACCTATAACACCTTCTCCTGTGTCATTCCAAAACCCCATCTATAAATCAAACTACTCTCCTGCCAAATATCACAGACTAACTCGCATTAAATTCTATAACCAGAAAACAAAAGAATTTAGCTACTACTTTGTCAAAAATCATAAACCAAAACAACAAACACTCCATAACACACTTTTGGATGGACACATTCATCCAAACCCTGGCCCACAGAACACCTACACCATAGGAACCAATAACAATAACAACACTAGACCTATACCACCATCCAAATCTACTAACTCTCTCACCATAGCTCATCTGAATATACGTAGTATTTGTAACAAAATTTCACAACTACATGCACTCCTTGATGCCAACCAATTCAATATCCTATGCTTATCAGAAACATGGCTAAAACCCACTACTAAAGATTGTGAAATTACCCCACCAGGATATAATATAATTAGACTCGACTGCTCATCAAAAAAGGGAGGAGGTGTTGCTATTCTTTACAAATCTCAGCTACAAATCAGCCACATTAACCTGAACCTCTCCATATACAATAATGCAGAACTAATAAGCTCTAAACTCCAACTAAACAAAAATAAAGCTATCTATATTATTTGTATATATCTCCCCCCAGGAAACAACGTTAATACTCTTGAGGGCATTCTTAGCTGGCTCACTACTAATGTTCCACAAGAAACAATAATACTAGGTGACCTAAATATTGATTGGAATCCTTGTAACTACTCAAACCCTACCTCCCATATTAACCTACATGGCTTCTCTCAACTCATTTCAGGCCCTACCAGAATTAATAAAAGCAATAATAAAGACACCACTTTGGACTGGATACTTACTAATACTCCCCAACAAACCTACACCTCTGGCACCCTACCAGAAGATCTAAGTGATCACCTATTAACCTATATTATTAGGAAAAAAAAACATCATTACGTTTCCTACCACTTTCAAAACATTACGTTCCAAAAAAATAATTTAACCCAGAACTCTTTTTAACACAACTACAACAATGTAACTGGACTCCACTAAAGTCACTACCTCTTAATGATGCAGTGCAATACTTTAACTCTACATTCCTATCTATTTTAGATCTGCACGCACCTACACGCAAAATTAGAATCAAAACCAAACCTGCCCCCTGGCTAAGCAGTAATACTAGACAACAAATCTATACCAGAAACAAATAATGGGCTAAATGGCATACTTCCAAGAACCAAGCTGACCATCAAACCTTTAGAGAATGTAGGAACAACACTAAAAAAGCCATACTAATTAGACAAAAAGAACTACTACCTTCATCTACAACAAATATCCAATAAGGAACCAAAAAAAATGTTGGGCCACAATCAATAATCTTCTCTCTCCAGGCCAAACAATCACACCCAACCCACAAGACTCTCACCCTGACCATCCTACACAAATAGCTAATGCCCTTAACTCCTTCTTTACAAATACTATACAAAATCTTGCAAATCCCCTATCTTCTGACACCTCAAAACTACATCCTGTTTATGTAAATACACCCCCCTCATTTCACAATCTTCCGATCTCTACGTCATATATTTTATCATTACTGCAAAAACTTAAACCTTCTACCCCCTCTGAAGACAAACTCCCTGCTGAGTTCCTACAGATAGGAGCTAAAGCTATTGCCTATCCCATTTCTATACTGATAAATAGATCTATCAAAGAAAGAACTGTCCCTGATATCTGGAAAATATCTCACATCATCCCACTACACAAAGGGGGAAACTCTAATGAATTCTCTAACTATCGTCCCATTGCTTTATTATCACCCATTGCCAAAATCTTGGAAAAATGCATCCATAAACAACTCCTAAACAATCTTCTCCAAATCAAACTACTTGCTAACTGTCAACATGGCTTTAGACCTTCCCACAGCACCACCACTGCACTGCTCTCATTCACAAACACCATCAACACTAACCGTAACAAACAGTCTTTCTTCTGCACTATTCATTGACTTATCTAAAGCCTTTGACATGGTGAATCATCAAATACTCTTGCACATTCTTAATTCTCTCTCACTTGATCCTAACAGCATAACTTGGTTTAAATCTTACCTAGAAAACCGTCAACAAGCAGTACTCTGGAAGAACTCATTATCTGAACACCTTCCTATCTCCCTAGGTGTACGACAAGGCTCTATCCTAGGTCCACTTCTTTTTCCCATCTTAATTAACGACCTTCAATCAGCTATCCCTTTTACTACCTATATTCAATATGCAGATGACTCCACTATAATCTGCACAGCTACCTCTCAAACTGAACTTCAGTCTCTTACCCAAAAAGCCTTTAACACAGTAGAACAATGGTTCTCTCAACGCTGCCTTCTACTCAATCCCAAGAAAACAAAGCTACTACTCTTCTCACCAACACGTAAGCAAATCCCCTTAAATTTCTCTATCACTTCCAAAAACAATACTAGTATTTCTCCTGACACCACCACAAAATTACTTGGAATTATGATAGACAATAAACTTAATTTTGAAAATCACATTAACACTACTATAAAAACTGTGAACAAAAAAATTGGAACCCTATATCGAATCAAACAATTTCTTACCCCAGCTACTAGAATTACCCTAGCCAAAACTCATCTTATCTCTACTTTACTCTATGCATGCCCTATTTATACCAACCTGTCAAAAAAAAACCTTAATAAACTAGTTATATCCTACAACAACATTGCTGGATTTGCTATCGGATCTCCTTTTAGGACCCATCACTGCCTTAATCTAAGACAACTTGGCTGGCTAGAACTTCACAATCAGATCCAACCACAACAACCTATATTAGCTCACAAAACCCTGTACCAACCCACTAAAACACCAATACTCACCAGCCTTATTACCCCTTATTATAATCTGCAACATCTACGCTCCTCTAACAAACTTTTGATCAACAGGACTACAACTAATAACTCTGCAGGAGATAGCTTGCTCTCCAACTCAGTTGGAAAACTATGGAACAAATTACCCTCTGATATCTCATCTCTGACTTATCTTCCTATTTTCAAGAAGAATCTCAAAAAATATCTCAATAAAAAATGGATATGCCCCTGCACTAACCCAGACTAGCCTTGGTCTTCCTTTCCTGTCTCCTTACCTTCCCCTCTCTCCCTTCTTTACCCAATAACCCAGTTGAGGTCTCCTAGCTCCTCCAATAACCCAGATGAGGTCTCCTAGCTCCTCAAATATACATTAAGATAGTAAACAGACCCACTGACTAGTTATCTTGGAGTGTTTCTCCACTCTCTCATAGGTGCAAATTCTGCCTCTCTGTCATAAAGTAACTCTTTATTTAGCCCTAGGATGATAATTAAATCCATCAACTCATCCTTTACTAACTCCGATACCTTTCCTATCTTTCCTTCTCTTCCTTTCTTACTTTATCCTCAGTCTTTTCATTATGCTTTCTAATTATGTTACTTTGTAAAATGTACTATGCTTTCCCCATGACATATGTGGGATCCTATATCTCACTTATGTGTAAGACTATTGTGTTATTAATTTCCCAATTTCCAAAAAAAAAAAATGTTTTGTTTTAACTTGACTTACGTCTTACTATTTTAGCTTAAATTACTTTATGTTCACTTTTTATTAAACTATGTATTAATACTTGGAGCTTTTCTCTCTGGGCCTCTACTGAAAATAGACATATATCCAGCTCGACTATAAATAAAATAAAACAGTTTTAATCCACACAGTAAGCGCTTTCAAACACTACGTTCTTCGTCAGACTGAATAGACAAATTAACATACAACTCAAATTAATGTATTAATACACAGCCAATAAAAACAGTGCAGCAATCATCTATGCAAATCTCTAGATTTCAAGACCGGCCTTAAATCATTTAATCCTGGCTTCCTATCTGCACACAACTTACAAATCTAGTATAGTTCCCTTTTTTCAGTGAAATTAACAAAATCACCACCTCTTAGTCCTTTATGTACAATTTCTATCACCTTAAACTCAAAGGAGTGTGTAGAGCCTGATTCAAAAACGTGCTTAGCTAGTGCATTTGTTAAATCTGCCCTTCTAATAGCATATTTATGCTCACAAATACGTTCATAAAGCATTCTATTTGATTTCCCTAAGTAGAAACTTTCACATACTGTGCATGTAGCTAGATAAATAATATTTCTAGTTCTACAGTGTGCATCAAGATTGAACATAAACCTCTGTCTAGATATAGGATGTATGAGGACATTAGTTGTATCAATAGAGGGACAATGTCAACAGTTCCCAAAGAGTAAAGTGCCAGCAGTCTGATCCTAACAGATAACCCTGTATGCATCAGCTTAGAATCCCTATAGCACAGCCGACGTTTAAGAGATTTCTTATTTTTATATGTAAAATTGGGTTTAACACCCACTATATCTCTAATCCTTTTGTTCATCTACTATTCCATCTGAAAAAATCCTCATCCCTTGGGTTTTCATAATATTCCTATATACATGAGACGGATGCATACTATCACACTTCAAAATACTGTTTCTTCTATAAGGCTTTCTGTACAATATAGTCACAAAGTTTCCCTCTATATTTTTAGCCACCTGTACATCAAGAAAAGTAACTTCTGTGGAAGAAACATGACTGGTGAACTTCAAAAATGATGTGGTAGTGTGCAGATACTCAACAAATGCTAGGAACTCCATCTCAGTCCCTCCCCAAAGCAAAACCACATCATCCACAAATCTCCTATAAAGCAACAGCGAGGCCTTGTATACACTATTAAGAACAAACTGTTCTTCTCACTGAGCTAGTACTATGTTGGCATAGCTATTGGCACAAGAAAGGCGGAGCTACTGTAATATTGAATTGTGATTTTTATGTTAATTCTGTTTTTTCTATGCTTAATGATTCTAATGTATGTGATAAGGTTGACCGTGACTATATATGGGATATACAATGTTCAGTTTTCTTCACAGCTCGTGATGGTCTTGACAATTTTCTCATTACTGAGGAACTAGCACAGTATTTAAATGTTGAACTCCCTGTTATACCTGTTTTTCAGGGACTTCCTAAGGTACACAAAAACCTTGTTTCACCACCTCTTAGACCTATTGTTTCAGGTAGGAAATGGCTAAGTGAGCCTTTTTCAATTTATATTGATAACTTTGTGACTAGATTGCACAGAAAGCCTTGTTGTAGAAGAAACAATATTTTGAAGTGTGATAGTATGCATCCATCTCATGTATATAGGAATATTATGAAAACCCAAGGGATGAGGATTTCCCATTTGAATAACACAGAATGTGGCTTTAATAATAATAATAATAATGATTTAGATAATTTAGCTAATGACTTTGTCTCTAGGGGTTATAGTAAAAATGAGATCAGTACTATGAGGGATGATATAAAGGTTTTGAGGTCGACTTCGGCCCTTCCCTATTTTTCAGATGGGATAGTAGATGAACAAAAATCTGCTATTAGGAAACCTGATACCTTGCCATTGGTTCTACCCTATGCTAGTGATTTTAGGAGGGTTAGACATGTAGTGGATGCAAATTGGGACATTCTAACTATGGATGACAGGATTAGAGATATAGTGGGTGTTAAACCCAATTTTACATATAAAAACAAGAAATCCCAAACATCGGATGTGCTATAGGGATTCTAAGCTGATGCATACAGGGTTATCTGTTAGAGATCAGACTGCTGGCACTTTACTCTTTGGGAACTGTTGACACTGTCCCTCTATTGATGCAACTAATGCCTTCATACATCCTATATCTAGACAGAGGTTTATGTTCAATCTTGATGCACACTGTAGAACTAGAAATACTATTTATCTAACTACTTGCACAGTATGTGAAAGTTTCTACTTGGGGAAATCAAATAGAATGCTTTATGAACATATTTGTGAGCATAAATATGCTATTAGAAGGGCAGATTTAACAAATGCCTTAGATAAGCACGTTTTTGAATCAGGCCCTACACACTATAAGTTTAACGTGGTAGAAATTGTGCATAAAGGACTAACAGGTGGTGATTTTGTTAATATCACTGAAGAGAACTATACTGGATTTGTAAGTTGTGTGCCAATAGGAAGCCAGGATTAAATGACAGGGTCTCTTTAAGGCCGGTCTTGAAATCTAGAGATTTGCATAGATGATTGTTGCACTGTTTTTATTGGCTGTGTAATAATATATTAATTTGAGTTGTATGTTGTCTTTTCTATTCAGTCTGACGAAGAACCTAGTGTTTGAAAGAGCTTACTGTGTGGATTAAAACTGTTTTATTCAGACCGCCTTGACTGTTGGAACTTCTTTTTGTATTTTACTTTGAAGACATTGTTATATAAGCAAAGATATTTTTTGCATGGAAAAAGAGAAGCATTGTGTTACTTAACCAGATTAGTAATGGAAGATGGTAGTGTAATGAGAGAAATAAAAAATGTAAAAGGAGAAACAGAAAGAACTCAGGAAAAGATTATGAATAGTGTAGTACAACATGTACAAGAAATGTTTTAAAAAAAGAAGGCAGTAAAAAAACATGGAAAGTAAAAAAGATAAAAAAAGAGAATAAAGGGTTGGAACACAACATTTCTTTAAATAAGCAAGATAAAGTATTAGGACAAGTAAATATAGAGTCAGTTGCAGGCCCAGGTGGAAAAGGGTATGAAATGTACAAAAAATTAAAGGGATGGCAAAAACTACTTTTTAAAGATTCTGAATGAACTTTTAAATTAAGGTTTTATGTTTAAAGAATTATGTAGTGAAATACTTAAATTCATATTGAAGAAGGTAGATAGAATTTAAAACTACATACAGACATACATACAAATGTTTCAAGCACGGGCATTAATGCCCTTCTAGCTTGCCAATATACCAAAGCACTTGTTCCTATAATAAATGTCCAGGCTGTTCTTAAAAATATCTAAACTAGTACTTGCCTTAATGTAATTTGGTAGTCTGTTCCAAGCATCAGCTACTCTGATGACCCTCTAGTACTTTTTGATAATCCCAAACATTCTCAGAGGTAGTTGTCCCTAAATGCCCTATATACCTGAATATAATCTCCTCTTAAATATCTGTAAGAGACATTGTACAAGTTCAGATATTTTAGTCTTTCATAATAACTTAGATTTTCACATCCATGGATGCCCTTGGTATATTTCTGCTGTACTCTTTCCAATTTATTCATGCTTGTTTTCCTATACAGTTTCCATATTGTTATTCCATACTCACGTTTGGGTTTAATGTAACTTAACAAACAATGACTTCATTATGTCTGATTTCCTAGACTTTATAAATCTTCTTTATATAACCTATAGTTCTATAACTATCATTAGCCAATTGGTTGATAGGATTAGAAAAACTCATAGCTGAATCTACCCATATACCCAGGTCCTTAAATGAGTCTACAGTTTCAATTACTGTGTGCTGTATTAAATATTCACCTTTCAGTTTATGTCTCTCAAATCTCATATGCTTAGTGTTTGATGTATTTATCAACATATTATTCTCCTGTGCCCAAATGGTCAATTAAGTCAAATTATTTTGCAGACATGCCATATCTGCAACACTTATCAGTTTACCCAATTTCAGGTCGTCAGCATATAGACTGTAAAACACCTCAGATGAAAAAGTAAGGTCTGAAAGATACAATCTAAACAAGTAAGGGCCTAGGACAGAGCCCTGTGGGACAACTTGACTGTAACCAAGGATTTCACCTGTCGAGTTGGTGTGTGACACTGGCCATGTTCTATTTGTAAGCCATGCAGCTTATCCATCTTATCAACAGTACATCAACACCTAGTTGTACTAATTTACTGATCAGTGTTTTGTATATGACCCTGTCAAATGCTGAAGTTAAATCTATATAAATCACATCAAAGCACAAGTTTTCATTCATAGCTGTTATTATATTGTTATAGAACATCATGTTACAGGTGGTAATAGATCTATTTTCAACATATGCATGCTGATATATCATTTCAAGTCCCAACACATCCAGTTCTGACAATAACTTATCCAGTATAACCTTCTCCATTATTTTTCCACAACATGAAAGTAGACTTAAGGGTCTATATGACTGGGTTTGTCCTACTCCCCTTTCCCTTAAACACAGGTTTAATGAGTGCATGTCTCCAATCTTGAAGAATCTCCCCATATTTATATGACCTAGTGAATAATAGATATAATGGTAGTGTAAGTTCTTGATGAAGTGTTCTCAGGTCATTGTTACTTATTCCATCTCCTCCCTGTGCTTTGTTTGGATCCAGTTTGCACAGTTCTTTTTCAATATAATCTAATTTGATTCCAGTATCTGAGGTTACCTGGATGTCGTTAGGACAACTTACCACCCCTTTTGAGGAACCAAACTGTTTTGCTTAAGATTTTGTAAATATACCTATAAATCTGTTGTGTCTGAGAATAAATGTTAGAATCTGTACACAGTTTATCAGTTTGTGTATCTTTAATCCTTCCACATCTTATGTATCTATAAAAAGGTTTCCTAATATGCTCAATATCTTTATATAAATTTTCTTCAAATGTTTCTTGATCTTGTCTAACACTATGCTTAATCTGTTTGTCCAGCTTGTTTATTTCAGTTTTCAAGTTGTAGTTCGACCTCTCTTCTGTTTCTTATATTTTTTGTCTCTCACCTTAATCAGATATCTTGTTCTTATGGAAATATACCTCCTGATGTTGTGTACCTAGATCCTGATGTTAAACATTTTTTTGACTCAAACAATTTATTTTTCAAAACTTTCCACATTTCATCTGCAGTTTTTCCACTGAACACCTCACTCCAGTTAGTTTTATATAGTAACTGTTTTGCTTCCCTATGATCTGTAATTAACCTTCTGTGCATTGGCTTGGATTTCAGTTTGGCAGAATTATCTAGCAACAAATTAACCTTAATAACCCCATGATCACTGCACATCAATGGTGGTAAAACTTGACTTGAAGTTACAGTCATTTCTTTGGGAACACAAACAATATCTAGAATATTCTGTCCCCTGGTAGGTTTTTTTTATAATCTGAAGCATTTGTTGATCCTGAATATACTCTATGAATAATTTCTTTACTAATGTTGCTGAATCAATATTACTCCAGTCTGTTTCTGGTAAATTTAAGTCCTCAGCTAATATTAGTCTTCCCTCCTGTGTTTCATGTAAGAAATGTATGAATTCCTCTAGGTCATCTGCACTTGGTTTTGGTGGTCTGTACACTCCAGCAATTGTTATGTGTTCCAGGGTTGTCTTTATTGTCACAGTTACACAGTGTATAGTATTGGTGTTATCACTGAACATGTAATAATCACAAGTCTTGCAGCTGTCTTTGATCCCTATCATAATACCTCCACCTGATTTTTTGTTAGAATGTCTGTTACAGTAAAAATATTTATACCCTGTCAGAATTGGTTTCCAGTTATTGTTCTTTAACCATGTTTCACAAACAATAACAACATCAATCTTGTGGGAACGTAGCAAATTTTCTAGTAAAAAAAACTTTATTATTAATGCTCCTAGCATTAACAACCATCAGAGATGCATCAAAGGTTGCTATATGTGAACTGTTACATTTTTGACCTGGCAAAAATCCTAGCTAGTGTTTGTCAAATATTGCAAAATATCTTCTGCAAAAATTCTCTTCCTTAATCTTGACAAATGCATACCATTCTGTCTGAACACGTGTGCCCAAAAGAAGGCTTGGATGCTCTACACATTTCCAATTTTTAAAACAGGACATTTTTTCCATGTAGGTGTTTATCCAAAAATCTTTTCATTCACATTGACCTGACTATCCTTTCTATAGGTGATTTGTGAAAATTATGTCCTAACACCAGTACGAGCTATACTATCTAGGAGGGCTGTCAGTTCCCAACTAACAAAAAAATCTTTGTTGGTGACATAATTTGTACCAACATGAATAAAAACAGATCCATACTTCCTTACATTAAGGCGTTCTAAGGCTAGATACCAGCACTATAGAATAATAATTATTATACGATCTTTATGAAAACGCAAAAGAGATTTGAAACTAAAATGGAAGATAGCATACACAGTATAAAGGGGAAGTCAAGAATCATTAATAGAAAAATTCTGGATGACATTATGAACAGAAAATAAGTGAAAATCATGATACGAGACCTTAAAAGGTGTTTGAAACAATTGGACATGAATCATATGGGTAATAATGAAAGCATATAAGTGAGAAAGTTAGGAAATCATGAATGTTAGCGTATAGTAATAATAAAGTAGAAATACTTGTAAATGGCTGGTTAAGCCAAGAGGTACATATGAAGAGTGTTGTAAGACAGGGATGTCCAATGAGTTGTATGCTCTTTGCATTACTTATGGATGTGATAGTACGTGAAATAAATTACAAAATGAAGGAGGTAGGGTATATAACATTTGAAGGGTTAAGAATTCCAGTTCTGTTAACATATATAGATGACATATTAATAACTGCAAAAACAATTGGATAAACAAGTAATAATTTGCACAAATGAGTGTCTACAGATGATAGGGATGGCTTTAAAAATGAGAGAAGTAAAGGCTTATGTGATGTAGTAAAGATGGAGGTACACACATTACAATGAATTAAATTTCTGTGTTAGGTATAATATTTGAGAATAAAGATATAAGTAGGATTCAATGGGGAAAAAAAGAGAAAAAATAAAACAAGCCTGTCTTTTCTGGAGAATATACTAATTATCATTCAGAAAAAAAAGGCTTATTTAATAAATTCAGTACCGATGGGAAAAACATCATACTTACGTGTATTTATGTTGCCAATGGTATTTGAAAAGGAATTATTGCAGATTTTTTCACTTCTATGGGGCTCTAGAATAAACCCAGTAAAAAGATGAGTAAAAAGATGTAAATAAAGAAGAAGGCTGAGGCTAATTAACCCATAGCAGAAAAATGAAAAAGACAAGAGATTAGTGGTAAAGTTGTATAAAAGTATGATAAATTTAGGGCTATGGTAAAAAAAGAGTAAAAGAGAAAATATGTATATAAATAAATAAATAAAATCTTAAGAAGAAAACTACTTTTGTGAAAAATAAAAATAGATGATACAGAAAATATTGAAAAGATAGAAAAGTATGGTACAAGAATGAAATAATAAAATATTACTATAAAGCCATGGGAAAATCTAACAGATGAAAAATTAAAGGAAGCAGATGGTATCATCAGAAAGTAGAATTTCAAGATTTTTTGTATAGACTGGTATTAGATAAATTGCCAGTAAAAGGAAATCTGCTATAAGAAGAAAAGTAATAGAATATGTTTACATTGTCAAGAAGAAACCATGGAACACGCTTTGGAAATGTAAAAAGGTAAAGAAAAGTTACAGGAAAAACTATGTAAAGAAGATTGTTTGAAGATATAAAAAGAGGATGAAATAAACATGGATATGATTAAATATGGATATTATAAGAATAGAAGTAACAAATATGTTAAAAGAATAGATAAAAAGTTATTTTATGTTATATGGGTTATATGGAATGAAAGAATAAATGAAATTATGTTTAATGGTAAATGGATTTTTAGCAACAATATTAAGTAAAATCGGATGATTGTTATGGAAAAAGGACTTGTGGTCTAATAGAGATGAAAATTTAGTATGAGGGTGTAAACATGTTTGTGTATCTATCAACTGTTACATTTGTAAATATGTAAGTATTTTGTAAATAAGAGTTGTTTTGTACATAAATAAAAGGACCCCTACTCTTCTGAAAGATGCAGGGAATGTTTTACACCTAAGTGAGGTATCAACTCAAGCAGACAGGTTATTGGTTTAACATCTCATCTGAAGGATAAAACACTCAGAAGTACAGTTCCCCCTTATGCCAACACTGCAGTGTCAGCAAGCAATCTATCTGGTGTGGGAAAAGAACCAACAGCATTCTGCACTAAAGGCAAGTATGCTACCTATTGTGTTATGGACATGCTTATTTCTTTTAATGCAATCCACTGGGTAGTAAGTAAAATTGAAAGAATTAATCTTTCTTCAGTTTTACTCATATTGCAAACATCAAAAATGGCTTGCTATAGAGTTAAATTGTCTTTAATTAGTTTAACCAATTTAACTCTGGAGCTTCTGGCACATATGAGCTCTCAAAGATTATACAGCAGTGTACAGTATCAAAAGATACATAAAATATCTACATCTCCATATGGCCGCATAGTTTAAATGTAAGTGAATAATCTGGATAAAAGAATATTTTTTTTTAATCTGGAGTTAGTTATACACCAAAGTAAACATAAACTAGGTCATGGGACATTCTTAAATAGATTACAGGATAAGGAAGTTAATTAATTAATTTTACATTTGTTGACCAGGGAAGTCCATCTGGGCACCAAGATCTCTTTTCAGAGGAGACCTGGGGAGAGAAGTTACTGTACATGCAGTACAAACAAAATAGTTATACAATATCAACAATGTCAGGCAGAATACAATTAAAATACATTTCACAATGTCAAAACAGAATAATAATTATACATGAAGGAATACAATTAAAATATATTTCACAATGTCAAAATAGGATAATAACTATACATACAGTAGTAAGGCTTATTATGCTAATTATATTCTATACAGATAAAGTTAAATAACAGCAACAGAATATATGCCAATAGAGTACTGGATTATTTACAAAGGGCAGAAATCAAAATGTTGATTTAATTACAAGATATAAATGAAATGAGTGGTAAAAGAGTTTAGAAAGGCATAGGTAGAAGGTGGAGTGGGTGAAGACAGAGTGATAGCTGGTAACAGTAGTGGACAGCAGAGGTATAGTAGAACAGGAGGAAGAAAGCAAAGGTGTTATACTTGTCTTGAAGATGTACAGCTACAGAGCCAGGATGTTAAGAGATTTTTCTAGAATATGTTTTTAATGCCTGTTGGTTATCCACATATTTTCTCCTTAGGATTTTCTTGACTAGAACTGTTACCAACTTTACAAACCAAAACAAAGGCAAATCTGCAGTAATGTGTCAAACAACAACAATTAAAACTAAAAACACAGGTAACCACCACTGGAAAGAACTTATTGATGTTAAGTGATTTTATGCAACAGCACTAATAGACTTCCTCAAAACTAGAATGCATATAATATAATTTCCTTTTATACCTCATGAGTCTTGTGAATCAGTTTACAAAATGTAAATAACTACTTAGAAAACATTTATATAACTATTTGCTATCTAAAATGTATGTATTTATACTTAAGTACAGTACATTTATATATCTACATAATTTTGAATTATTATTTTTTAATAATTTACAAATATGCACAACAAAACATGGTATCACTTCCTTTCACACCTCATTAATCATGTGACAGTCTGCAAAATGTAACTACATATTTATAAAACAGTTATAGAGCTAGCTACTTGTTACCTAGAATACATAGATTTTATACATAAATACAGTCTAAAAGAATACTTAAAGCATGTATTTAATATTAATGTGATCATTCAGTCCTGCCTCACTGTCTGGATTAAAACACAGTCACAGAGTATCTCTTGAGTTTGGCCTTCTTGGTCATAAATGGCAACTTTCTCTTCTGTATCAGCAGAAGGAGATTATAAAATGTATGTAGGGTCTCCAAATGCTTACTCAGGTTATATCTGTGTCCAGTTTATAGCATCCAGCTGTGCTAATAATGCGATTATCAAATCTGAACTATTGTAAGGAGTACTTTTTGTGCATTAAATGATTTGGTCTGACGGAGACAGTGACTAGTTGTGCCGTATTTATTAGTGCCAAGACACTGCTTTCTAGATCCTTAGAATAGCACCACCCAATCCAAGTTAAGATCCACAAATAAAATTAACATTTTAAAATCATAATGAATACAGAGCTTGTTTAGATTCTGCTTGAACACACCTGGGAAAAAGGGTGGATTAATATATAAAGCAACAATAAATAGTTTCAAATGCTCACCAATTAACAGCTGACAAAGAATCCAGCTGGGATCAAACTCAGATGCTGTAGCATTTCTGCATACCAGTTTTCCTGTCATCTGGTGTTATCTAATAACCACAAGCATTGCACTCCCACCTGGTCTAGTACCTGACAAATTATCAGAAAAACATATTACTGCTTTGCTAATGTAGCTGATAAGCATATGTTTTTGGACTTTTGTTGTTCCCACACTTTGAACATTACCCATCTGTTGTTAATACTATTCAAATTTAAACCATCAATAATTACGTGTTATGAATGACAACAGTAGGTAATTGGTCAGGACCAGGAGTGGGGTTAATATCCTCTGCATTTATTAAGAAAGTTGAATAGAGAATGGGGTGGGTTTACATCCTTGGTCCCTTTTATTAGTGGAGTATAGTATATGCTGACCAGTCTGATTAGTTCTTAGTAGCCCATTGACATCTAAAACCCCTATCTGCTCAAGTTTCTCATCAGAGCTGAAAGTGGTTTTGGAATAGTCTATGGTCTCTTCACAATGCTTTAAATGTGGAAGTAGTTTATGTCTGTCAAAACTAGCAGCAAAGCAGTCTATACTATAAACATGAACTAGCAATAACAATATACTACTAGGAAGATAAAAAAGAAGTTATGTACTCACCATAACGTTCCATCTGAGTAGGTAACTTCATTTGTCAGCAACCTGTGGGTATCGGATCCGACCTGGATCTGAGCCGGCAGCTTACCAAGCTAGAGATCGGAGCTCCAAGCTCCTCCCCTCACCCATAATACCCTGTGACCTCTTTCCAATCCTCAGATCTCATTTGCCATCTATATAACTTCACAACAAACAAATCAGCAACCTGAAAATCCTAACTTAAGGATCAACAAAAACTCTGATAAACCATCCTAGAGTTCAGGTAAAGGTAATTAATGAACCAGTTTAGGGGGAAGGAGGGAGGGATGGTTGCTGACAAATGAAGTTACCTGCTCAGATGGAACGTTATGGTGAGTACATAACTTCTTTATCTGAAGTAGTTAACTTCATTTGATCAGCAACCTGTAGGAGAGAGTCCCCAGTTACCGAAAACTTGGGAGTCCCTCAAGGAAGGATATTCCGGAGCACTGCAGAGCCAAAAGCCGCCCTTCCTCTGGACACCAAATCCAATTTATAGTGAGAAATAAAAGTGTGAGAGGATGCCTACGTAGCCACAGAGCAAATGTCATCCAAGGGAACTCTAGACCAGAATGCAGCAGATGTAGCCATAGAACGAGTAGAATGGGGATGAACCCCCACTGGTTCTGGTAGGCCAGATTCTTTGTATTCGAGAAGAATACAACTGGAAATCCATCTGGCCAGAGTCACTTTTGAAAACTGGCTTTCCCAGGAAGGATTTTGCAAAGGAAACAAACAGCTGATCAGATTTGTGAAAGACAGCTGTCCTGTGTAGATAAAAATGTAACTGTCTATGAACATCTAACAAATGAAGTTTGTACTCTCCTTTGTTTTGATAGTTAGGGAAAACTACTGGAAGATTAATGGACTGATTGATGCTCGCCTCGGAAGCCACTTTGGGTAGAAAAGAAGGGTTAGTCCTGAGAGAAACCATGTCCTTATGGAATACGAGGTACGGAGGTTTAACACAGAGGGCCTGAAACTCTGATACTCTCCTAGCTGAAGTAATAGCTACCAAAAAAGCAGTTTTCCAAGACAAGAATTTCAAATCCACAGAAGCTGCAGGTTCAAAAGGGGGCGCAACCAAAGCCTGAAGGACCAGTGTTAGATCCCATGGGGGGGGGGTTCCTAATGGGAGGTCTCAAAAGAAACGTGCCTTTCAAAAAGGTCTTACAAATCTTGGTGGCAGCGAGGGGATTAAGATTGTCCCCTATGTGGAAATGGGAGATGGCAGCCATTTGAACCTTTACAGTAGATGAGCTGGCCCCCTGCTGAAAAATATGAGATAAAAAGTCGAGAACTGCTGGGATGGGAGCAGTGAAAGGACCTAAATTCCTATGAGACGCCAAATGGAAAACAGTTTCCATTTACTATTGTAAACTTTCCTGGTAGAAGGCTTATGTGCCACTATCAGAATGGACCTAACTGTGGACGAGATACCAGGAGTCCTGGCAATTAATGGAACTGGATCAGCCAAGCTGAGAGCTTGAGATCAACCAGATTCGGGGGGTTCAATCCCGAAGGATGAGATATCAGATCCGGGATGGGATCCAAGATCCAGAGAGGAGCTATAAGATAAGGCTGTAGACACGGGAACCAGATTTGACGAGGCCAGAATGGGGCTATGAGGATAATATTGTTCCCCAACTAATGAGCTTTCTGTAAAAGTGTTGTCATCAACGGAAGAGGAGGGTAGGCATAAAGGAGACCGGGTGGCCAAGCATGGACTAGAGCGTCTCTGGGGCTTTCCCCCGGTAGAGGGATCAGAGCAAAAAAAGTACAGTTTTGTACCTACCATAAATGTAGATGTCCGATAGGTATGCATCTGCAGTCCTAACAAATGGGTTGTCCTGCCTCAGGCAGCCCTTCGGTCAGCCGGATTCCAAAGTTTGGGTCTGGCCTCGGCTGATGTCGCTCTTCACCCGACGTCATAGCTGCTGTGGTATAAAGGCATCAGCCAACGCCATTTTCCTCAGTGTTTCTTGCCCCAGATGCCAGGTGCCCTCAAGGAAGGCTAAATTTTGGATAAATGCAAATAATTCCAAACAGTAGAGATCAGGAATATAGAAATATACATATGTACAAACAAATACACCATAATAAATTCCCCCAGCTAGCTAAAAGAGGGGTAAGTACCCTAGGAATACCACAGAGGGGAAGGAGGGTGGGTAATCCTGACTGCAGATGCATACCTATCGGACATCTACATTTATGGTAGGTACAAAACTGTACTATGTCCTTCAAGGATGCATCTGCAGTCCTAACAAATGGGTAGAATACCATAGCCAGACTGGGGGAGGAGGCACTAAGATAAAGATGGTGTAGTCAGGATCCCTTGCAAAACAGCAGTTGCAAAACCAGCTCGGGATCTGGAGAATAGAGGAAGATTGTAATGCTTGGCAAATGTATGCACGGAGCTCCAAGTAGCAGCTTCTAAAATGTCTTTGGTAGCCACACCTCATAGGAAAGCTGTGGTGGTGGCTGTAGCTCTTGTGGAGTGAGGCCTGATATTTTCAGGAGTTGTCTTTCCATGAAAAGAGTAGCAAAATCTAATGCAATTTCCTATCCATTTTGAGATTGTCTGTTTTGAAATTGCTTTCCCTTGTATTCCTGTTGCATATGCCACTAGAAGTTGGTCAGTTTTTCTGTTGGTCTTAGTTCTGTCCAGGTAGTAGCGTAATTGTCTGTGCACATCCAAGGTATGTAGAAGTTTTTCCCCTTTGTTCTGTGGGTTGGGGAAGAATGTAGGTAAATGAATCGCTTGGTTCAATGATACTCTGGAGACCACCTTTGGCATAAAAATAGGGTTAGTTCTCAGACACTCTATCCTGATGGAAGATAAGGAAGGGCTGTACTGCCATTAATGCCTGTAACTCAGACACCCTTCTTGCTGAAGTGATTGCTAGCAGGAAAGCAGTTTTCCAAGATAAGAACTGTAGGTCTGCTGCTGCTGCTGGTTCAAAAGGGGGTAGTGTTAACTTTTCCAGCACAAAGTTAAGATCCCATGTAGGTAAAGGCGGTTTCCTTGGAGGCTTTACATTTTTTATTCCTCTCAAGAACTGCCTGAGTAGAGGATGAGAGAATACGGGAGGATCCATGTTGTATTCTGCTGAAATTGCTGATGCATGAATCTTAATGGAGGAGTAAGACAGGCCATTGTGGAACAGTTCTGCTAGGTATTCCAGGATATGTACTATGTTTGCCAATGAGACATTTTCTCCCTTTGCTGCACTCCAAATGAGGTATCTTTTCCATTTGGCTGAATAAGTTTTCCTTGTGGAGGGTCTGCATGCCTCCAGGATAATGTCCTTAACCCTCTGAGATAGATCTGGTTTATTTTGCTTTATGTAATGTTCCAAGCAGTTAGCTTCAGTGTTTTCAAGTTGGGATGCAGGATCTTGAAGTTGTTCTGAGTTAGAAGTAAGGGAAATAGAGGTAGAGGCCATGCGTGTGTCCGAGACATGCTTCTCAGTAGCGGGTACCAATGTTGCCTCAGCCAGTCTGGAGCTATCAGGATTACCCTTGTCTGATCCTCTTTGATCTTCAGTAGAACTTTGTACATCAAAGGGAGAGGAGGGAATGCATATGCTGTCAAGTTTTTCCAGCTGAAGGAAAGGGAGTCCACCCTCCAGGCAAGTGGGTGGTACGCCCTTGTACAGAATTTCTTCAATTGGTGGTTGAGAGGGGAGGCGAACAGGTCTATCTCTGGCAGCCCCCATTTCTTTGTTATGGCTTTGAAGGTATCTGGATGCAGCATCCATTCGTGAACATCCGTGGTAGTTCTGCTTAAGGTGTCTGCTAGTGAATTTTCTCTTCCTGGTACAAAGGTGGCCTGAAGTTGAATGTTGAGATTCAGGGCCACATTCCAGAGGTCCATTGCCATCCGGCATAGAGGATATGAGTGTGTACCTCCCTGTTTGTTGATGTACCACATGACTGTGGTATTGTCTGTCCTTATCAGTAGGTGGCTTTGCTGGAGCAATGGTCTGAATGCCTGGATTGCATGTTTGACTGCCAGCATCTCCTTTAAATTTATGTGTAGATTCAGCTGGTCTTGGGTCCATAGGCCTTGTATGCACTTGTCCAGTATGTGTGCTCCCCAGCCTAGGTCTGAGGCGTCCGTGGTGATTGTTTGACTTGGATGTGGTTTGCGGAAAGGCAACCCTCTGTTCAACTGACAGGCCTGAGCCCACCACAGGAATTCTTGTTTCAGGCATGGAATTATTGGAATCTGTACTTCTAGACTGTGCTTGTGTTGAGACTATACATTCCTTAAGTACCATTGCAACTTTCTCATATGCAGCCTGGCATGCGGAATCAATATTATGCATGATGCCATGTAACCCAGGGCTTGCAGGACTTTCCTTGCAGTAAGTTGAGTTTGTGTTGTTAATGCCATGAAGTAGACTGGTAGTTGCTTTTGTTTTTCTTCTGTGAGAAAAGCCATCTGAGATGATGTATCCAGTTCTGCCCCCAAAAAAGTTATCCTTTGGGATGGTACTAGTCTTGACTTTTGCATGTTGACTGTGTATCCCAAGGCTTGCAACAGTTGAATGACATTTTCCAAGTCTTTTGGCAATTTTGCCTTGTTGTCTGCTTGTATTAAGCAGTCGTCCAGATATGGGTAAATTTGAATTCCCTGGAGCCTGCAATGAGCAATTACTGATGCCAGGCATTTCGTGAATACTCTGGGCGCAGTAGATAAGCCAAAGGGCAATGCTGAGAATTGATAATGCTCTGATCCTGCAAGAAATCTGAGGTGTCTTCTGCATTCTGGTCGTATAGGTACGTGCAGGTATGCCTCCTTGAGATCTAGAGTCACCAGCCAAGACTCCTTGCCCAGCATGGGAAGAGGTTGCTGGAGGGTCAGCATTTTGAATTTTGGAACAATGAGGAATGTGTTCAGTGCGGACAAGTCGAGAATAGGTCTCCATTGATTTTCTTTTCTTGGTACAAGGAAAAGTCTGGAGTAAAATCCTTGGCCTTGTTCCATAGGTGGTACCTTTTCTATAGCTCTCATCCTTAGTAGGTTGCGGATTTGTCTTTGAGCCTCTGTTTTTTGGCTTGGTGGTAGGTTTGGCATTCCTCTCTTCTGTGGCAGAGTGTGGAAGTAAAACCTGTAGCCCTTGTCTATTGTTTGTAAAGTCCATTTCTCTCCTGTAATGCAATGCCAATTGTCTGAAAATAAAGCTAGCTTTCCGCCCAAGGGTGCTTCCAGTTGTTCCCTGGTAGGCGGAGCTAGAGTCAAGTCATTGTGTCTGTCCTGTGGTTGTAGCTGGATCTGTGGCAGCACTTCTCTGGTTGGCAGGTTGCCACTGACGTCCCCTGTAGGCCCCCCTAGATTGACTTCTGCCTCTTGGGCGTCTATTTCTGCCTCTCTGAGTTCTGGAGGAGTCTGGAAAGGACCAATTCCTTGAAGGCCAATTTCTGCTAAACCTCGGAGGTTGGACCTGTAGGAAATCCTTGACTGTTTGGACAGATTTAGCTTTTTCTTCCACTTTCTTTAGAACCTCCTGTGCCGGGGAGCCAAACAAACTTTGCTTCTCCATAGGAGCATCTAGGAGTTTTGACTTAACATGATCTGGTAAGGATTGTTCTTTTAGCCAGGCATGCCTTCGAATCACTGTTCCAGTCATAGCTGATCTAAAGGAGGCCTCCAATGCATCATAGCCACATTTTAAGAAATGGTTACTGACCTGCTGAGAGTTATGTACCAATTCCTGAAGGGACTTGCGGTCTACAGGTTCAGGAGAGGACAGTTTTTTATTTAGCTGGTCTAACAGTCCTGGTACTGTATCATGAGAAATTGACAGTTTAAGGCCCTGGCCGAAAGAGTAGCAGAAGTATAAACCTTTTTACCCCATCTCTCTAATGCCCTAGATTCCCTTTCAGAAGGAAGAGGGTTTTTGGCAGAGGCAGCTGCCACACCTTTAGGGCCCTGTGAAATGGTTTCAGGGTCAGCAACAGGAGCCTTATATAAATGGAAATGTGTGTCCGGGACCCTGTAATATCTGTCAGGCTTGGCAGGGGCCGGAGGAAGAGAATCAGGAGCAGTACAGGCATCATTATAAGCATCATCAACAACTGCTAGTACTGGAGGAATTATAGTCTGAAGAGACAGGTTCAGGGGGATCAGCCCTAGGTCTCTTATCTGGAGGGGGTTGAGAGGCCCTTCCTGGGTGAGGTTGGGATCCCCTGATTAGGGAAATAAGATCCTCAGCCAGGCTGAGTATCTGGGAACTAGAGGTAGGCCTGTGTGAGGGGGGTTTTGTAGGTAAGGCCTTGGAGGATTTAGCTGCTTTAGCCCTGGCAAAGGCCTTGATAGACATAGAAGCAGGGGGTCTAGCAGCCCCACGTGCAGGAGTAGAAATGTCTAAAGGGATAGTATCTGACAAATCCTGGGAGGCTACTTCTGCAGCAGTAAATTCAGTAGCCGATTCAGCCATGCTTTGTGAAGCCTCGGTTATCGTAGGCATGCTTTCGGCCAAGGGAAGAACCGGGGACTCGGTTTCAGTCGAAACAGAGACACTCGCGGTTGGCCTAACCGTGGTTTCAGCCGAAACCGCTGACCGCGAGTGTCGGTCCTTTTCCTTGCGTTTTTTGGCTAATTGTGTAGTTGGAGTCTCCGACGGCATTCTATAAGCAAAAGCGGGACCAAAAACTCCTCCGCAAACTCCGACCGACGTCTAAGCGTCCGTCGGTTGAAGGATGCACAGGCTAGACAAGCTGATACGTCGTGGTCTGGGCCTAAGCAAGGAAGGCAGTAAGAATGGAAATCTTTATGAGGTATTTGTTTCCCACAAGTTAAACAATTATTAACTTTATCTGACATCGGCTGAGGCAAGAAAGAGTCCCCAATGGGGTACTTAGCTTTTTTAGAAGTCTTCGGTAGTAGAAATCTCTGGATCTGACCGACCGGCACTTGCGAACAGCTTCTGCTTCGGGCACCACGCGGCAAGAAAGACTGGGGAAAATGGCGTCTGCTGATGCCTTTATACCACAGCAGCTATGACGTCGGGTGAAGAGCGACATCAGCCGAGGCCAGACCCAGACTTTGGAATCCGGCCGACCGAAGGGCTGCCTGAGGCAGGACAACCCATTTGTTAGGACTGCAGATGCATCCTTGAAGGACATCTTGCTGCACTTCACGTTGGAAGGTGACGCGAAGAGATCGCAGCAAGGCTGACCCCACTTGAGGAAGATCTGTTTCGCTACAGAAGGATTCAGAGACCACTCGTAGGTCGAGAGGATGGTTCGGCTCAGTTAGTCCACTAGAATGTTGGACCGACCCGGAATGTGCGTTGCTAACAGAAAGCGGTTGGTGGATATCGCCCAATCCCAAACTGTCATGTCTTTTGGGCAAAGAGGGTAAGACCTGGTTCAGCCCTATTTGCTGATATACCAGACCACCAACATGTTGTCTGACTGAATTGCAATAGTCCCTGGAGGGAGAAAGACATGAAGGGCTTGCAACGCTAGAAGGACCGCCCACATCTCCAGTACATTTATATGCAGAATGGTCTCTGAGTACAAGTACCTTGGACAGTCCTGCCCGCGTAATGACCCCCCCCCACCCAAGGCGGGAAGCATCCGTGGTCACTGTGGCTTGGGGTTGTGGCATAACAAATGGTCATCCTTCCCGAGGCTCTTGAGATTGAAGCCACCACATGAGGGAGTTTCTGCAAACCCTGCTGATGGGAACTGGTAAGTCCAATGGGTGGTGACGGATGGACCAATGCACTTGCAAAGTCCACTGAAGTACCCTCATGTGCAAGTGAGCTAGAGGAATGAGGATGATTGCTGCTGCCATGGACCCTAAGGCTCTCAGGACTAACTCCGCTGGAGGGGCAAGTGACTGAAGAAGGGCTAGTATGTGAAAGGTCATTCTGCGAAGTCTGTCTGATGTCAAAAAGGCTTTGGTTTGAAGCGTGTCTATTCTGACCCCTATAAACTCCAAGATTTGAACTGGTTGTAGGAACGACTTCTTGAAATTTATGGTGATCCCCAACTGGGATGATAAGTGTAGGAAGAAATCCCTGGCTAAGCAGAGTAGATGCCTGGTGGGGGCGGTAAGGAGCCAGTCGTCTAGGTAAGGAAAAACTTGTATGCCCTGAAGCCTCAGGTGGGCCGCTACGACTGCCATGACCTTGGTGAACACCCTGGGGGCTGTGGTGAGACTGAAGGGTAGGACCCTGAACTGGTAATGACTGGCCCCTAGCCGAAAGCAGAGGAACCTCCAGGATCGTCTGTCCATGAGAATATGGTAGTACACATCCTTGAGGTCTATGGAGCACATCCAGTCCTTCTCCTGCAAAAAGGGCAGGATGGATTGAAGCGTGACCATCCGGAATTTCTCCTTGGCAATGAAGAGGTTCATAGTTGAAAGGTCGAGAATCGGCCTTAAGTCCCCCATCTTTTTTGGCACCAAAAAGAACCTGGAGTAAGTGCCTAATCCGGACTGGTATGGGGGCAAATGCTGGATGGCTCTTTTTTCTAGCAGCTTTTTTATCTCTAAAGCCGCTGCCTCCCTCTGACTGGGTGGTACATCGGGAAGATGCCTTGACTGAGGAAGTTTGTTTATGAAGGGGATTGAGTAACCTCTGGATATTATCCAAAGCACCCAGAGATCTGTTGTGATGGACTCGCATTGGGCCAGGTGCTTCGAAAAACGCCCCCGGACTGCCTCCAGAGAGGAGCAGTCGGACAACCCCTCAGGGCTGCTGCGTGGGTCGGTCAGAAAAAGGTTCCCGAGACCCAACGTTTTTTGGTCCCCGTCTGCCCCTGGGCCGGCGTCCACCTTGTCCCCCTCTGCCTCTGAGGGAGGAAGGGTCCGGAGCATACCGGGACTGCTGAGACTTCTGGAACCACATCTTCTTTTGTCCTCGCTGGTTCCTGGAAAAGGACCTTTGAGGAGTAGAGAAGTGGATTCTGACAGCAGACTGTCTCTTCCAGTCTTTCTCACTCTGAACTAACATCTCGCAGATAGTCTTCCCGAACAGGGTAGAACCGAAGGGTGCATTTGCAATGGAAGCCTCGAAAGGTTCCGAAAAGTCACAAAGCCGAAGCCAGGCACGACGCCTTAAGGCGATGCCGGACCTGCTAGCTCTAGCGGCATCTTCCATGGCATGGGAAAGTAGCCACATAGACGTATTTGATACAGATTTAAGAGTGGCCATGCGAGCAGAGAAGGTCCATTTGTCCTCGGCCGACATGGACTCAGGGGGAGACTCAGTGTACTCTGACTAGGTCCCGCTAAAGTCTAATTACATGGGCCAAATAATTCAGCGCCCTTATGGAAAAGGTAGCTGAAGCAAACAATCGCTTCCCAATATGGTCCACTGCCCGAGACGCCTTATCAGGGGGATGGACCGAGGAACTATCCTGAGCAAGTTCCTTCTTGGTGGCTGCTGCCACCACCATGGCATCTACTGGGGAACCCTTACTCCATGCAGCTCTGTCTGCGGGTGGACTAAGAATTTTATATGGCATCCTGGGGATCGGCTCTACAGTGTCCGGTTCCTTCCATGCCCTGGTAATGAGGAGGTCAACCAGGGGGTCGGCTGGAGGGGACACCCAAGAGGTAGATGGACCTGCATCGAATGCCTCCAGGAATACAGACTCATCCGAGGAAAGTTTTTGGGCGGACCACCCCCCCCCCTTGGCAAAGCATTTCCATAATGTCTCCGAAGGAGATGTCTTCAGGGGGTGACCTGGGGGAACCTTCCCCTTCCTCCAAGTCGGTATCCTCAGTGAGGGACTCAGGGGACTCCTTTTGCACTTGCATTTGTGAGGAAACTCCTCGGGGGGGGCTGTCCACGGAGGGCTCACCAACAGGTTCATGTTCCTCCAATGGAACAGGTTGGGGCGTCAACGCAGGCTGTCTCTGGGACTGGAAGATGGAAGACAAGCCCAGCTGCGAGGAAGTGGGGGCGGATCCCAAAGAAAGAGTAAGGGGTCTCGAACCTCTCGAGAGGACCCTCTCCACCACATCGAATGCCGAGGATGAACCAGTCTCTCTAAGCTCTGTGGTTAACACCCTTGGATCCGATGAGGGGATTGGTGTCGAAGCCGAAGCGCTTGGACCCGAGAGGGTAGTGTGCTCCGACCGAAACAGAGCCGAAGACACACTCGCCCCCTCGGATCTGACGCACGGCTCTCTGCACCGAGAGCTCGGATCCAAAAAGGGATCCAACAAACTCGAGGGCATGGTCGGCGTTGAAGTAGCAATAACCATCGGCCCTGACTCTGAGACTCCTAGGATCCAAAGGCTTTGAAGCCCGATAGTGGATCGGAGAAGGAGCTATCAGGGCAAAAAGTGGGGCTGAACTCCCCCCGGGGGGGGGCAGCAACACTCCCATCTGCAGCTGGGTTTGGAGAAAGCGACGCATCATCCGGTCCATATCCGCCTCGGAGAGGCTACGGGTCGACCTAGAAGAGGCCGCCGAAGCCGGCCGGGAGGACCGCCGTGACGACCTCGAAGATGGCCGGGCCTCCTCCCCCGGCTCTGGGGAGAAGCATGGGGAGCGGAGCCGAGGGGAGGAAGGCCTGGAAATCTTCGGAGGTGATGAGAGGATCTTGGCAGGTGGGGCCGAGGGGTCTGAGTCAGCCCACCGCTTGTGGCTTCTGTGCCTTTCTCTCTCTCTCTCTCTCTCTCTCTTTCCTCTCTTTTTTGTCTCTCTTAGTTTCCCTCTGTCCCTGGGAAGAGGTGGGAGGGTGAGTCCCAGCCAGGGGAGGGGGAGCAGAAGGCTGAACAACCACAGCCATGGCTGTAGCCACTGAGGGAGAGGAGGAAGCAGCCAACTCCATGGGCCAGAATCAGCTTACTCCTCCTATCTTTCAGGGCCCGGGGGTTAAAAGCGGGGCACCCCCAGGCTAAGGACACACTGAGTGTGGCTATCCACTGGGGATAGCTTATGGCCACACTCAGTACATTTAGAAAAGATGGCCTTTTGGGCCTCGGCCATAATTTCCAAAACCACACACACACACACACACACACACACACACACACACACACACCCGAACACCTAAGGGGAAAGGAGGGGCCTACTAGAAGTTTAAAACTATGAGGGAGGACAGTATTAAAACTAGAGGTTTTAAAGGCTAGAAATAAGGGATTTAGACTAGACTACACATACACACAACTAACTGTCAAGAAAAGGGAAATATTTTTCACAAAAATTCACTTACTAACCACCTAAACACTCGGAGCTCAATAACTCGTGTTTGACAAAGCCGCGGCAAACGAGATCTGAGGATTGGAAAGAGGTCACAGTGTATTATGGGTAAGGGGGAGGAGCTTGGAGCCCAGATCTCTAGCTTGGTAAGCTGCCGGCTCGGACCCCGGTCGGATCAGATACCCACAGGTTGCTGATCAAATGAAGTTAACTACTTCAGATCTTATGCAAACTTGCCATGGTAGGCTTAAGAATTACTGCAAGGATGAGAAAATGGTTATAAAAAAGACAGGAATATGAACAAATTTTACTGAATAAGGTCTGAGAATCATTAAATAACTGGGATGGGTTTATTAAGAGTTATAAGTATCAATTACAGCAAATAGTGTGAAATGGGACAGAAGCCTACAGGGATTTCCAAGTTAAGAACACTTAAGGAAGCCAGGGAAGAATGTAGGAAATAGGAAGTGAAGCAGGCAAGTACCCTGCTTTGTTGAACTTGCAGTAACTACTGCAGGGCTGATGTTAAAAGACTGCAAGATGCGTAACTACTGAAAAGTTAGGACTGCACTACATTCATGTTGGAATGTACATCTGTGGGGGGGGGGGCATCCACATGTGTATTGTGTGTTCAGAATGAGGCAAAAACATTTGTGGACAGGCAGAGTTTGCTTTCAACAAGTTGTTCCGTGAACCCTAATTTTAAAACATTGGAGTCTGAGCATACAACTATGTAGTTCACATATTAAAAGACTTGATTTTCAGAAAAGTCATTGTAACAATAAATAATAACATTTGGGTTTATCATACCTTCGTTGAAGGTTGTGCATCAGGGCCGGAAACTCGGCACGTAAAAATCTACTGCCAATCATTAGCGGACCGGAGTTCCGCTGTGGCGACCCCTAACCGGGAAAAGCCCACACACACACAGACACACACAGACACACACAGACACACACACTCTGTGTTATGTTGGACTGGCCAGCTTTCCAAAGCAGATTTTCTTCCCCTTGAAAGGTAGCTCTGGTCCCACACACCTGCAAAGGTACTGCTGTAGGTAGTGAATGGCTCCAATATAAAACTAACACCGGAGTGTGCTGTCTCCAGCTCTCCAGGGCTAACACCTGTGCACACAGAAGTATGCTTGTCTTGGGTAAATATTTTATTCCCTCTTTTCTGAAATGTTGGTGAATGCTGGTGAATATAATCATAGTACTTGTACAACACTAATATACAAACATCATGAGCTAATTATCCCATAACAATTTACAGTGATACCAACAAAGTGGGAAGAAGGAGAGAAGGTAGTTTTGCAGTTACAGTGACCTCTCCTTGAAGCTATATTGTTATGTTAATTATATTACATAAAAGTGCTATCTTTATGGATAGTCAGTGCAATTGTAAATCATAGCATCCCGATCAGTACTTGATTACTCATGGGAGGTGTGCCAAACCCTGACCTACCTCTACAATTTGGTGACACTGTGGCTTATAGTACATGCTGTGACGCCTAAAATGCCTTTAGCAAAAATATTTCTGAAATATCCTGCAAAGTTAGTTGCTGCAGTACTAGAATGTACTCTACCAGGACTGTCCAAAGGTTTGTTGCATTTATAATAAAAAAGTCAATACAGTGGGTCACCGACTTGTAGATAGGTTACCTGGAGATAAAAAAAAAGCCTTCTCTTCCTCTTATTATAAACAGTACGTTGATGTGTTTTACTAATATCTTAGTTATCCGTAGACATGTCCGCTGCATTCCAACAGTTTGTGTAGAAGACTAGAAGTCAAACAGACTGATTCAAGGAGACAGAAGAATCTACTTTTGGAATGAAAGGGGCATTCATTTTCACTACGACTGTATCACATGTTAGGATTTCATTTCAGGATTCTGGAGTCTCCCTGTTATACATGAATGCTACTAAGAAAAGAGTTTAAGGAAAGACATTTAATGTTCACAGAATCTACTATCTGCTAGCTCAAAAGAAGGCAAATATGTTTTCCAATATGGCATTCAAATACCAGGAAGGTGAAATTTGTGTTCTTGGGGGGGTCTACTTCAGTTGGACAGTGGAGTAAATTGTCAACACAGACATGGTCTTGTCAATCAACTTGAACAACCCAAATAATACCAGCAAGCCAAACAAAAAAATAAATTATGTTCTTACCATAAGGTTCCATGTTTGTTGTCCTCCATCTCGCCTTCCTTCTTTCTGGTTGGGTTCGGAGCCGATCTCGGCTCCAACTCGGCCACTTCTATAGCTAGAAGAGTCTTTATTGGCTCGAGGCTAACCCCTATCCCAGCATGCCCAGCGGTAGCTACCCAGATCTCGTTTGTGATAACTAACCACTAGACTAAGATGGAAAGTACAGTTGCGTACACTTACCATAAATGTAGATGCTCGAGTGTATTCACTGTTGCAGTCCTTACAAAATGGAGTTATCTGGCTCTCGGTAGCCCTCAGCCGGCCCGAATACTAAAGTCTTTGGTTTATGACGTCGGCTGCCGTCGGCTGTAAACCTGACGTCAGGTATAAAGGGATGGCAGCCGATGCCATTTCCTCAGTTTTTCTTACCATTACTGTCAGGAGCCCCCAAAAGAAGGCTAGACCAGGATGTAAATACCCTGGAAGCATCATCCAGAAATCAAAAGACCTAGTCTGTGCCTTAGGAAAAGAAAGGGGGAATGGAGGGTGGGAAACCAGGACTGCAGCAGTGAATACACTCGAACATCTACCTTTATGGTAAGTGCACACAACTGTACTATGTTCATCATGTTTCACTGTTGCAGTCCTTACAAAATGAGTGGATTCCCAAAGCCCAGGTAAAAACAAATGGGAGGAGGCATAAACACAGATTAAGGGTTGGTAAGAATGCCTTGCAAAACTGCAGTAGCAAAACCAGCCCTGGATTTAGAAAACAAAGGTAAATTGTAATGCTTTGTAAAGGTATGGACAGAAGACCAAGTAGCTGCTTCTAGAATGTCCTTAGTAGGCACACCCCTCAAAAAAGCTGTAGAGGTAGAGGCTGCTCTGATAGAATGGGTCCTAATAGGAACCTTTCCATGTTGTAAGTAACAAAAGTGAATACAGTGAGCAATCCATTTAGAAATGGTCTGTTTAGAAATTGCTTTAGCCTGAGCCCTGAAACAAAACTAACAACTGGTCAGACTTCCGAAAGGGTTTTGTCTTGTCCAGGTAGAAGCGTAGCTGTCTATGTACATCAAGAGAGTGCAGCATCCTTTCCCCTTCAATCTGGGGATTAGAAAAGAAGGTAGGCAGGTGGAGGGACTGGTTAAGAGTCAAAGCAGAAACTACCTTGGGCATAAAAGAGGGATTAGTCCTAAGAGAGACCCGATCTGCATGAAAAATAATAAAAGGCTCCACTGCCATTAAAGCTTGCAGCTCAGAAACCCTTCTAGCTGAAGTAATAGCCAAGAGAAAATCAGTTTTCCAGGAGAGAAACTTTAAATCTGCAGAGGCAGCTGGTTCAAAAGGAGGCAGACTAAGTTTCTCAAGGACAACATTAAGATCCCAAGCAGGGGTAGGAGCTCTTCTGGGAGGTCTTAAGATTGCTAGTTCCCCTAAGGAACTGCTTCATCAAGGGATGAGAGAAAATGGGTTGTTCAAAAGAACAAGGAGCAGAAATTGCTGAAGCATGTATCTTGATCGAAGAAAAAGAAAGTCCAGCATTAAACAAACCTGCTAGGTAATCCAGAATGAAAAGCAGTGAAGAGTGAGAAGGATCTTCCCCTTTAGCCTGCATCCAAGAACAACATCTTTTCCATTCATCAGCATAAGATTTCCTGGTACTAGGCCTCCTGGCCTCATGAAGAACCTCAACCACCTGTTGGGAAAGGTTTAAAGAAAGAATTAACCAGGCTGCTAAATGCAGAGTTTGAAGATGAGGATGAAGAAAATTTCCTCCCTCCTGAACCAAGAGATCTGGTATCAGGGGAAGATGCCAAGGCTGAGTCTGTGCGAGGCTGCGAAGAAGTGGATACCAATGCTGCCTGGGCCAGTCTGGAGGAATGAGAATAGCTTTTGGTTTTTTGCCCCTTATCTTTAACAGCACTCTGGGAAGAGGAGGCAGAGGAGGGAAGGCATAAATCGAGAGTTGTGTCCATTGGAAGGACAAAGCGTCCACTCTCCAGGCTTTGGCGTGATATTCCCTGGTGCAGAAGGTTGGAAGAAGGTGATTGGCTGGACAGGAGAAGAGATCCACTTGAAGAGTGCCCCACTGTTGAATGATGCTATGGAAGATGTTATTTTTCAATTGCCACTCGTGAGGATCCAGAACATGTCTGCTCAATTGGTCTACCAAGGTGTTGAGCCTCTCTGGAAGAAACTGGGCTATCAAGTGTATGTATGCCCATGGAAGCTGCAATGGACCATAATCTCATGCTCTGCCTGCACAGGGGGTAAGAGTGAGTACCTCCCTGCTTGTTGATGTACCACATGACTGTGGTGTGGTGTTGTCTGTCCTGATCAAGAGAGTACCCAGGGGAGAGAAGGTGCTTGATAGCCAACAAGGCCTGTTGAACTGCCATCAATTCTTTTAAGTTTATGTGCAGATGAAGCTGTTGAGAGTTCCAAGTCCCCTGAATGCACCTGCCTTCCAGATGTGCTCCCCATGCTTAATCTGAGGAGTCTGTGGTCAGAGTTTGGCAGGCGGGTGGTGGGCAAAAAGGCAGACCCTTGTTCTGAGAACAGGCTGTTGCCCACCAGAGAAATTCCATTTGCAGACAGGGAATGAGAGGAAGAATCAAGTCCAAGTTCTGTGCGTGTTGACACCAACGATTCCTGAGGTGCCACTGTATTTTCCTCATATGCAGTCTTGCATATGGAATCAGAATGCAAATGCACGAAGCCATGAACCCCAGAGTTTGCAGGAATTGCCTTGCAGAGAGCTGGGTCATGTTTGCCAAATTCTTGAAATAAGTTGTAAGGTCTTCCTGTTTCTCGTGAGGGAGGAATACCATCTGGGCGGCTGTATTCAGACTCGCACCCAGGAATATCATCTCCCTTGAAGGTACCAATTTTGACTTCTTTTCGTTTAGAGTATGGCCCAAGTAGGTAAGAAGGTTCGTCACAAAGTCCAAATCCTTTAGAAGTTGTTCTGGGGAGTTTGCTTGAATGAGACAGTCGTCTAGATAAGGATAAATTTGAATGTTTCTCTGCCTGCAAAAACAAGACTCTGGGAGCAATAGATAAGCCAAAGGGCAATGCAGAGAACTGGAAGTGTTATTCTCAAGCCCTGAAACGAACGAACTGCCTGCAATTTTCCCTTACTGAGATGTGCAGACAGGCCTCTTTTAGATCCAAAGTCACCAGCCAGGAGTCCTTGTTCAGCATTGGTAGTAACTGTTGAAGAGTGAGCACTTGAATTTGGGAATCACTAAAAAAGTGTTTAGAATTGACAGATCCAGAAGAGGGCGCCAGGTGCACTCTTTTTTGGGCATCACAAAAACACTGGAATAAAACCCCTGGCCTTTCTGCTTTACAGGTACTGGTTCTATAGCCCCCAGATTCAGTAAAGAGTGAATTTGGTTTTGCACCTCTGCCCTTTGATTTGAGGGAATATCTAGGTATCCTTGTCGAACAGGGAGAGTGTGAAAATAGAACTTGTAACCCTGGTCTACTATACAGAGTAACCATTTGTCGTCTGTGATGGTAGCCCATACCTCTGCAAACCTGGCTAGCCTTCCCACAAAGGAAACTTTGGGCATGCAGAGGTTGGCAGAGGAAAGCCAGAGTCATTGAGAATGTTTGCTTTGGGAAGGCCGTTTAGAACTCCCCCAGTTTAGAAGATGAAGAGTGCCATTGCTTACCTTTCTGAGATACAGAAGTTTGGCCTCTGGAAGACCTGAAACCCTTAGACCTAGACCAACCTTGTTTGCTAGGATCAGGAAAAGACCAATTCTTGAAAGGATAATTCATACTGAACCGAGGAGGTTAAACCTGGAGAAAATCCTCAACAGCTTGCATAGATTTTGCCTTGTCCTCCAACTTTTTCAAAACCACTTCAGCCTTGTTACCAAAAAGATAATCCTTGTGTAAAGGAACATCCAGCAGTTTAGATTTGACTGGTTCAGAAAGAGGCTGCTCTCTGAGCTAATGTCATGTCTCCTAATAACTGAACCTGTGGCAGCTGCTCTGCATGAAGCTTCCAAAGTGTCAAAACCACAATGTAAAGAGTGCTTAGAAACAAGAGAAGCAGAATTTAAAAGATCTTGCAAATCCTTCTTCTCCATCAAGGAAGAAACATCAGCAATCATAGCGTTAATAGTCTCTAAAGTATGCTGCTGATACTTATGCATATAAAAAAAGACAATTTGTAGATCTAATGGCCAGAGTGGCGGAGGTATAAACCTTTTTACCCCACCTGTTCAAATCCCTAGATTCCTTATCAGAAGGTACAGGATTTTTAGCTACAGTAGCTTTAACACCTTTAGGAACTTGAGAAATAATTTCAGGATCAGCAGTGGGAGTCTTAAAAAGAAACTGACGAGAATCAGGAACCCTGTAATACCCGTCATGTTTTCTGGGGGCTGGAGGCACTGAATTAGGAGTCAAGGAATTTTCCATAAAAACATCATCCACAACTTCCAAAAATGGAGGAATAGCCAGAGGCTTATGCTGAGCCAAATCCAAAAATTCCCCGATTCTCTTCTTAGACTGAGGAAAATCCTGACATTCCCACTTAAAGTGTTCCCTAAGAGTATTCAAGGTGTCCCCAAAGGAAAACTCCTCAAGAGGGGAAGCTGAGGGAATAGAATTTTCAGCATCAGAGTCCTTAAAACCAGAAAAAAGCTGAGAGTTCCCCTCTTTATCAGCAAAAATACTGGAAACCTCAGAATCTGAGGCAGATAAAACATCAGGAGACACTGCCCTAGCCCTCTTGGAAGGGGGGGGGGGGCTGAGACCCCCTAATAAGGGTTAAAAGATCATTAGCCATTTTTACCAACTGGGACTGAGGCAAAGGAGGGGAGGCCGATGCCTGTTTATGAGGAGGTTTGCGGCTGGAAGGTTTACTAGCAAACCGGAGAGATTCTGGAGGCCTAGCACTAGCCAAAGTCTGAACCTGGGAAGCTGGCCTGGATCTGGCCTCCTAACAAAAAGAAGCTTCAGAAGCCGATGCCTGCAAAGCGGCTCCGGACCCATCTGAGCCGGCGCCAGGCGGGGGGGTCTGAAGACGATGCAGAAGCCTGCGGCATGAAGGACTCAGTAAGTGTCTCAGCAGAGGTCTGCGGCTGAATTTCTGCAGACTGCAAGGGCTGCGAAAGTGCCTCACTGGCTCCCGCCGGGCTGACTACCAATATCCTCAGTGCGTCAGCGGATTTGACCCTAGGCCTGTCACGGTCTTTATCCTTGCATCTCCTAGGCACATCTGAAGGCAAGAGACCAGATGCCATACCGACGAACCTAGGCCTGACTCAGAAATGCTTATACAAAATTTTAGATCTATGGCGTATAGTACGCGGGTTGAAAGAAGCACAGAGATCACAATTTGGGACATCGTGCTCAAGGCCCAAACAAGTAATACAATAGGAATGAAAGTCATGGTGCGGAATCTGTTTTCCACAGGCAAGACAGATACTGACTTTATCTGACATTCGTTAAAGCAAGAAAAGAAGGTCCCCAACTGGGTACTTATCTGAGGTTGTCTTCAACTTGATAGTTAAAATATACACTAAGGTAATCAGCCAACCGGCACAAGTGCGAACTGCATCTGCTTTGGGTTCTGCGGAAAGAAAGACTGAGGAAATGGCATCGGCTGCTCTCCCTTTATACCGGACGTCCTGATGTCAGGTTTACAGCAGACGGATGCCGACATCATAAACCAAAGACTTTGGTATTCGGGCCAGCTGAGGGCTACCGGGAGCCTGATAACCCCATTTTGTAAGGACTGCAACACTGAAACACAATGAACATCTATAAAGTTACCAAACAAAAATTATTCAAACATTATTTTTTCCTTGTGTGTATTAACAGAACAATGATAACAAGGAGTATATTCATAGTTGAAGTACAACTAAGAACTCAGCCAATGTAGCCAAAGAAGAAATCCTCTCAATCATTTAGGATGGGGGAAGGAGGGATGGACGCAAAAAGGAAGGCGAAATGGAGGACAACAAACATGGAACGTTTTGGTAAGAACATAACTTCTTTATGTTATGTTGTCCCATCTCACCTTCCTTCTTTGTGGTTGGGACAGCGTCCCCGCCACCTAAATCCTGGGCAGCTCACTGGAAAAGAGTCTTCAGGACATTAGAACCAAAGGATGCCCTATTCCGACAGGCTACGTCCACTTTGTAATGAGCGATGAAGGTATAGGGGGTAGCCCATGTTGCTGACGCACAAATGGTATCTAATGGAAGTTTGGCTTGAAAGGCCATAGAAGTAGCCAAGGACTTAGTACAGTGTCCTCTAACCTTTCCCGGAATTGACACCTGCCGTGACTTATAAATATAAGTGATAGTGTTGGAAAGCCACTTTGACAAAGTCACCTTAGAAACCTGGGAACCTTGTTTGCTTTGTGAGAAGGATATGAACAACTGATCTGATTTTCTAAAGTCCTTGGTTCTTTGCAGATAAAAGCATAACTACCTGTGTACATCCAATTGATGTAGTTTGTACTCTGCCTTGTTGCCATAATTTGGAAAGAAAACAGGGAGTTCACTGGATTGATTTAAATTGTACTCTGAACATACTACTGGTAGGAAGGAAGGGTTTGTTCTGAGAGAGACTCTGTCCTTGTGAAGAATCAGATGAGGCAGGCGGATGGAAAGTGCTTGTAACTCTGAAACCCACCTAGCTGATGTAATGGCAATCAGAAAAAGGGTCTTCCATGACAAAAATTTTAGAGAACAGGAAGAGGCTGGTTCGAAGGGGGAAAGAATTAGAGCTGCTAAGACCAAATTTAAATCCCACGGATGGAGAGGTTCTCTAATAGGAGGCCTTAGCAGGGTAGTACCTTTTAAAAAGGCTCTACATAGTTTATAGGACATGATGCTAGAATCTTGGAGACCCACATGAAAACTGGAAATAGCAGCCAGCTGAACTCTAATCATAGCTGCAGCTGTTCCTTGTTCAAAGGTTTCAACCAAAAAATCCAAGATTTTTGAAACCAGTGCAGTAAAGGGATCAATTTTATTTTTTTCAGCCCAAAAGGAGGACCTCTTCCATTTACTAACGTAAAGTTTCTTAGTAGCTGGTTTATGAGAGGACACTAAAATATGTTTGACCACAGGGAAGATATCTGGAAGCCTGGCTAAGATTGGAAGTGGAGAAACCAAGCCGTCAGCCTGAGAGTTTGAATGGAGTGATGAAGTGCACCCGGCTGAGGTGTCAGTAGGTCTGGAACTGGGTCCAGAATCCAAGGCTCCTCTTGTAGGTTATGCCAAAGAAACGGGAACCATATCTGACAAGGCCAGCAAGGAGCAATGAGGATCAACTTGCGACTCAATGACTCTGCTTTCAGTAGAACTTTGGGGATTAGAGGAAAAGGCGGAAAGGCATAGAGCACCCCGGGGGGACAATCGTGAACAAGTGCATCCCTGGGTGACTGTCCCAGTGGGGGAACTAAGGCAAAATAGCTGCTGCATTTGTTGTTCAAGTGATTGGCAAAAAGGTTGCAACATGGCTGGCCCCATCTGCGAAAGATCATCTCCGCAACGTCTTGTTTCAGAGACCACTCGTGGGGCATGAGAATTGCCCTGCTAAGCTTGAACGCCATCATGGAATGTGCACTGCAACCAGAAAATGTTGTGAGGACATAGCCCATTGCCATACTTGAAGGGCCTCCCGAAATAAGGGGTAAGATTTGGTTCCACCCTGTTTGTTGATGTACCACACCACTGACATATTGTCCGTCTGAATTGCAATGGTCACCAAGGGAAGAGAGTCTTGAAGTGCTTGAAATGCTAATAGCACTACTCTCATCTCCAGGACATGTGCAAATGGTACTCGTGTGATTGCCAGGTCCCTTGGACTGTCTGTCCCAGATAATGCCCCCCCCCCCAATCTGGGAGGCATCCGGGTCACTGTGGCTACCGGTTGATGGGCTAGGAATTGTCTGTCTAGGATGACTTGGGGAGAATGGAGCCACCAATACAGATCTTTCTTGCAAGCATCTGTGATTAAGATCATGTGAGACATTGGCGGATCCTGATACGACCACTGAGTGAATAGTAGCCACTGCAGGATCCTCATGTGGAAACGTGCTAAGGGAACCAGTGTAATAGCCGCTGCCATCGAACCCAAAACCTTTAGAACATATCTTGCTTGAATTTTAATCTTCGACAGGAGTACAGAGATGATGTTGAATGGTAGAGACCCTTTCCTGTGTAAGCTTGGCTACCCTCTTTCTTGTATCTAGCTGAGTGCCTATGAAAATAACAGACTGAGAGGGCAACAAGGCAGACTTTTCGTAGTTTATGGTTATTCCTAGTGTTGCACAAGTGTGGAGTGTGCAGTCCCTGGTGTTTAAGAGACGATGCTTGGTGGTGGCAGTGAGGAGCCAGTCGTCTAGATACAGAAACATCTGGAATCCCAAACGTCTCAGGTGACTACTGCCATGCATTTGGTGAACACCCTGGGGGCTGTGGTGAGACCAAAGGGCAGAGCTCTGAATTGGTAATGACTGGCCCCCCAGCTGGAAGCATAGATGTCTCCTGGATTGCCTGTCCATTTGTATGTGGTAGTACACATCCTGGAGATTGACAGAGCACATTCCAATAGTCCTGACCCAAAAAGGGCAGAATGGACTGCAGTGTCACCATCTGGAACTTGGTTTTCTTTACTGACTTGTTTAAAATGCTGAGGTCTAAAATGGGCCTCCAGTCCTCTGTCTTTTTTAAAACTAAAAAGAACCTTGAGTAAGTTCCGGATTCGATTTGGTCTGCGGGGACGTCTTGAATGGCTCTTTTGAGAAGTAGACTTTTTCCTTCTACAGTTGCTTGATCCCAAAGATTGGGTGGAACATCTGGGATTGATCATTTTAGACCTCTTGGGGGTGCTTGGGAGAAGGAAATTTTGTAACCCCTGGATATAATGGACCGTACCCATATGTCTTCTGTTATGTCTTGCCAGGCTTTTGGGTACAGTGATAATCTGCCCCCGACTGCTTCCAGAGGTGGACAGCCGGGTAATCCTTCAAGGATTCTGAAAGGGCCTGGCAGAGAACGTATCTGTTGCCCTGCTGCGGACCCCTGCCGCGAGACTGGCGTCTCTCATTATTATTTCCCCCTCTGCGTCTGGGGGAATTTTCTCCACGAGTGTCCGGTGAAGCTCCCTGGGATTTACAGAACCACATTTTGCCACTCTTCTGGCCTTTAGGATAAGGTCTGAATGGAGTAGAAAAACAGACTCCTATGGCAGAGAGTTTTGCCATCTCATTCACTCCTGGTAAGAGTCTCGCTAACTTGTGGCCCGAACAAGGTAGAGCCATCAAAGGGGGCTTTTGTAAAGGAGGACTTGAAGGGCTCTGCAAATTGAAAAAAGCACATCCAGGACTGCCTACGCAGTGCCACCCCTGTGCCTGCAGCCCATCTCGCTCCATCTGTCACATAAGAAATCAGGCGCATGGAGGAGTTAACAATGGAATTTAGGGTCGCTAGCTGGTTAGCAGAGTTGGAAGCTGCTCCCTCAGCTGTAGAATCCTGGAGGGGTATCTCCCAGCTCTTTAAGGAGATCCCTCTGAATTCTTGTGAAATGTGATAAACAGTTCTGTGACCTAAGGGTAAAGGCCGCTGACGAGAAAACACGCTTCCCATATCTATCCACAGCTCTAGACTCCTTGTTAGGCGGGTGGCTAGAAGAGGAGGTTTCTGCAAGTTCCTTCTTGGTGGCTGCTGCCACCACCATAGCATCAACAGGTACACCTTTTGAAAGGACGGTCTTGTCCTCGGGGGCAGTAATAAATTTGTTGGGCCTTCTCGGAATGGGCTCCATGGTCTCTGCATGCATCCAGGTACACTGACTCATCTTCAGAGGGGGCAAGGAACTTCCAGTTTCCCCTCTGCCTAAAGATCTCCAGGATGTCTGAAAATGAGACATCTTCAGAGGGTGAACGTGGGGACCCTTCTGATTCCTCCAAGTCTGTGTCAGAAGTGACGGACTCAGGGGAGTCCACATGCTTCCTCTTAGATTTCTTCTTCCTAGGGACCTCCTCCAAAACATGTTCAGGGGAAGTCTTGGAAGATGAGGGGGTCACCCAGTGGGGTGTCCTGGGGCATAGGTTCCCTACGGTTGGGCCAGAGAGGAGGATCCTAGACAGACACCGGTATCGAAGGGGACGAAGCCAATGGAGCCGAGGGTGGAGCAGTCTCAGCAGACAGCACGCTCCTCATCACCTCGAATGCACTGTGGTCTCGGACAGAGGGAGGCTCTGGCTTCGAGGAACCTGGAGACCTCCTCCACACTGAGAGCGATGGCGCTGAGGCCAATGTGGGAGCCAAGCTCACCTGCGCCGAAGCTCTGAGAGGGAGAGTGGGGTCAGACAAGGGTCCGATGCCATTTCCCCCCTCAGAGCTGACAAGACAGTCTCAGCGCCCAGACCCCTTGACGCATTGAGCTATCGAGGATGTCAGAACTAAAACCTATTGTTGCCGGAACAGACGGGTCCACCATTGCAACTTCCATGCACTCCGGCTTCGAACCAGAAGCAGTCAGAGGAGAAATAGACATAGGGACTGGTTCGACAACTGCACCACTTCCTTCTGGGCTGGGCTCGACAACAAATTTGAAAATACCGGTGTCTTGGGCAGCCTCTTCACCACTCTCTCTACATCATCATTCGATAAACTCCTGCATGATTGAGAGGAGTGTGTGGAGGACCGGTGACTACCTGCCACAGACTGCAATAGTGGCGACTGTGGGGCAGATCTCACCAGCTCCAAGGAATGAGATGTGCACTTTTTCTGGATCCAAAATGGCTCAGAGGTCACTAGTGGAGCCGCTGGGGAAAGAGACTCTTCGGAGCTAACTATCTGCTCCAAAGGCTCAGAAGTCTTGTCTTTGGACTTTGCCGGAGCCGAAGACGGCACCGACAAAGATGCTAGTTTGTCATCAGATTTTATGGAGGGCTGAGTATCCGCTGCAGTCTCAACCTGAGGTTTTAATAAACCTTTCAAAATCAACTTGTTGCATCTCTCCTGCAGGACCCATGCACTAAAACCATGGCAAATAAAGCACAAATCCTGCAGTTGGACAGCCCCTAAGCAATAAACACAACTCGTGTGCCCGTCTGTAAGGGACATCTTTTGGCAACATGAGTCGCCATTTTTGAAACCTGTTTCGGCTTTTCTTTAGACATGGTAACACAAGTAAAGAGACATAAAGAAATTTTTTTTTTTTTTTTTTTTTTTTTACACAGAGAAGAGAAGTAGCAATGGAAGAGCCTCTAAATGAAAAGGCTACTTTCCCCGAATGGGAGAAAGCCTCTAACTTAAATGGCTTCTCCACAGGTGAAAAGGAGGGACAGGAAAGGAACAACAAGCCCTCTAACTTAAATGGGCTGCTGGCAACACAATAAGGGAAGGCCCACGAGAAAACGATGGCCTAACAGTAGCAACCAAATACAAAGACGGACATTATGGGGAGAGAATAAATTAATATCTAACAGATAACACTAAATTTATATGAAAGGACAAAAAATTGACAGAAAAAATATATTACTTAGCTTGAGCCAGCAGAAGACAATCTCGACGCTGTAAACAGCAAAAGAGATCTGGGTAGCTACCGCTGGTCATGCTGGGATAGGGGTTAGCCTCGAGCCAGTAAAGACTCTTCGAGCTAAAGAAGTGGTCAAGTCGGAACCGAGATTGGCTTAGAACCCAACCAGAAAGAAGAACCACCCTACACTCCCCACATCCCCACTAATTATATATATATATATATATATATATATATATATATATATATATATATAAACTCCACGAGCACACTACAGTGGAGAAAAGGGGACATTCTCCAATCCTCAATGTACCAAGATATCAATCAAAATGGTCAATGAACTAAATTGTAGATTATGTGGTCTCGACACACACCAAGCTCTTGACTGAACCCAAATTGCCTGGGCTGTAGTCAGTGCTTTATCCCTCTACACCACTGACGAGGCTGTTACCCAAGTTAACAGCGTTTCTGAAGAGGTAGCAGCTGTGGTGAAAGTGAAGTTATAAAAATAAAATTTAGCTTGTTTTGTCTTCAAAACAACTTTTAGAATAGTTCAAAATGTAGAAAAACATGTCTCAGATGCTTGGTCAAGAAAGAGAGACAATATTCACTTTTTGAACTATATAATAGTGAATCACGGAGCAAAAATTTCAAAGCAGATCATGGAGACCTGTGCTAAAGAGGTGCATTTTGGGCATGCTTCATCCCACTGCTGCACTACTCGCTTAAAAACATGGAGTTATGGGGGACACTTGATTCTTCTGCCCTGAAAGCTCCACAACTGTCAGTACAAAATTGTACTGAATACCTCAGTTGCAAAGCTGAAGAATACTCTGTCAGAGGTGAAAGGATTTCATGCCTCTCTTCCCATTTACCAAATGACTGTGCTGATATGACGATTCAGAAGGAAGCGGAGATGCCATCAAACATTTACAGAGTGCTCTCATCTCTTTCATGTTAATGTGGAGATGTCTCTCTTGATGTTTCCATTAACTTCCTGGCATAATCTGACAAATCACCTGTGATTTGAGAAATGGAAGGAGGAATAAAAGATTTTCCTTCTGACAGACTAACTAGATCTTTCCACCAGAACAACTCTCTTTACAGCCTTCAGAGTGTCTGTGCACTGATTCTAAATGTTCTGAGATTTCACCGAGGCTTTCTCATATGCAGTCTTCTACAAGAGATTAGAAGCATGCAGGAAAACTTAGCCCAGTACCTTGAGGTACTGCTTGCTGTAAATGTAGCTTTAAAGAAAAATCTGACATTACATTTTAAATCTATGAATTATTTCTCCTAAAGCCAAAGCAGAAAACTTTTTTGTACAGTCTATAATGGCAACCAGTAAAGTTATTGCTTGTGCAGGAGATTGGGAGGATTTCTTGAAATGTATTATAATCCTCAGAGACTGCATTAGGTTAGACGTGAATTTAAGGTTGTACTACTGCATTATAGTAACAAGTCTTAAGCAAGAGCCATTATCAGTTTTCCTGATAAGAAAAATGGTGGTGTGCTGTTTTCTGACGTGCAAGCATTGCTGTTGAACACTGGGTAAGTATCATCAGTACTGTGGATAAAACAAAACACAAAGCTATAGTTTGAATGAGCACCTTGGAATCCTAGATATTTTCTATGAAAAGTGTTTATTGGAATATGGAGGCCTGCATTTCTGATATGCAGTGTTACAGTTAACAATATTTTGATGGAAGATTGAAGGAAGTTTAATGATACAATTATGATAACATGCTTATCCAAATCAGATAAAAATAAGAGTGTCCTCTAGGATGTGTGGTTCTTTTGTACCAGAACAGCCTGGAGTAAAATGCTTACCTTTTTGGTGTCTGAAACTCACTGCATTGTCCTCTTTTCCATTAATTCATTAATATTAAAGCACCTTTTATGTGGTAAAGTAAGTAGATTGTGTCTTTCGACTTTTCCCGGTTAGGGGTCGTAACAGCTGAACTCCGGTCAGCTAATGATTGGCAGTGTAGAATAAAAAGCGAAATTAGACATCTGATGAAAATCTTTATATACACTTGAGAAAAGGTTTGAGGAGCTCAGCTATCTATTATGCTTTCCCTACCAGATGACTGGTGCTGCAGATTTCCTCTCAGGGATATAAAGTGAGATCTTTCCTCAAAAGAAAACGTGTGGTGGGATGCTTGACTAGAAGAATGCTAGAACAATGTTTGTTTTCTATAAAACGTATTTTGAATGTAGGGTAGTTTCTGAAAAAAAATGGGGTACAAGAAATCTCTGTAAATTTTTTCTTATCTTTTCTTTCAAAGTCAGTCAATGTATCACCTGTTGTTTTTCAAACAGCAGGTCTGAAGTTATTCGAGCAACCAAAGGATGTGCTGTTATGCTTTCAGGATAACTTTCAGACCAAAGACATGCATTTTCTTAATACAACATCTCGTATGGCAGACCTGGATGATGCTGATGCAACTACTTGCAACATATGCACATATTAGAATTTCAGCTTCAGTTCTGTCTCCAGTGGTATTAAGTTTTTCAAATTTCTTTTCAGAATCACAGTCTGATAGTGACTGCGTGCAACTTTGGTATGCAATCATGCGAACCATGTCATTCGCAGCGCTGACAGACAAATTACCGGAAATGCAGATTTTTATTTTTTTTACTCTAGCTGTTCAAGCAACTTGAATTATGCACCAAAGGGTAGAGTAGCCAAACATAATGCTAAATAGACTGCAAAGAGGAAGAGACAGGGAGACAGGTAATGGAGGAATCAGCATTATAGCTGCTGCACAAATCCTTCCTGCTTTTAGGGTCCCTGTTAGACTTTCCTCCATCTTTGTAGCATGAAGTTTGTTGCCTGGATAATGGTAGCTCACTTTTGTAACATTTGACAATGTTTGAAGAAGTAGAGGAAAAGTCCACATGACTGAGGGAGACTGATAATTTGCACATACCTGTTTTCCAGTAAAGAAAGGTCTCTTCAGAGCCATACCAAAAGTTTCACCACATAACTCATTATCCCTGAGAATCATAATCTATGCACCACAGCATAACCTTTTGGTTGCAAGCATAGCAAAATTCAACCTGTATTCCCAATTGTGTCTGGTTCAAGCAGACACTAAAATCAGCACCTATTGCCCCTGTCCAAGAGGGACACAGGTGAAACCTCCAGGCTGAATTTCCAGTTACCATCCAATCATCCAAATTATGCTTAGATAGATCCAACAAGTGGCTTTGTTTAACATGAATAGGAAGCTTGTTCCAAAGGTTGGGCAACTTCTGTGAGACAAATCTGTCTCTCCAATAAGTTCTGTTGATGTCATATACCAGGTTAAGGTACTTTGAGCGAGTGACTCATGTGCCAGTTGACATGTGAATGTGCAGCATTTCCATTAAAGCTGGATCAGAGATTGCTCTACATGCAAGGCACAGGTCGCCTCTGAGCAGTCTGTATGACACAGTGTAAAGTGACAATGATTTCAGTCCTAGCCCAAATTTTCTTTGTAAAGAATCTTTGTGTTCTCTCCAAATGCTGCAGGTGTTTGGAAAGGAACATACCAAAGGAAGCATTGTTCTCTATTATTGGCCTGATGAGGGAAGAGTATAAGGGGGTATTAACCTCTTTTTCTGGAGGTAATGCCCTTACTTATGAGATGAGCAATATAAAATGCCCTTCTTATCACTGTGGAGACATAGTGATCAAAGTTAAGGATGCTGTCAACCTGTCTGCCCAGATCTCTCACCACTGACTATGTGCTTAGGGTACTACTACTGATATGACAGTTTGCAAATGCCCCTTTGCCGAAGGGGATGATAATGCATTTTTTGCATTAAGTTTAAGACCATGACTTTGGCACAAGTCATTAGTCTGCATAAACCTTCTTGCAAGATGCTGACATCACTAGGAGTTTCAATGACAGCTCCCAGTTTGCAGTCATCAGCAAACTTTGTCAGCCACAGTCATTTAGTTTTAGCCTGTACTTCAGAGAAGTAGATTCCGAACAGTAGGGCTCCCAGAACCAATCCCTGTGGAACACCACCAGTTATGCATCTGCTGGAGGAGGTGGTGCACCCTATTTTGACCCAATGAGTTCTATCAGTGAGCATGTTTGCAACCCACCTGACAATATATGGTTTGAGACCCGGCTGGGTGAGTTTATCAATGATGCCTGAGTGGGGGATTGTGTCAAAGGCCTTGGCTAAGTCTAGGTAGGCCATATGTACAGATTTGCCTTCATCTATGGTTTTGGTGACTGTCTCAAAGAAGTCCACTAAGTTTAACAAGCATGAGCTCCCCCTGACAAAGCCAAACTGGGTGGGGTCAAGCATCTGGAGATTTCCTATATCACTGTTAATGTTTGTCTTTTCGGCTTTTCCCGGTTAGGGGTTGCCACAGCGGAACTCCGGTCCGCTAATGATTGGCAGTAGATTTTTTATGGTCCCGAGTTACCAGCCCGACACCCAACCTTCAGCGAAGGCACACCCATTACACATGTCTTTCAGAGGCCACTCGACCACGGGGAGGACATGCAGACTCCACTGTATCGAACAGAACCTCTTGCTGTGAGGCAACAACGCTACCGCTGTACCACCGCGGCTTTCCTATATCATTGTTAATAAACTCCATAATGATTTGTTCCATGGCCTTGCACATAAGGCTGGTCAGGCTAATGGGTCTACATTTCCCGGGATCCGTGGATGCACCCCATATGTGCAAAGTGATGATTGATAACTTTTTCCATTCCGTTGGGACGAAGCCAGTGTTTAGGCTGTGACTGAAAGTGTGTCCAATGGTGATGGTAATTCCTGTTTTGACCCATGTAGAACACAGCCGGGGATGTTGTCAGGTCCCGTACCGAGAGTGCTTTTCACCTTGGAGAGGGCATTTAAGACCTGCTCCTTGGAGATACTAGGTGGGGGTCAGGTGTTAGGGATGCTTTGGGTTATATGTGGCGGGGACAGGGGAGTGAAGTTTTCACTGAACCTGTCAGCCCGCAGGTTTGCTATATTCACAGGTTCTGTATATGTAGTACCATTAACTATGAGTTCAGCTCAAATCTGGGGCTTACCTTTGAAGTTACGGACGCACTTGAAGACTGCCTTGTGGTTATCCTTAGTTAGGGAAGCTAATCTGGATTCATAGTTAGCTTTGGAGGACTTCACTACGAGTCTTATTTGCTTGTTTAAGTTGAGGAGGGAGTGTTTCAAACGATTTTTAAAAATTCCAAAATGTCGCTTAATTTTTCCCTCCAAAATTTTTAAAGGACCAACATCTGCATATTATAAATCTAATAAATGCAAAAGGTAACATAAACCAATTTTTTTAAATAGTTAAAACAGTACAAGCTAAGAATATTTTAATATATATTCTTAAAATCAGTACAAAAATACATAAAAAAAATCAATAAAACATCAATGAAATAGGTGGAATGCAGCTTGAAATTATCAGAGCTGTTGGGCTTTAAGTTTAAGTAAACAGGTAATGGATAAAACACCATTCAAACCGGGGGGGGGGGGGGGGGTTGACTGCATAAAACCATATGGTGAACATTGTTGAGTATGTGAAGAAGTTTTGTTAACTTTAACTAGATGAAAGCACTTATGTTTTAAGTCTTAATAAACAGTTTTTTTTCTTGAATTATTTGAACCTTGATACTGTGTTTGCTAAAGGCTAACTAACATCCATGCTACAACTTATCCAGTTTGTTTGTCATTGTTGTTTCTACACTTTGACTTTAACTACCTCCACTGACTGTGCCACAGCTTATCCAGGGTAATTAAAAGTCACCCAAGACCAGGATGTTCGGTGGCAGCTTGACTGACTCAAGTAGATACAAGTAGGCTGAGTGAAATGTCCTGATTCATGGAGGGGGTCCTATAGCTGACAATGGCCTGAAGAGGGGTCTTACCTACAGTCATTGCACCTGAAGTAATTCATGGGAATCATGCTTTTTAAACAATCTGGAGATGTATTTATCTTTAACGAATAGTGATATACCACCTTCATTCGCTGAAATGCCTTCAGTTTGTGGTCTGAACGTGTGGAAGGAAATGTAAATTGGTATAGCTGGGGTGCTCTCCACAGCCTTAAACCAAGTCTCAATAACTGCACAAAGGTCAGCATCTTCCAACATGAGGACTGCTTCCAGTGAGTGCAGTTTCTGGTTTAGACTGCTGGTATTTAGCAGCATAACCTTGAGGTTGTTTTTAGAGGTTTTTTTTTACATCGGGAATTTTGTTCTTCTGACATTGCCTAAAAAGGCACTATGGGAGTGGCAAGATCCTTAGCTAGTAACCGAAATCCCAGGGGTGACAGACGAAGACCATTTCTGGCAAAGTATTGCGGTCTGTCAACCATGTCATCTCAGGCTGTCAGATACTGGATCCCCTTTAAATGACACCAGAAACTAAGCCAATTGTTGAAGTCAATCATGTTTGTTTGTACTGAGGTATCATCCTAGACAAAGGTAAAATGTGGCTTAAGGCTAGGGACATACCTGCCTGAGACACAATCAGAGATCTCAGTCAAGTCTCCCTTCATACAGTCCAGTGAGGTAGGTCTCAAGTCCTTTACACCAACATGGACTATGTTGGAGTCATAAAGTACAGTTGTGTACACTTACCATAAATGTAGATGTTCAAGTGCATTCACTGTTGCAGTCATTACATTTGGGTTATCCTGCTGGCAGGTTGCCCTCAGTCGGCCTGAATTCCAAAGTCTTGGGTCCTGCGTCAGTTGCTGTCGCCTCTTCCCCGACATCAGGTCGTCAGGGGTATAAAAGATGCAGCCGACACCATTTTCTTTAGTTTTTCTTGCCCCAGATGTCAGGTGCCCCCAAAAGGATAGGCTAAATATATATAAATAAAACATACATGCACCAAAATATATTTTACTTTCATCTACAAGCAAATACACCACATAGGCTGTATAGATTAGAGAAGTAAAGATGAGTTCCAGCAAAAATAAGGGGGATGGTGGGTGGGTAACCTGGACTGCAACAGTGAATACACTCTAACATCTACATTTATGGTAAGTGTACACAACTGTACTATGTTCTTCGTGTTTCACTGTTGTAGTCATTACATTTGGGTAGAGTCCCAAAGCTATGGTTGGGGGCCTGGAGCTAAACAGCATTAGGAGTGGCTATGAGGCCCTGCAGAACTACAGTGGCAAAGCCTGCCCTGGATTTAGAGTAAAGTGGCAGATTGTAGTGTTTTGTAAATGTATGCACTGAACTCCAAGTAGCAGCCTCTAAAATATCTTTGGTTGGTACTCCCTTGAGAAAGGCTGCAGAAGTGGCTGCAGCTCTGGTTGAATGTGGCCTAATGCCCTTAGGCACTGGTTTGCCATGCTGTAAGTAGCAGAAACAAATGCAGTGACCTATACACTTTGAAATAGTCTGCTTGGACATCGCCTTTCCTTGTGATTCTGAGGCATATGCCACTAGTAATTGCTCTGTCTTTCTGAAAACTTTAGTTTTGTCCAAGTAGAATCTAAGTTGTCTGTGTACGTCCAAAGAATGCAGAATTTTCTCCCCCTTGTTCTGTGGATTTGCATAAAAAGTTGGCAAATGAATAGTTTGGTTAAGGGCTATACTGGCTACCACCTTAGGCAGAAATGTAGGGTTTGTCCTCAGTGAGACTCTGTCTGGATAAAAAATGATAAAGGGTTCCACAGCCATGAGAGCCTGTAGCTCTGACACTCGTCTTGCTGAAATTATTGCTAGGAGCAGAGCTGTTTTCCAAGATAAAAACTTTATATCCGCAGTAGCAGCTGGCTCAAAAGGCAGTAAGGTTAGTATAAGACATAACTGAGGTCCCATGCAGGTATTGGTGCTCTTCTTGGAGGGCTTAAATTTTTGGCTCCTTTTGAGGTACTGCCTTAATAAAGGATGAAAAAAGAGTGGTGGCTCTGTATTGTAATGAGCCGAAATGGCAGAGGCATGGATTTTAATTGATGAAAAAGATAGGCCTTTGGCCAACATCTCATCATTACAACCGAGTGACGTCTCCAGGCGTTTCTGCAGTTACCTCCTATTGCTCCTCTACGCGTCAAATATTATTTGTTTTTGTTTGCATTAATAATTCCAAAACCATGCTATGTACAAGATACCAAAATATTTTATCTTCAAGCATAAATGATGGCAAGCACAACTGTAATGATATGTGAACTCTGTCAATGAGTATTTGTTAGAACTGTAAGGTGATAAATTCATTTTTAAAGGCCTAAGCCATACCCACTGGGAGTTAAAGGTACACACTCAAAAGAGCTGTACTGGAGGGAATGAGTTAAGTATTGCAAAATCTGAGGAATATTTGGGACAGCTGTATCAGTTCCTTGAGCTTGGTTCCTAGTACAAAATCTCTTCCATTTTCCAGCATAGGATTTTCTAGTACTAGGCCTTCTGGCTTCTAAAATGACATCCATCACAGCTTTACTGAGAGTCGTGCTTTGTATGGCTACATTATCTGCCATGCTGCCAGGTTTAGGGTCCTGAGTTGGCTGTGCAGAATCTGATTGTTTTGTTGGGACAGTAGATAAGATCCAGGCTAGGCATTGAGACAAGCTCCTTAAGATTGCCCCAGATTGGCCACGCCAGTACTGGTATCCAATCAGAATCATTTTTGGTTTCTCCTGTCTGACCTTTAGGAGTACCTTGGGGAGGAGAGGCAGTGGAGGAAAGGCATCTACTGATAGGTTTGTCCAGTTGAAAGATAAGGCATCCACTTTCCATGCTTGTCTGTGATAAGTCCTTGGGCAGAATCTTTTTAGTTGATTGTTATGAGGGGAGGCAAACAGATCTATGTCCGGGCGTCCCCATTTCTTTGTTATCATGCTGAAGACTTGTGGATCCAGGTGCCACTCGTGAGGATCCATGAGGTTTCTGCTTAGTTCGTCTGCCAGAGTATTTTCCTTTCCTGGCAGGAATTGTGCCTGCAGATAAACTTGGTAAGTCAATGCTGTGTCCCATAAAGCCATGGCTAGTCTGCAAAGGGGGTAAGAATGAGTGCCCCCCTGCTTTTTTATGTACCACATGACCGTGGTGTTGTCTGTCTTTATCAGTAGTTGTCCCAGATGAATTAGGTCCTTGAAGGCTGTCAGGGCATTTTGAACAGCTAGCATTGTTTTTTGATTGATATGTAGATGCATTTGGTTTGTGGACCAGGTGACCTGAATGCCTCTTCCTACCATGTGGGCCCCCCCAAGCATAATCTGATGCATCCGTCGTAAGAATGCCTGGCTGAGGGTAGTGAGAATGGTTGTCCCTTGTTTTGGTGACAAGCCTTTTCCCATCACCGAAACTCCTGTTGCAGGCAGGGAATGAGAGTAATCATTGTTTCCAGGCTGCAGCAATGTTGTGTCCAGACACTTTTTAGGTACCAGTGAAGTTTCCTCATATGCAGTTTTGCATATGGAATTAGTAGGATGCAGGATGCCATGAAGCCCAAAGCCTGCAGAATTTTTCTTGCAGATACCTGGGCCTTTGTTGTCATTCCCTTGAAGTAGGTAGTCAGCTGCCTTTGTTTGTCTGGCATGAGATAAGCCATCTGGGCAGTTGTATTTAAGCTTGCACCCAGGAATATTATCTCTTGAGAGGGTACTAGTTTTGATTTCTTTTTGTTGACTGTGCATCCTAGGCATGTTAAAAGTATTTTCACAAACATCAAATGCTGTAGTAGAATGTCCTTGTTCTCTGCTTGTATGAAGCAGTCATCTGCAGAAAGCAATTACTGGTGCCAGGCACTTTGTGAAGACCCTGGGCGCAGTAGATAAGCCAAAGGGCAGTGCAGATAATTGGTAATGCTTTGAGCCAGCCTTGAATCTGAGGTATCTTCTACATGACTGTTTGACTGGGACATGCAGGTATGCCTCTTTTAGGTCTAAAGTCACGAGCCAAGCCTTGCTGCCCAGCATGGGCAGAAGCTGCTGCAAGGTCAACATCTTGAATTTTGGTATATCCAGGAAAGTGTTTAGAATAGATAGGTCCAGTATTGGTCTCCATGTTTTGTCCTTTCTGCATACCAAGAACAGTCTTGAGTAAAATCCTTTTCCCTGCTCTTGCAGTGCCAATTGTTGAATAGCCCCCATGCCCATGAGAGCTGCAACTTGTTTGTGAGCCTCTGCCCATTGATTTTTTGGCAGGTCGGGCCAACTGTTTGCCCTTGGCAGGGTATGGAAGTGAAACCTGTAGCCTTGAGACACTATGTCTAGAACCCATTTGTCCTGGGTTATAATGTGCCAATTTTGAGAAAAAAGTGCTAGTTTTCCCCCAAGGGTGCTGCCAGAAGGTAAGTCCTTGGTGCAGGCCATGGGAAGTCATTGAGACTGTTTCCTGTATGGTTGTGATTTGTCTTCTCCACTTTTGGAGGTAGAAGCACCCCATTGCTTAGACCTGTATGAACCATGGGGCTGTGATCTGCCTCTAGGGCATCTGTATCTGCCCCTTTAAGGTCTGTCTGACACTGGAAAGGACCAATTCTTTGTAGGCCAGTGTCTGCTAAACCTAGGAGGCTGTACCTTTAAGAAATCCTTGACCGTTTGCATAGATTTAGCTTTGTCCTCCATTTTCTTTAACACCTCTTCTGCCTTAACACCAAACAAGGTATCATGCCGCAGTGGAGCATCTAATAATTTTGTTTTGACGTGATCAGGCAGATTTTGTTCCTTTAACCAAACATGCCTCCTAATTACAGAACCCGTGACAGCGGCCCTGCAGGAGGCCACCAGAGAATCAAAACCACATTGCAAAGTATGCTTTCCAACTTGTTCAGCTGCATGCAATAAATCCTGCATTTCTTTGTTTTCTACACATTCAAAATTTACCATAATTTGCCATAATTTTCTATTTAAGCACTGTCATGATATATTGCTGATATTTAAGCATATGAAACTGGCAATTTAAGGCCCTTATAACCAAGGTAGCAGATGTGTAAATCTTTTTTCCCCATCTATCCAGTGCCCTAGAATCTCTGTCAGAGGGGGTAGGGTTTTTTGCAGTGGAAGCCTTGACCCCTTTGGGACCCTGACAAATAGTTTCTGGGTCTGCAGTAGGGTTTTTGAAAAGGATTTTGTGAGAGTCAGGAACCCTGTAGTATCTGTCCGGCTTAACCGGAGCTGGAGGTAAGGAGTCAGGGGCCAGACTAGACTCTGAGATCACATCATCTACAATGTCTAACAAAGGTGGAATAGCTAGTGGCCTGTGTTGAAGTGGTAAAAGAAAGTCTATGTGCCTCTTCTTAGATTCTGAAAAATCTTGGCTCTCCCAGTGGAAGTGCTCCCTCTTGGTATGCAAGGTTTCCCCAAAAGAGTAGTCCTCAGCAGGAGAAGCTGAAGGAATGGACTCTTCAGCATCAGAATCCTCATAGGGGGAAGAGAATATTCCTGATCAGAAGAGGAATCAGATGAAATGGAAACCTGATCTGAAGATTCATAGTCTGTCTCTTGCCTAGGCTTGTTATCAGGAGGGGGATGGGAACCCCTGATCAAGGTAATTAAGTCTTCATCTGTTTTTTGGGCATTGAGGCCTGTCCATGTGGCTGGTGAACTTGTTTCTTTGCCTTTAAAGGTGCTTAAGTCTTTGCCTTTGAAGCTGACGTTGGTTTAATATATAATTGTTTAGGTCTGAATACACCCTCAGAAGCCGATGCCTGCTCAGCAGCTCCGGACCCATTTGAGGGAATAGTCTCCGAGGCTCCATTACCTTGAGTTTCCAGCGGCCTGGCTGACTATGTGGGAGTCGGTTGCGGCCTGCAATTCTAAAGTAGCGGGCGTCAGGGGCTGTGAAAGCACCTCACTGAGAACTGCCGACTGGCTTTGGAAAAGCTTCGTCGTCGGTTTTGGACCTCGGTTGCCTGCCTTTTTCATTTTCTTTGCATTTTTTGTGAACTCCGGTAGTCGGATGGCTATCCGACATTGTATAATTAAATCATTGCCCAAAATAGCTTAATGCAAAATTGTACCGATGCTTAATAGTGCGTTGGTTAAATCTAGCACAAAACCGACAACTAGAAATGTCGTGGTCAGGGCCTAGGCAAGGAATACAGTAAGAATGAGGTATTTGCTTCCCACAAGAAATACAATTATTAACTTTTTCTGACATCGGTCTGGAACAAGAAAAAAGTTTCCCCAATGGGGTACTTAGCTTTTAATGAAGACTTCGGATCTGAAACTCAAACACGAAAATCTCAGGAGTTGGCCGACAGGCACTTGCGAACTGCTTCTGCTTCAGGCATCGTGCGGCAAGAAAGACTGAAGAAAATGGCGTCAGCTGCATCTTTTATACCCCTAACGACCTGACGTCAGGGAAGAGGCGTCAGCAACCGACGTAGGACCCAGGACTTTGGAATTCAGGCCGACTGAGGGCAACCTGCCAGCAGGATAACCCAAATGTAATGACTGCAACAGTGAAACATGAAGAACATCAGTGCCTCTTGTTCAGAGACTTTGCATGTGTGATGGGGCAGATCCTGGCACCTGACGGACAGCTGACTGTGACTTTTTCCTTATCCAACCTGGTGAGAAGGACATCTGTGTGTCTCACAGTTGAACTGCCTAAGACTAAGATGTTTGTTTTTGTGATATGCCTTAGGGACTTGACTGGTTAGACACTGGTGTGTGATATATTATGTGTACTATATTCTGCAGAGGATGTATTATGTGGCCCGTGCTTGTGTTGTCTCTGACGTTTAGGTAAGCTTCGGGTAAGGACCTCCACATATGTAGGCTCATGTGTTGTTGGTTTGGTAGGTGCAGGAGGTGAGGTGTATATGCTGACAACCTGCTTAGTATCACAGGAACTCAATGGTGAGCAAGACAGCCTGGATTTTAGGTTCTTGATATAGATACATCTCTTACATATAAATTTGTGTGGACTAGAAGAAGTAAGTTGTCAACATACATGAGACAATTGCTACTTTGCCTCTGGATGCCCATGTCAACCAGGCTAGTTGGAGAAACTATGGGAAATTGTCCATCCATAATGCTGGGTAAGTTGATGTGGTCAAAAAAACATTGGATGAGTTCTAACTGCACACTCCTGCCACCAGGGTACAAAGGAACCCTCTCTAATAAAAGGTGGCCTGGTTTAATGCTCAAGTTATACAAACAGAAATAGATTAAACGGGTCTGAATCTAGTCTATATTACAGAAAAGTGCAACAATTTTAGAAAAAAGTTCAAATAAGTGTTATGGTAAAAATACAGTTCAAAAGTGCAATCAATTTTAAATGAAAAATTCTATTTAAGTTTTGTAGAAATCAGCAGATGGCTGGCTTGGGTTGATCAGATAAATACAGAACATCAGTAGCTGGTCGCCAAACTCTGTGGAGCTTTGCAAAAACAAGTGCAAACCCACGAGAACGTGGTGGTATGTTGCAAATGACAGCAAACCGATTTAAACAAATGAACCAATAAAAAAAGCTCAAAACTGAGCCCTGTTCCAGCAACCTTAAATCAGATGAGTTCAAGCTGCACACTAGTGCTACTAGGGTGCAGGGGAACCCTCTCCAACAAAAGATGGCCTGGTTTAGTGCTCAAGTTTTACAAACAGAACTAGATTCAGCAGGTCTAAAGCAAAGTACAACAATTAAAAAAAAAAGTTCAAATAAGCAAGCACAATAAGCCTTTAACCAGTAAGTTATGTAGGAAGGGAGGAAACAGAAGATAATTCAAGGTTAAAAACTAAAGGGTTGGGCCTTCCCAAATGATCTCTTCTCTACTTAATAGAATGAACTGATGAGATAGGACTGGGAGGAGTGTCCACAATCAAATTTACAGTAGAGCGTGCAACTCAAAAGCCACCAAGTTTAAGAATACAAATTTAAAGGCAACCCAACCATTGTATTTTTGCATGAAGACATGGAACACTGCAAAAGGCTGCCCCTGTGCCCATGCTGGATGCCAATTAGCCATGTGATCTCCCACAACACTGCAGAGGGCTATCTTTGTGCCCCTGCTGAATGCTAATTAGCCATGTGCTCTCCCCCCCCCAGAGTTCTCTACTTCCGTCTACACAGTTGAGCAATTCATGAAATCCCTCAGCTGCATAGACTACCATGGTGTTTTTGCATGAATACATGCAGTACTGCAAAGGGCTGCCCATGTGCCCATGCTGGATGCTAATTAGCCTTGTGGCCCCCCCCCAAGAATTCCCTACTTCTGTCAACGCAGTCGAGCAATTCATGAAATCCCTATTCTGCACAGACTAGCATGGTGCTACCTGGCCCCTCGTAGTATTGAACAAACACAGCCTGCTTGGGAGTTTAGTGGCAAGGGTGTGTGTCTGTGTGTGTGCGTGTGTGTGTGTGTGTGGTGGGTTGGGGTACCTGTCTTACTGCCATATGCCCTACACTATCCACAAGGGATTTATACTCATGCCTGAGAGGCACTGAAACAGAACGGGGATCAAGTGTGTGGGATCCGCTATCTAACTGGTATAAGTCAGTAGTTAAGTGTTTTATTTATTTATTTTTGTTTACCGGTGTAGAGCAGTCATCAAATTTGACCATTTGCAGGCTCAGCCTGGGTTGCATATCCAACAACAGTAAGATAACATTAAATGTATAACTAAATTATGCAGTACAGTGAAATAACACGGCTTAAATGTTAAAAAAATAAGCATATATTTACAAAAAAAAGGTGAAAAAGAAGTAGGAACAGGAGTATATAATGCATAATGCTAGTGTTAGATGTGAAGTAAAAGTGGCCCATCAAAAGACTGGACATAGTATATACAAGTATGGGGGGAAATTTTTGTGGTGAATAGAGTAGAAATTGAAGGATGCCAACAGCTGCAACATAAGAGTTAAGAACAGCAGAATTAGATATTAAGTATATAGTAGGGAATGGATAGGGCAGTTGGTGAAGCAGTAGGCATGAGTTTATAATTTGGAGAGGTAAGGATATTAAGCAGCCAAGGTTTTCTGAGATGAATGTAATAGCGCAGCATTGGGAGTTAGGTGATGTGGCCTGCATTCTGGCATTTATGCTAACTTTGTTCAGTAAGATACAGTTTGAATTGACTTCTGAATTGTTTGTAGTCTCTGACTTCAGTAAGTTTAGGTGACAAAAGACTGCCACAGTTTAGAGTCAAGAGCAGAGAAGGTGTGGTCTGTGGAATGAAGTTTAGCGGATCAAGTTATGACAGTAGGGCCATTAGTGGATTGGCTTCTTGGGTTGTAGCGTGGGTTGGATATAGTGTCACAGTTAGGGGGAGTTGTCTTGGAGTAGGAGTCTGAAGAGAAGGGAGACAAGGAGGAGGCTGGCTCTGCCTTGAGTGGGAAGCCAATCTCTCTTTTCCAAGGAGTTGCAGAGATGAAATGACAGATTTTTTATTAGAAACAGATTGGTACTGTATTTTTTGCAAGGCGGTGGCAAATAGGGCTAGCCCATATTCTAGTAGTGAAAGCAGGACACAGTTGAATAAGGCTGCTCTAGTAGATTGTGAGAGGAAACAAGACATTTTGGGGACCAGAATCAGAGGTAGTTGACTTTGGATCGGACTTTCTGAATGTACTGTTAGAAGTTGAACTGGTCAAGCCAAACACCAGGGTATCCAACTGATGTGGTAGATTCAATTAGGTTGTTGTCTAGGTATTTGACATTTGATACGGGGAGAGAAAGTGGCTTTAATATGTTTTTTCTTTGCGCTAAACAGCATGGATGTGGATTTTTTTTTTTTTAGTGTTGAAAATGTTTAGTTCTAGAAGGTCGGCTTGAAGATGATTTTGGATGATGCTGTGAGAAGGGATGGATCGACAGATAACTATGTCATCAGAATAAAGGAGTTGTTGTAAATGAGGTAGGTTAAGAGACAGTTTTTATATAAAAATTAAGAATAGTGTTAGTGCAAGAACTGATCCCTGAAGAATCCTTGAAAGAGTGAAACTGTGTCTGATAAGGCAGGTCCAATTTTAAGTGCGAAAGTTTGGTTGGTCTGAAAATCTTTAAACCATTAACCTTAACTATATACAGCAGGTCAGAGGAAACATGAGAACTGGGATTACTCTAAACAATGGGACTGAGTGGCAGTTAACTATAATGTGGGTCAAAGGAACGTGGGAAACCAGGGAAAACCTCAAAATAAATAAGAGAAAAAAATAAACATAAAAAGGAGAAAGGGATATAAGCCCTGCACCCTTGCCATACAAAACTCGAGTTTTGCTAAGCAACAGTGCAGCAGTTTATTTTAACGTGTATTGGGGATCTCAGGCATTATGCAATGCCTGAAACATTTTGTGATGTATGAGGGAGAAGTATAGAAAATAAAAGTCATACCTCTCTGTGAGGCCCCCCACTCTAGGTCAGTAATCAAAGAAGCTGAATCCTCACCACTGACACTAGAGGAGAACATTCACTTAGAATACAAATGGCTACACTCAGTATTTCCAGATGCAGATCTCTCTGCATCAAGCACAGCTTCCCTTAAGAACACACAGGGAGCATAGTCAGCCCGGGGTCCTGATTTCTCTATTTGTCTCCCTCCAGATCCCCAATAAGACTCCCCACTGGCGCAGTTTCAGAGTTAAGTCCTCAGCCGAATGCCCAAGCCAAGTCCTCCACCACTCTCTCTGTGGAACTAATGGTTGGTGTCCCTGCTCCAAGTAGCTGACACACACACACACACACACACACACACACACACACACACACACACACACACACACACACACACACACACACACACACACACACACACACACACCTGTGAAAGACTGGCAGAGGTTTGCTAGCTCTGCCCCCTTCTGCCTAGGCTATAGGATAGTTATCACAGCCACCAGGTACAGCAAAGCCAGCTACCTAAGGCTCTTAGAAGGGTACCCAATTATACTAAGTGAAAGCAATATTAATACAAATGGTAGTTTGACCAACAGAAAGGCTTTCAGGAGTAGCCAGAGTTAAAACCAAATAAATATATGCAAACATTCTCATGGCTTAAATACTCCCCAAAAGGACCCGCCACAATGAGAAGTTTACATATATTTAATAATAATAAATAAAAATAACATGAAAATAGTAAATATCTAATTACAGTAAACACCACGATTTCAATCACAGGAAATATTACAAAATAACACAGCTGTAAAGATTTACAAGAGTTATAGAAAAGCAGTACTTAAGTTTTCTCGCTATATTTTCCTAACAACTCTAAAGAGAATTACTGTTCCTATTTACTAAACAGAGCAAGGCAAGATGATGTGGGGGTGAGTGATCTGTGTTGTCAGATCGAAGACAGAATACAGAATACTGAGAGAATCTCCTACTATCTAAATATTACTTCTGGCCTATAAAATGACATCACACACATCTGGTCATCTGATTCTGTTTCCCAAACTATCCCCCATCACTAGAAGCTGCCAGGAATTTAGCACCTACATGTTACCATGCACACACAGCTTTGCTCAGATCTGTTGCTGCTCCTGGAAGTAATAAAACCATTTTAATGCTTCTACTCCACCAACAGAGATAATAACTATTCTCTAGTACAGACACTGCATCTCTGGCTCCATTCAAAACTGTGGGATAACACCTTTATGACTTGACCCATAAAGTAATTTAATTTCAGACATATTTTAAAGTTTGCTGCAGCTGGATTGTGATCAACTTCTACTCTCCCAGTATCCTCTATTGAAACACTTACATTTAATTCAGTTACAATAATGCAGGTACATTTCTTTTCTTTCCAGCAGGGCACACTGTTGATACATTTTAACACAAGCAGATTTACAAATACATTTTTCAAAACAAGCATCTGTGCAAATCAGTTTGATATACAAATGACATATGATTCTTTACAAAATTCTAGCTAGCTGTGCTGGCGTATTACACATCCACTACCCTACTTCTCCTGACATGGCTGGCAGTACCTATTGTCACATCTCTCCCTCTTTGAAGACACAAGCTAGTTTTTTTAAGTGCACCTCGAGAAAACACTGCTTGAGAAGAATGGGTCTGAGAATACATTATCCCATACCCTGTCTTGAGCTCCCATCTGCCTTGGCACTGCTGACCCCACTATAGTGCTGCACTATCATATATGCCTGCAGCCCTAGGCTCCACTATAGTAACTTGGCATTTTGCTGGCTGGCTCGCTGTAAACACAGATCGCCCTCAGACTCCTCCTGCCTCCTACTGTAAATACTTAGCACAAGGGCGTCCCTATCATGGTAACGTTTCATCATGTTAACATGGTACAATCTGTGCCCCTGCCTCCTGCCTAGCAGTTCTACCCTGTGGTTAACATCACTGACTTTCCTTACCACTTTGAAGGCTCCTTCCCAAGCTGTGTACAGCTTATTGTAATGGAGAAGAATGAGAAAGTACAGTTGTGTACACTTACCATAAATGTAGATGTTCGAGTGTATTCACTGTTGCAGTCATCACTTTTGGGTTATCCCTGCCCAGATAGCCCTCAGCCAGCCAGAATACCAGAGGCTTCTGATTTAGTCGTCGGTTGCTGTCGCTTGCAGACTGACGTCAGGTCGTCAGGGGTATAAAGGGAGGCAGCCAATGCCATTACATCAGTTTTTCTTGCCTTAACTTGTCAAGAGCCCTCAAGAGGAGGCATGGATCAGTGGTTAGATCCCCACCAAATAAACAATACCATCACATAAATGTTTCTTTCCTAGGAAAGAAGAGGGAAACTGACAGAATAGTAGAAAAAAAGGGGGGGGGGACCAGGACTGCAACAGTGAATACACTCAAACATCTACCTTTATGGTAAGTGTACACAACTGTACTATGTTCTTCATGTTTCACTGTTGCAGTTATCACTTTTGGGTAGATTCCCCAAAGCTGAGTAGAAAGGGTGGAGGCAAGCCAGGAGGCTAAGGGTTGGCTAGCATGCCCTGCAGGACTGCAGTGACAAACCCTGCTCTAGACTTTCAGAAGAGAGGCAGATGATAATGTTTGGTAAAGGTGTGCACAGATGTCCATGTGGCAGCCTCCAGAATATCTCTGGTAGGTACTCCTCTGAGGAAAGCTGCTGAGGTGGAGGCTGCTCTGGTGGAATGGGTTCTAACCCCTTTTGGGGGAGGCTTGCCATGTTGTTTGTAGCAGAAGTGGATGCAATGTGCTATCCACTTGGAGATGGAGTGTTTGGAGATGGCTTTGCCTTCTGCTCCTGAGGCAAAGCTAACCAGTAGCTGGTCAGATTTTCTGAAGGGCTTAGTCCTGCATAAGTAATATCTGAGCTGTCTGTGCACATCTAAGGAGTGCAGAATCATTTCCCCCCTTGTTTTGGGGGTTGGCAAAAAAGGTGGATAGTGAATGGCTTGATTGAGGGCCAGACTAGATACCGCTTTGGGCATAAAAGAGGGTTTGGTTCTGAGGGTGACCCTATCAGCATGGAAGATAATGAAGGCCTCTACTGCCATGAAGGTTTGCAGCTCGGAGACTCTTCTGGCTGAGTTTATGGCCAGAAGGAAGGCAGTCTTCCAGGAGAGGAATTTTAGTTCTGCTGAGGCACCCAACTCAAATGGGGGCAGGGTGAGTTTCTCTAGGACAAAACTATGGTCCCAAACAGGGTAGGGGCTCTTCTGGGAGGTCTTAGGTTATTAGCTCCCCTGAGGAACTGCTTAATCAGGGGGTGGGAGAAAAATAGGGTGCTCAATACTGCGATGAGCAGAGATTGCTGAGAAGTGGATTTTAATGAAGAGAAGGAAAGGCCACTGTTTAGCAAGTCAGCTAAGTAGTCCAGGATAAGGGGGAGTGAGAGCTGTGACGTGCTTGCCCCACTTGTCTGAATCGAGGCGCAGAACCTTTTCCACTTGTCTGCGTTTCCTGGTACTAGGGTGCCTGGCCTCACGGAGTACTTCCTTAACCTGTGTGCTGAGGGGGGCAGAATGGGAAAGGTTCAGGCTATAACCTAAGCTGCTAGGTTGAGAGTCTGAAAGTGTGGGTGCAGACATTTCCCTTCCCCTTGAGTCAAGAGGTTTGGTATCTGAGGAAGGTGCCAAGGGAGGAGCTGTGACAGGCTACATAGCAAGGGGTACCAGTGCTGTCTGGGCCAGTCTGCAGCTATGATAATGGCCCTTGGCTTATCCTCCCTTACCTTTATCAGTACTTTTGGGAGGAGGGGTATGGGAGGGAATGCGTAGAATGAGAGGTGTACCCAGGGGAAGGACAGGTCATCCACTCTCCAAGCCTTACTGTGATGCTCCCTGGTGCAGAACCTGCTGAAGAGGTGTTTGCTTGGGGAGGCAAAGTCGTCCACCTCTGGTTTCCCCCATTGTTGAGTAATCTGAGAGAAGGTTGACCTGCGAAGTTGCCATTCGTGAGGGTCCAGGGCTTGTCTGCTCAACTGATCTGCTAGGGTGTTGAGTGCGCCTGGAAGATACTGAGGTATCAGGTGCAGACCCATGGAGGCTACTATAGACCATAGGGTCATGGCCTGCCTACACAGGGGGTAAGAGTGAGTTCTCCCCTGCTTGTTGATGTACCACATCACAGTAGTGTTGTCTGTCCTGATAAGGAGAGCTCCAGGAGAGAAGAGGGGGATGAAGGCCAACAAAGTCTTCTGCACTGCCATCATCTCCTTTAGATTTATGTGCAGGGAGAGTTGAGGATGTTCCATTGCCCCTGTATGTATCTGCCACCCAGGCAAGCCCCCCAGGCGTAGTCTGATGCATCTGTGGTGAGTGTTTGGGAGGCAGGGGAGATTGGAAGGGCAAGCCTTTGTTCTGTGAGCAGGCTGTGGCTCACCAAAGGAACTCTGCCCTTATGCATGGGATTATGGGTAGTAGAGTTTCTAGATCTTGTGAGTGCTGACACCAAAGGCTCTTTAGATACCACTGCAGTTTCCTCATATGCAATCTGGCATATGGAATAAGCAGGATGCAGGAAGCCATGTACCCCAGGGCTTGCAGGATTTTCCTTGCAGTGAGCTGGGGCCTGGTGGCCAGTTGTCTGAAGTAAGCTGGAAGAGGCATTTGTTGGTGGTGGTTGCTGGTGTGAGGAATGCCATCTGGGAGGCTGTGTCCAGACTTGCTCCCATGAACGTAATCTTCTTGGTGGGTAATAGTTTTGATTTCCTTTCGTTGATTCTGTACCCCAAGATGGTTAGAAGGTTTTTTACAAATGATAGGTCCTGGAGCAACTTTCCTTGTGTGTCTGTCTAAATTAGGCAGTCGTCCAAGTATGGGTAAACCTGAATGTTTCTTTGCCTGCAGAATGCAATGGCTGGTGCCAAGCATTTTGTGAAAACTCTGGCAGCAGTAAATAAGCCAAAGGGCAGTGCAGAGAACTGAAAGTGCTGTGAGCCTGCTCTGAAGCGGAGGTATTTCTTGCAGGAATACCTGATGGGGATGTGAAGGTATGCCTCACTGAGGTCCAGGGTGACCATCCAAGCGTTCCTGGAAAGCATGGGCAGCAGCTGTTGTAGGGTGAGCATTTTAAATTTTGGTATTACCAGGAAGGTATTGAGGATGGATAAATCCAGAATGGGGTGCCAGGTGCCTTCCTTTCTGGGGACCAGGAATAGTCTTGAATAAAAGCCTTGGCCTATTTGTTCTGTAGGGATGTGTTCTACTGCTCTCATGGAAATCAGGGAAGATATGTGTTTCAGTGCCTCAGCCCACTGATTTGGTGGAAGGTCTGGGTTCCCCTTGGCAGTGGGGAGGGTATGGAAGGAGAATTTGTACCCCTGAGACACTACCTTGAGTACCCACTGGTCAGGGTGATGGTGGCCCAGTTGTTTGAATAAATGGATCAACTTAAGGGGTAGTGCTAGGCAGGCAGAGGTGGTGAGGGGTGGGAGTGAGTCATTGGGAGTTCTTGCTGAAGGTGGGTGTCTTAGAACTCCCTGTTTTGGTGGTGGAAGAGGTACACTGTTTAGATCTCCGAGAACCATGAGATTACACCCTGGAGGGCTTGCTGGCCCGAGACATTTGCTGGCCCTGCTTACTGGGTGCAGAAAAAGTCTAGTGTTTAGAAGGGAAGTGTCTGCTGAAATGAGGTGGCTGTACTTGCAAATAATCTTTAACCGTTTGCATAGATTTAGCCTTTTCCTCAATCCTTTTAAGCACCTGTTCGGCCTTATCACCAAATAGGTTGTCTTTGTGCAAAGGTGCATCCAGTAGTTTAGATTTATCATGGTCAGGTAGGGGTTTGTTCCCTAAGCCATGCATGTCTCCCAATGACAGATCCTGTGGCTGTAGCTCTGCAAGATGCTTCTAGAGCATCAAAACCACAACACAAGGAATGTTTGGTGATTAGGCAGGCAGAATGCATTAAATCCTGTAAGTCTTTTGATTCTGCCAAGGAGGGAAGATTGCAAGCTTACTCTTAAGAGTTTCCAAAGTGTGCTGCTGAAATTTAAGCATGTGGAAATGACAACTGAGTACTCTAATAGCAAGGGTGGCAGAGGTATATACCTTTTTGCCCCACCTGTCTAGAGCTCTAGATCCCCTATCAGAGGGAATAGGATTTTTTGCAGCAGTAGCTTTAACCCCTTTTGGGCCCTGAGTGATCACCTCTGGGTCAGCAGACGGGTTCCTGAAAAGAAATTTATGAGAGTCAGGGACTTGGTAGTATCTGTCAGGCTTCCTGGTAGCAGGGTGGACAGTGTCAGGGCTTAGGCTAGTTTCAAGAAAGGCATCATCCACCACTTCTAACAATGGGGGAATGGTTAGGGGCTTATGTTGAAGCAAGTCCAAGAATTCTCTAAGTTGCTTTTTAGATTGAGGGTAGTCCTGACATTCCCATTTGAAGTGCTCCCTGAGGGTATGCAGGGTATCCCCAAAAGAGAAATCCTCTGGAGGAGAAGCTGAGGAAATACATTCCTCTGCATCAGAATCCTCATATGCTGAGAGGGCCTGCATTTTTTCTTCATCGACAGATACTTCTGATAATTCAGAATCTGAATCAGACAAAACCTCAGGGGACAAATCTCTTCTCTTTTAAGGAGGGGGCTGGGATCCCCTAAAAAGGGTTAAGAGGTCATTGGCCATTTTAAGCATTTGAGACTGCGGTAGTTGAACGGGAGTCGGAGGCTGCCTTTGTGAGGGTTTCTGTTGGGTAGGCTTAATCGTAAGTCGTAATTGCTTGGGCGGTTTGGCCACAGCAGTAGTCGGCAGAGAAGATGTTGGTTTGGGTCTTGAACAGGTAGTGTGAATGCCTTCCTCAGAAGCTGGTGCCTGCACAGCGGCTCCGGGCCCATCCAAGGTAGAGACGACCGCAGGATCGCTGGACAAAGAGGCATGCGGAGTGCCAGACTCTGAAAGGCTCTCAGCAGAGGCCTGCACCAGAACAGTTGCGGTCATTAGGGACTGCGAAAGCGCCTCACTGGATGCCGGAGAACAGATAACCAGTTTATGGGTGGTGTCGTCAGTAGGCCTGATCCTGTGCGGTCCGTCTCTGTCTCTATCTTTATGTTTTTTCAGAAGATTGGTTGTCGGGTGACTGGCGGACACCAAATCGGTGCTGCTATGCAAAAGACCAAAATGTTTGGCTAAAATCTTGGTCTGACGACGAATAGTACGCGGAATAAACAAGCCACACAGACTACAATTAGAAACATCATGCTCAAGGCCTAGACAAGTGATACAGTAAGAATGGAAATCTCAGTGTGGTATCTGCTTTCCACAGTTGAGACAATTATTAAACTTTCTCTGACATCCATTAATGCAAGAAAAAAAGGATCCCCAATGGGGTACTTCAACTTTACAAGTCGGAAAACGAGGACAGGTAGTCGGCCGACCGGCACTCGTGCGAATCGCTTCTGCTTCGGGCTCCGCGAAGACTGGTGTAATAGCATTGGCTACCTCCCATTATAGCCCCGACAACCTGACATCAGTCTGAAAGCGACAGCAACCAACAACCAAATCAGAAGCCTCTGGCATTCTGGCCGGCCGAGGGTTATCCGGGCAGGGATAACCCAAAAGTGATGTCTGCAACAATGAAACACGAAGAACATCCATAACCTGCTATCCTACAGCATGCTCTCTAGCTCGTGCATTACGGTCATACCAGACCTTGTTCTGCTGTTGGGTTCCTGCAAGGTTGTTTTGGGCCAAGCCCATGAAATCCCCAAGCCTTGTCCTGAGATTTAGGACATATGCCACAACAGATTCCTTGTGGGATTCACATTCACTCTCCCACTCAACACAAATCAAATCTAAAGGTTGCCTCACCCTATGCCCATGCAGCAACTGAAAGGGTGAAAAACCTGCGGACTCCTGGGGTACCCCTCTGTAAGCAAACAGCAGATGGGGCAGATATTTGTCCCACTCTCTATTAAACTGGTCTGCAAATGTTCATAGCATGGTCTTTAGTGTAGAGTTTAACTTCCCGACAAGACCATTAGTCTGGGGATGGTAGGGAGTAGTCTTTATGTGTTTCACCCCACAGTGCTTCCACAGACAAGCCAGCAGGTCAGATATGAAACTGGCACCTCTGTCAGTCAGTATTTCTCTTAGAAAAACTACCTTGCTGAAAAACTCTAGCAAAGCATTTTCCACCTTCTCTGCCTCAATGGAGGACATAGCCACCACCTCAGGATATCTAATCGCTTAATCTACTAACACCATTGCTACCCTCTAAAACAGCTCCTCAATCACAGGCAAAGGCATCAAGGGAGTTTTGACCTTGTCACCTGCCTTGCCTACTTTTTGGTACTTCTCACAGGTCCTGCAGTATACGGTTACATCTGCTGCAATCCCAGGCCTGCAGTATACGGTTACATCTGCTGCAATCCCAGGCCAATAAACATTTTGCATAATACATGTCTTGGTAAACTATATGCCCATATGACCTACAAAAGGAATGTCATGGGCTATGGCTAGAAGTGCCAGACAGTAGGCACTACCAACTGCTGTATTACCTCACCCTCTAGCCCTCCCTCAGGGGTGCATTCTCTATACAGTAAACTTTTGTTCAAGTATACAGACTCCCCTTTTCCTTGAGAATTAGGTGCCTCTCTAGCTGCCTCCCTCAAATCTCAAAGTAGGGTCTGAGAGCTGAGCCTGTCTCAGCTCTGCTTTCATGACTCTTTCCAGCTCACCTTCCACAGGAAGTTTGGTATCCTCTGACAGCGGTGCCTCACTGTCAGCCTGGGTACTACCACTCACCTCTGCCCTTGCAGTCACTCTGTCCAAGGGAACATCATTACCTGCCAGCACTGAGGCTCACCTTCAGGATCACTGCTACCAGGTACCCCCCCCCCCTCCCTGAAATAGTCACACCATCAGCCCTGGCTTCAGGAGTGGTGTCTGTCTGGGTCTCCCCCAGGATATCAGACCCACGTGCCTGCCTCCAAGCCTGACTGCATGTAACTGCATGCACACAAGGTACTGCATTATCAAAATCATTTCCTATTAGGACATCTCCAGGGATATCCTCAAACACACCTACCTGCTTGCTCCCTTTTCCACCCTCCCAGTCAAGATGAACCCTGGCCAAAGACATTTGAAATGGGGTCCCTCCTAAAGCTTTGACTGGAGTGGACTGCCCAAGCAAGTACTGCTCCTTTTTAACCACTGCAGGCTTCACAATGGTCATGTCAGAGGATGCGTCTCTCTTAGCAGTGGCCTGTTTTCCATCCACTGCGACAGGATATAACCTCTTGTGATGGTTTGGTACCCCTGTTATCTCCAGACAACTTACCACTGGCATACTGTTATTCCCACTTGCTGGCTCCCCCACCATTTGTTCCCCACCTTATCTCCGTGGACATCTATATGATACATGGCTCTACAGTTAAAGCATTTAACCCTTGATCTTGGCTGTGTATCTGAACCAGTGGCTTCCCCTTACTGGTGGAATCTGTTGGGGTGGTTTAGGCTGCCCATCATGGATTCCCTTATATCCACATGCAACACTGGGTATCCCCTTTCTGTGCAGTGATGCCCTGCTGGGTCTATATTAGATCAGCGAACACTTAAAAAAGCGGAAGCTGATTGATCAAACTTATGTAAGCGAAAGCTTAGAATCTCGAACTATCAGAACAGTGATTTTTTTTCCTGGGGTGGGGGGGGGGGTCGCTGATCCAAAACACATACACACAAAACAAGCACACCAAACAAACAGCAATCCACACAAATACACCTAAAATCTGACACCTAACCCTACACTAAACTATACACACACCACTAACTATCCACTTACCTTAACCCAAACCCTAACCCTAAGGTCCGTCACTATCGCACACTCACCTCACCCACTCCCTAACTCACCTAACCTGCCTTAACCCTCACGTCCACACAACCACAAACATACCTAACCCACGCCCTAACCCTAACTCACCTAACCCGCCCTAACACTCACATCCACACAATCGCACACTTACCTGAACCCGACCTGTAACTTTCCACCACAGCACTGAAAATACCGAAGCAACAGAAACGGACAACCGAATTCTTTCCCTAGGAAAAAAATTGGGTTTCTGTTGCTTCGATATTATAAACTTTCGCTCACATAAGTTTGATCAATCAGCGTTCGCTGATCTAATATAGACCCTGCCCTGCTTGCTTAGTAGGCATCCCCTTTCTTCCCAATCTCGTCTGCATAGTTACATTCACGGTCTTGCCAACCAGATGCTCATGTCCTCAAGCAAAGTACTAAGGGCTTGTTCCCTCACCGAAATGTCTGCCAGCTCTTCAAAAGTGGTGACCTGACACCCACTCATCACCACCTATGAGAATAAGTGCTTAACTCAGCAATATAATCACAAACACCTTCATCTGCCTTACGCCTATGCTCACAAACCTTTTTTTCTGTAAGCTTCAGGTGTTAACTAAAGCATTCAAGTAAACATTTCTTGACTTTTTCACAGTTTAGAAAATCAATATCAAACAATTTAGAAACAGCAGTTACAGCTTTACCATGAAGCAAGGGTCAGGAATGATACGCAGAGCCCTTGGTCAACATTATACTGTTTGCATACCCTTTCAAATATATGTATAAAACTATCAAAACTATCACTCTCTAAACTGTGGTAAAAATGTACTGACCTTTATTGTTTCTAGAGTTCGGTTATTCCCTTCCCCATTATCTCCATGACCCTGGCGAAGAGTCAGCATCTCCCTCTCATGTTGATGCTGCTTCTCGTTTTCTTCAGCCACCAAATGCCTCCGTCTCTCTGCCGATTCTAATTTAGCCTGTTTTGCCTGCCTTAGTCTCTCCACTGATTATAATTCCATACATTTGGCCTCCAGTTCAAGTCTCTTTAACTCCAGACAGATTTCTAAGTCCTCTAAGAAAAAGGTGAACTGTCCTGTTTCTGAAGGCTACAAATTTCCATCACCAGACTGGTTGTCTCCCTGACTGCTGGTCTGTGTTGTAGCTGCGAGTAAGGCTGAAATAATTTCCTCTTTAGTCAGGTTGGCATACACCAGTGCTTTGGCTTTGCACACCTTGGTCAACTGGTTCTTTGTCAGCTTGCCATAATCTTCCGCTGACATTTTTCCCTGCATTCCTGAATAAACTAAACTAACAAAAAACAAATAAAAACTGTTGTGATATGAAACTCTGAATGTTCACCGTGTAGCTGCTGACAGAATGCACACCTTTAGTGACAAGTGCTTACAGGCCACAGAAGTTCAATATCCACACCTCTGCTCACCAATATGTGACGTCCCCACGCAGGGCCAGTAATCAAGTAGCCTGAATCCTCACCACTGACACTGGAGAGGGACATGCACTTGGAATACAAATGGATAGATTCAGTATTTCCAGATGCATTCTTCTCTGCATCAAGCACACAGGACCCAGGGAACACGTTCAGTCCGGGGGCTGGTTCCTCTCTTTCTCTCCAGACCCCCAATAAGACTCTCCACTGGTACAGCTAAGAGTTTACACCTAAGCTGTGGTTCCAAGCCAAGTCCTCCAACACTCTCTCTTGTGAAACCAGTGCTTTGTGTCCCTGCTCCAAGAAGCTGACGCACACACAATTTGAAATTTGTACACACATGCACACACACACACACACACACACACACACACACACACACACACACACACACACACACACACACACACACACCTGGGAAAGGCTAGCACAGATTCACCTGCTGTGCCCCCTTCTGCCCAGACTATAAGGTAGGTATCACTGCCATCAGAGCCCCTGTCAGCTACTTTAAGGATTTTATAAGGGTACCCAATTACACTGAGTGAAATTAATGTTAATACAAATGGTAATGTCGACCAAAGGCTTTCAGGAGTGGCCAGAGTTATTACCAAATAAATATATGCAAGTACCCTCAAAACTTAAATATTTTTTCTAAAAGGACCAGCCATAATGAGAAGTTTAAATATATTTAATAATAAATAATAAAAAACTTGAAAATATGAAATATCTACTTACAGTAAATAGTTTCAGTCACAGGAGAATATTAAAAATAACACAGATGGAAAGTTTAACACAGTTATAGAACAAAAGTATTTAGTTAATCTCACTATTGATTCCTGAGTGACTAAAAGAATTATTCTTTGTACTTTACTTACTGAACAGAGCAAGGCAAGATGGGTGAGTGGTCCTTGTTGTCAAATCCGAGACAGAACATAGAATGCTGCTGAGACTTCAGTCTCCCATAATATTAAAACATTATTTTTGTACAGAATGACATCGCATACATCTGGTCAAATGATGCTGTTTCCCACGCTATCCCCCATAACAAGAAGCTACCAGGGCTGCAGCACCTATGTGTTACCATACACACAGATAGAGGTTTGCTCAGATAAGGTACAGCTGCTAGAAGTTATAAAACCATAAAACCATTTCACACTTCCTACAGGAGCTACCAACTATTCTCTAGCACAGTGTGTCCCTGGCTCCATTCAAAATTGTGGGATAACATATTTATGACTTAGCCCATAATGTAATTTAATTTCAAGAATATTTTGCAAAGTCAGGTGGATTAAGATTAACCTCTTCACTTCCAGTATATGCTGTTCCAATGTATATATTTAAACAGTTACAACAATGCATGTACACCTCTTTTCCTTCCAGCAAGGCACACTGTTGACACATTTTAACACAAGCAAACCTCACAAATACATTTTCATCACAAGTATCTGTACAAATCAGTTTGATATACAAATGGCCTATAATTATTTACAAAATTCCAGCTAGCTGTGCTAGCATATGTTACAAATCAACTGCCCTATTTCTCCTGGCATGGTTGGCAGTACCTTTTATTGTCACTAGGTACATATCAAAGGGGGCATTGTACTCTATGATGGGCCTGTTGAGGGCCAAATACAAAGGAGCAATGACTTACTTGGACCAAGAAACCATGCCCTTGCTTATAAGCTGAACAATATAGAATGATCTCCTTACTATCTTAGACACATGTTGGTTGAAATCAGGTTGCTATCTACATACATATCCAAATCCCTCTTTACCGATTCTGCTCTTAGGAGTGTGTTATCTAAGAGGTAATTTTCTAGGGTGGCTGACTTCCCAGTGGGTACTATTATGCATTTATTTGTATTCAGTTTTAAGTCATGGCTTTGGCATCAGTCATTTGTCTGTATTAGCTCATCATGCAGCATGTTACTTTTTTTAGGAGGGTTCTATGACTGTTTCTTATTTGCAGTCTGCAAACTTGGTCATCCAGAAGTCCTTGACATTGTCCTTGACTTCTGAGAAGTAGATATCAAAAAGGAGAGGACCCATCACAGAACCCTGAGAGACTCCACTAGTGACTGGACTCTTTGTGGAGCTGGTCTCCCCTAACCTAACTTCCTAGGTCCTAACTGAAAGCCAGATGGCTACACAGCAGGTAACATAAAGGCTTATGCCTACATCTGTAAATTTATTTACAATGCCCAAGTGGGATATTGTAGCCAATGCCATAGCCAGGTCAAAGTAGGCAGCATGAACTGTCTTGCCAACATCCATTGCCCTGGTGACCCTCTCAAAGAAGTCCACCAGGTTGATCTGCCCTTGATGAAAACAAACTTGGTTGTATACAGTGTCTGAAGGTTTCCTATGTCCTTTTTAGTCATTTCCATAATAATATTTCCCATGGCTTTGCATATGACTAGTCAGGCTTATAGGTCTGTAGTTGCCAGGGACTACTGATGGCCCACCATTTTCCACAGGGATGACTGCTGCAGTTCTCCCTAGTTATAATACATGTGGGGGGTAATGTTTGATGGCATTTCCTGAGGGGCAGTCAGGGGAGAGAGGATAGTAAAACTACAGCTGAATTTGTCAGTCAGCAGATTTGCTATATCTTATGGATCCATGGAGGTGGCTCAATTCTGTACACTGCTGTGTGCTGACGTTGAGGTTCTGGACACAGCTAAAGAAAGCCCTGTGGCTGTCCTTTATCTAGGAGGCTATCTTTATCTCAAATTTGGCTTTAGTAGGCTAAATCTGTCCTCTTTACTGTTGACAACAGTGTTTTTGTCATGCTTGGCATGGCACTTCTTAATCTTGGCTATGGCTGTTTCCTTTTGTTAAGCAACCTGTTCATGTCTGGATTCACCCAGGGTTGTGTGCCTTTTGAGTTAGTTCTGGATTATTTTTTTGCATTTATTGACATGACTGGACAGGATTTCTGTGAGGTGAGGGAGAAATGAACAACTAGGCCATGTCTTTTTCTCTTTCAGGAGGGTTCTCAAAGGACAGGGAGGTGTAGCAATACTTCATGATGCCACATGTGAAGCATAACAGCAGCAGCCCTTAACTGCCAATGATGGTGGTGGTGGGCAGACATCACTACAGACAAAATATGGATGGATGTGCAGATGAGCCACTGCTTCTGTATTCCTCCCTCACTGTGTCTAAGGAAATAAGTGTTGAAACTCTAAAATACATCACACCCCTTGAAATACAGTGACAGCTGCTCGAACAGCTCTTATAAGCTCCCAGTTTCTAATGCAATAATTCCGGGGCCATCACTTCATCACATGGTGTAGATGAATGGAGCTGTTCTAGACTATGCTGAAAGTTGCAAAGCTACAGCAATCACAGATGGTGGAGATAATCAGTCACAGGAGGAAGAAGAAAACTGGAGGAATTTAGGCTTACAAATTACTGCACAAGACACTTTCTCCTGTCCAAACACTCAGTATCAATTTATCTGCATCAGGTTCCAGGAGGAGGAAAACACATTCTCCTAGATCAGAATTATAGGTAGTAGAAGTTAGAGTGGTAAAACATTACAGTACAGGAATAAACTAGGGAAAGCAGACACATCTTATTTTGAAATTTAAGTTGCAAATAATGAAGTAAGGACATCTCCTTGTTACCAATATTCACTATGTGAACATGTTGAACTGCACACATTTAAGTATAAATGGCATCCTACACATAAATAAGTTATGATGTCTTCCTCATCCATTGAGATAAACTGGCAGCATTTGGAGTCAGAGGCATCTTAACACAGCTTCAGTAGCAACAGTGCTTGCACTTATTGCTGAATGACCATCATACAGAATTCTCTCAGAGACCGTTTCATACAATTCAAAGCAATTTTACAACTGCAGCCACAGAACATAGCTAAATTACAGGCTTTCGTAAGGACTGTCATTTTGTAGCCCTATGTTGTTGTGTCTTTCGGCTTTTCCCGGTTAGGGGTCGCCACAGCGGAACTCCGGTCTGCTAATGATTGGTAGTTGATTTTTACATGCCGAGTTACCAGCCTTGACGCACAACCTTCAAAGAAGGTATGCCCATTCACGCATGTCTCCACGCAGAAGACGCTCTAGCTGAGAATCGAACCGGACAGCATCTTACTGGGACGTGACAATGCTACCGCAGCACCACCACCACCACGGGTCATGTCATTTTGTAACCCTATGCTATGAGCAATTACAGAGCCCCACCTCTGCACACACTCTTCCTGAAGTGTCACAGATAGGTAATCCAATTGCTGTTAATCAACACTTCAAAGAACTTGTTCCGATACCCACTAGATCAGTGTCTGCAGCATTAAGAAAATTTTTTTCCCCCAATTTTGAATGTTGAAGAAATGTGTTAATGTACAAACTATTTTACAAGCACAGTGCAATACATATGTTCTTGATTTGTGCTAGTAGATTTTTTAAAAATGAGATAGAAATGCCTTTGTTCATTACATTTTCCCATTCTGCTGCATTACCACCCCCCTTGACTTGTTATACTGGAGCATACGCCAAATCTTTGAGGATGACAAATCAGTAGTTCTGTATAATTTAACTTACAAGTGGATCTCTTAATATGTGGTCAGCTATTACTGTTGCCATCTTTTTAGATGCCCAGAGAGGTACATTTTTAATGAAACTTCAGATTATGCAGGGGAAAAAAAACATGCCATCATTAAATGAAAAATAATTATTTTTATCTTATTACCAAAATAGTAAGATAGTATAAGATCCATAAACAACCTCAATCAATACAAAAAATTTTCTCAAAATACATGTATATCATCATGGCTTTGCAAATAAGTTAGTCCCTAGCATAACCACAATTAGACTTAAATACTCGCAACACAACTACACTATCTATTAACTTATCATTTGTAGTTACTGCTATTCCTCTATAAATAATTTCCTGCTTACCTGCTTTTTTCTTCCACTGAAGTAGTGTTAACTATTCTTTATGTTTGGATGAATCTCTATGTTAACTTGACTTCTTATCTAACTTTTATGTTTTTTGTATATACATAAGTTAAATACGTAATGTTCTGTTTTAATGCTGCTTAGCTAGTTTGGCATGTCATGTTCTGTTTTATTACTGTTTTATTTTTATTAGTGTTGTGTTACCATTTTTTAAGTTAAGAACTGACTGGAGCTTTTCTCCTCGGGCCTCTGCTGAAAATGGGTTATGTCCCAGTCGGACCATCCCGGTAAACAAATGTGACAAATAAATAAATAAATAAAATAGAATAATGACTCATTGATGTGGAGTACTGGTCAGGTTTTAGTACTTTATATGATGTTAAGACAAATGTAATATCAAAGCTTTTTGCGACATTTAGAGAAAAGTCAGAAAATATTTTTTTTTTCTTATAAATTATCCAGACATTTGCCTTTTTAATGCCCCCTCCCCAGGACAGAACAGCCCAAATCAGCACTGCCCTGCAAGAAAGTAGTAACCCTATCAACCTGGTGTATTGATACTGTTTATCTTACTCTCTGTAACAAAGGCAGTGGAAAACAGTTTCACAACACTGTCTTCTTTTCTAGTAGCTAGTGATCTGCTAACATCAGTAGCACTAACTGCCTATGTAAGATTGTGGACAGTACCTGACAGGTAGAAAGTACAGTTTTGTACCTACCATAAATGTAGATGTCCGATAGGTATGCATCTGCAGTCATAACATATGGGTTGTCCTGCCTCAGGCAGCCCTTTGGTCAGCCGGATTCCAAAGCCTGGGTCTGGCCTCGGCTGATGTCGCACTTTCCCCGACGTCAGAGTGTCTGGGGTATAAAAGCATCAGCCGACCCCATTTTCCTCAGTTTTTCTTGCCCCAGATGCCAGGTGCCCTCTATGAAGGCTAAATTTGGATATAAAAAGCCAAAGAATCCAAACATAATGCAAAAATATATACATATATATAAATATACAAACAAATACACCATAACAGATTCCCCCAGCTAGCTAACAGAGGGGTAAGCACCCTAGGAATATCACAGAGGGGAAGGAGGGAGGGTAAACCTGACTGCAGATGCATACCTATCGGACATCTACATTTATGGTAGGTACAAAACTGTACTATGTCCTTCAAGGATGCATCTGCAGTCATAACATATGGGTAGAATACCATAGCCAATCTGGGGGTGGAGGTACTAAGAAAAAGAAGGTGTAGTTAAGATACCTTGCAGGACTGCAGTAGCAAAACCTGCTCTGGATCTGGAGTATAAAGGTAAATTGTAATGCTTGGCAAATGTATGCACAGAGCTCCATGTAGCAGCTTCTAGAATGTCCTTGGTAGCCACCCCTCTTGGGAAGGCTGTAGTGGTGGCTGTGGCTCTCGTGGAATGAGGCCTAATATTCACAGGAACAGTCTTTCCATGAAAGGAGTAGCAAAAGCGAATGCAATTTCCTATCCATTTTGAAATTGTCTGTTTGGAAATTGCTTTTCCTTGTGCCCCTGCAGCATATGCTACAAACAGTTGGTCAGTCTTTCTGTAACTTTTAGTTCTGTCCAAATAGTAGCGTAATTGTCTGTGTATATCCAGAGTGTGTAGAAGTTTTTCCCCTTTATTTTGTGGGTTTGGGAAGAATGTAGGCAAGTGAATTGCTTGGTTCAAGGATACCCTAGATACCACCTTTGGCATAAAAGTAGGATTGGTTCTTAATGAAACTCTGTCTTGATGAAAAATAAGGAATGGCTGCACTGCCATTAAAGCTTGTAACTCAGATACTCTTCTTGCTGAAGTTATGGCCAGAAGGAATGCAGTCTTCCAAGGCAGAAACTGTGGATCTGTGGATGCTGCTGGTTCAAAGGGAGGAAGTGTTAGTTTTTCCAGTACAAAGTTAAGGTCCCAAGTAGGTAAAGGTGGTCTCCTTGGAGGATTGATGTTTTTGATTCCTCTGAGAAATTGTCTTGAGAGGATGCGAGAAGACAGGTGGATTTACATTGTATTCTGCTGAAATTGCTGAGGCATGTATCTCAATGGAAGAATAAGACAGGCCATTGTGGAACAATTCTGCTAAGTATTCCAGTATATGTGCCATGCTCATCACTGTCACGTCTAGGCCTTTTGCTGTGTTCCAAATGAGAAATCTTTTCCATTTTGCTGAGTATGCCTTCCTTGTGGAAGGACGGCGAGCTTCCATAATAATGTCCTTTACCCTCTTGGATAAGTTGTCCTGAGTAGGAGTCATGGTATTTTCCAGGCAGTTAGCTGCAAGGTTTTTAGGCTGGGATGCAGGATCTTGAAATTGTTCTGCGTCAGAAGAAGCGGCCATAGGGGGAAGAGGCCACGGTTTCGTCTGTGACAAGATTTTCAACAGTGGGTACCAGTGCTGCCTTGGCCAGTCTGGAGCCATCAGAATCACTCTTGGCTGTTCTGCCCTGATTTTCAGTAAAACCTTGGACATTAGTGGGAGTGGTGGGAAAGCATAGACTTTTCGAGCTTTCCAGCTGAAAGAGAGTCCACCTTCCATGCTTGTGGGTGGTATGTCCTTGAGCAAAAAGTTTTCAGTTGATGATTGTGGGGTGAGGCGAACAGATCTATCTCCGGCCTTCCCCATGTTTGTGTTATGAGTAAGAAGATGTCTGGGTGCAGCATCCATTCGTGTGCATCCATGGTAGTTCTGCTTAAGCTGTCTGCCAGAGTATTGTCTTTCCCTGGCACGAACTGGGATTGTAGTTGTATACTGAGTTTCAAGCAAAGCTCCCATAGATTCATAGCCAGTCTACATAGAGGGTAGGAATGCGTACCTCCTTGCTTGTTTATGTACCATATAACTGTGGTGTTGTCTGCCCTTATTAGCAAGTGGCCCTGTTGAAGGAAAGGTTTGAAAGCCTCGATTGCATGTATCACTGCCAGCATCTCCTTTTGGTTTATGTGCATGTGTAGCTGTACTTGAGACCACAGCCCTTGGATACATTTGTCCTCCATGTGTGCTCCCCAACCTCGGTCTGAAGCGTCCGTGGTGATGGTTTGGTTTGATTTTGGTTTGTTGAAAGGCAACCCGCTGTTGGATTGGCAGGCTTGAGACCACCACAGGAATTCCTTTTGAAAGCAAGGGATGAGTGGAATCAGAGTTTCTAAACTGTGACTGTGCTGAGTCTATACACTCCTTAGGTACCATTGCAATTTTCTCATATGCAGCCTGGCTTGTGGAATTAGAATTATGCAGGATGCCATGTAACCCAGGGCCTGCAGGATTTTCCTTGCAGTCAGCTGAGTTTGTCTTGTCAGATTCTTGAAGTACTCTGGAAATTGTTTTTGTTTTTCTTCTGTGAGAAAGGCCATTTGGGTGGTTGTGTCTAGATCCGCACCCAAAAAGGTTATTCTTTGGGATGGAACAAGTCTTGATTTTTGGATGTTGACTGTGTATCCCAAGTTCTGTAATAGTTGGATGGCATAGTCCAAGTCCTTTAACAAATTTTTCTTGTTGTCCGCTTGTATCAGACAGTCGTCCAGATATGGGTAGATTTGAATCCCCTGAAGTCTGCAATGTGCAATTACTGATGCCAGGCATTTCGTGAATACTCTGGGCAGTAGATAAGCCAAAGGGCAATGCTGAGAATTGATAATGCTCTGATCCTGCAAGAAATCTGAGGTGTCTTCTGCAGCTTTGTCGAATAGGGACATGCAGGTATACCTCCTTGAGATCTAGAGTCACCAGCCAAGACTCCTTGCCCAGCATGGGAAGAAGCTGCTGTAGGGTCAGCATCTTGAATTTTGACACAATGAGGTAAGTATTCAGTGCGGACAGGTCGAGAATAGGCCTCCATTGATTTTCTTTTCTTGGAACAAGGAATAATCTGGAATAAAATCCTTGGCCTTGTTCTGAAAGAGGTACCTTTTCTATGGCTTTCATTTGTATTAGTTTGGTGATTTGCTGCAAAGCCTCTGCCCGCTGATTTGGTGGCAGGTCTGGCATTCCTTTTCTTTTTGGCAATGTGTGGAAATGGAACCTGTATCCTTTGTCTATTATTTGCAGTGTCCATGAGTCCTTTGTAATGTAATGCCAATTGTTGGAAAATAGAGAAAGCTTTCCGCCCAATAGTGCTTCTAATTGAGCCCTGGTCGGCGGAGTCAAAATAAAGTCATCGAGTCTGTCCTGGTGTAGCAGTTGTTGTTGTTGTTGCTGCACTACCTCTCTGGTTGGGAGGCTGCCACTGACGGCCTCTGTAGGAGCCTCTAGCTTGCCCTCTACCTCTGGCACACCTGTTCCTGCCTCTCTGGGATCTGTCCGAGTCCGGAAAGGACCAATTCTTAGAAGGCCAATTTCTGCTGAATCTCGGTGGTTGTACCTGCAGAAAGTCCTTGACTGTTTGCACAGATTTTGCCTTTTCTTCAAACTTCTTTAAGACCTCCTGAGCCGTGGAACCAAATAGCTTCTGTTTTTCCATTGGAGCATCCAGGAGCTTAGCTTTAACATGGTCCGGTAGAGATTGTTCCTTCAACCAGGCATGCCTTCGTATAACTGCCCCTGTCATAGCTGACCTACATGAAGCTTCCAGTGCATCATAACCACACTGCAAAAAATGGTTGCTAACCTGCTGTGAGTTATGTACCAGATCCTGAAGTGATTTACGGTCAAGGGGTTCAGAGGAGGAAAGCTTCTTATACAATTCATCTAACAAATATTCTTGGTACTGAATCATATGGAATTGACAATTTAATGCCCTCATGGAAAGAGTTGCAGAAGTATAGACTTTCTTTCCCCATCTCTCTAAAGCTCTAGACTCCCTTTCAGAAGGTAGAGGATTTTTGGCAGTGGCAGTTGCAACCCCTTTTGGGCCCTGGGAAATAGTTTCTGGGTCTGCAGTGTGGGCCTTGTACAGGTGTAGATGAGAATCCGGGACCCTGTAGTACCTATCAGGTTTGGCAGGGGCTGTACTAGCACCATTGTACACATCATCAATAACATTCAAAACAGGAGGAATAGCTAAAGGCCTATGCTGTGGTAAATGCAAAAAGGTCCTTAATCTCTTTCTGGAATCAGAAACTCCTGGCCCTGCCATTGAAAATGTTCTCTCATAGAGTGCAGTGTCTCACCAAAAAAAACCTCTTCAGGGGGGGAGGCCGAAGGAATAGATTCTTCAGCATCAGAATCCTCGTAGGCCGAATAAGCCTCCTGCTGGTGCTCCGACAACACAGATTCATCTGCAGACTCATCAGAAGAGTGGGGGTCAGTGGGCTCAACCCTGTGCCTTTTATCTGGTGGTGGAAGAGAGCCCCTGTCCGGGTGAGGTTGGGAACCTCTAATTAAAGATATAAGATCCTCTGCTAGGCTGAGAATCTGAGTGCTAGTAGAAGGCCTCTGAGAGGTAGTCCTGGGAGGTAAAGCTTTGGCAAGTTTGGCAGCTTTAGCCCTAGAGAAGGCCTTAATGGACATGGATGCAGGGGGTCTGGCTGCACCACATGCAGGAGTAGACTTGTCTAAAGGAATGGTGTCGGACATGTCCTGGACACCGGTTTCCGTAGGTAATTCAATAACCGACTCGGCCAGAGCCTCTGGGACAGAGGTAGTCAGTTGAGTGGATTCGGAGAAAGGAAGCACAGAGGACTCTGTTTCAGCCGAAACCGAGACACTCGTGGTAAACCTGACCGTGGTTTCAGCCGAAACCGCGGGCCGAGAGGGTCGGTCCTTGTCCTTCCACTTTTTAACCACATGCGAAGTCGGAGTCTCAGACGGCATCTTATACGCAAAGTTAGCCCCAAAAAATTCCTCTGCAAACTCCGACCGACGTCTAAGAGTTCATCGGTTGAAGGAAGCACAGGCAGAGCAGGCAGAGATGTCATGGTCTGGGCCTAAGCAAGGGAGGCAGTAAGAGTGGAAATCCTTATGAGGTATTTGTTTCCCACAAGTTAAACAATTATTTACTTTATCTGACATCGGCTGAGGCAAGAAAGAGTCCCCAACGGGGTACTTAGCTTTTTCAAAGTCTTCGGTAGCTGAATCACAGGAGCTGGCTGACCGGCACTTGCGAACTGCTTCTGCTTCGGGCACCACGCGGCAAGAAAGACTGAGGAAAATGGCGTCGGCTGATGCTTTTATACCCCAGACGCTCTGACGTCGGGGAAAGTGCGACATCAGCCGATGCCAGACCCAGACTTTGGAATCCGGCCGACCGAAGGGCTGCCTGAGGCAGGACAACCCATATGTTATGACTGCAGATGCATCCTTGTAGGACATCTACAGATTTCCCTTTTTCTGTGCAGTCATGCAGGTGGAGGCAAATTCCTCTGCCAAAGTATGTGAGAAGTTACGCTTTAAAAAAATAGTGGGTTGGTTTTCTTTTCCTTTGATTTCAAGGCAAGGAAATAAAAATGTCATGAAGTACAAGCAGGTTTCCTGCACTTAACACTGGAACCATACTGTAGGATGAAAAAAACAACCTAAGGGTTCAGTTATACTGCAAGAGAAAGTGGACTTTTCATTTAAAGTAAGCAATGCTTCTGAGGGCACTGAATTAAAATTCAAAGTAGCGTATCATACAAAAATGAATTTCTTTTTAAAATCTTAAAAATCAGTTATCTGAACAGGAAGCGTGGATGATTTTGTTCTGAATTTCAGGGAATAAATAACATGTATCTATGGCAACACATACAACAAGCTGCATCTATAGCAACACATACAACATGTTGTATCTGTATAAACAAATACTGACTATGTGGCACCCTTTACATGTTTTTCAATAATAATCTCAGAAGAACAGTATGAAATTTACTTTTTTTTTTAGAATTGGCTAACATGATATTCTTTTTTTTAAACAGAAAACATCTTTATTAAATTATAACTTATGACATAGGCAATCACTGATTTACATAAATGAAAACAAACCACAATGACATAATTTTAGTTGCAAACACCAGTCATTGTCAGTCAAACATTACATAGCTCGTTCAAATCCTGCCTTCTTTTAAACCTCGTTCCTCCTCTGCATGTATTGTTCCCACAATTCCCACTTTTTTCTATGTAATTTGCTCCTACCCTTTTCTAAAGATCCACATTCCAGTTGCTTTATCTCAGTTACTATATTCAGTACTTCTAGTAAAGTTGGTTTAGACTTTGATTTCCATTTTCTAGTAATTGCTTTTTTTTGGCAGCCACCATAATTAGGCTTAGCAAGGGCTTACTATGCCTAGGTAATTCCAATTCTGTGCCATAGCTAAAAAAATAATTTCCTTAGTTACGCCAATCTGCTCACCCAGTATATCTGACAGAGCAGTCTGCAGGTTAACTTTACAGTCTGCTAACTCGTTACACTCCCAGAAAATATGTTCCCAATTACCTCTTTCTTCCCCATCACACCTCCAACATTTGCTCTCTACTTGAGGAAAACTTCTTTAGAGTCTACTTGGGGTATCAAAATACCTATGTAAACATTTCCAAGCAAATATCCTAAATCTTCTCAACTGTGTTGCATATTTGTGAGACATACATTTATCCCCCATTGGTTCTTTGTGAATTGCTTATCCAGTTTCTCTTTCCAATCTTTTCTAACGTCCTCTGATTGATTATTATATTTATCATACAATATTCTGTATGCTCTATTAATTATACCTTTTTTAAACAGTAGTTTCTGTTCTACATTCTGTTAAAAACTCTTGATTGGATCCCTCTATTTCTTTATCTTTTGCCTATACTCTGATAACAATCCTTGACAGGGAAAGCAATCTCTATCCTGCAGCCCAAATACATTTTTGGCCTCTTCCCATTCTATTAACTTTCCCTCTCTAATCATTTGCTCCCAATATCTAGGCTCTTTTGCCAGTTTTTGTCCAATAAATTCCAGCCCCCTCTGGCCTACTGTCTATATCCCTAATTGTGGCCATCCTTATTAGCAGAATATCCTTTCTCCACTCCTGTGCTGGCTTAGCTCTTAGAATACTTTCTGCTACATTATCAATATAATATTCTGTATGGTTATTTTTAATCTCCTTATGGATCTGCATCCAAAATCCCACTCTCTCCTTGTTTCTGGAGCTCCTCTCCGGTTTCATCATCATCTATTTCCACTTGGAATTACAGGTTTCTGCTTGTGTTATGTATAGCCACCCTGTATTACACCTTCAAACTGGGTAATCCCAAACCGCCCTGTTCAACTGGAAGAATCAGCTTATCCCACTTGACTCTTGCCATTTTCCCTGCCAAGATAAAATCCTTCAGCTCTTTATTAATTGAAGAAACTAAGAAAAAAGATCCAAACCAATAAACACAATGAATCCAAAGGCTGGGAAAAAAACGAACCAGTCCAGAAATAGCTCACCCACAACTTTATTCAAAATTTTATAATTCATTTTGATTATTTATTTAATCAATTAATTCATTAAGGTATTGGTCATGTGATTTTATTATGTATAGTATATAAACCTGTGACTCTGAGAACAAGTTATCTTGAAAAAGCCTGGTATTCTTCCAGGCGAAAGCACTTGATATATTTTCTCTCTTTTTTTATTTTGAATAAAGTTGTGGGTGAGCTATTTCTGGACTGGTTCACTTTTTTCCCAGCCTTTGGATTCATTGTCTTTATTAATTGATATACACAACTTCCCCTGTGGCTGATAAAAATATGCCTGACCTGTGTATAAATATAAAGGAACTAAAAACATATTAACTGCTTGTATCTTGCTATCCACAGTCATATAACAAGCTTCCAATTTGTCAGTTTTTGTATTATCTTTTATTTAGTCTCTTCCCACTTACCCTTAACTGCCACATCAGAATCCTTTTTAATCCATACTCCTAAATACTCCATTTTATCATGTCCCCATAAATATGGACATTGCTCAAACAATCTGTGTGTGGATACATAATTTATAGCTAATGCCTTTCTTTAAGCTTCATTAACTTTGTATCCCGAAAAAATCTGAAACTGCCTCAAAATGTTCCACAACACTAAAATGTCCTTTTCTAGTTTTATCAGGTATAAAATATCATCTGCATACAGAGCTAACTTTTCTTGATTACCATACCAATTATATCCTTGAATTTTGGAATCTCTTATTATTTTTTTTTGCCAAGGGTTCTAAATTTAGTGCAAATAGCAAAAAGGAAATAGAGCACCACTGCCTAGTTCCTCTGCTCAAACAGAAATTATCATACAGGAACGGGTCTATATTATGTCATAGAACACTTAAAAAAGCAAACGATGATTAATCGACCCTATGTAAGCGAAAGTTTACAATGTCGAACTGTCAGAACAGCGATTTTTTTTCCCAAGGGAAAAAAATGTTATTACCAAAAAAAAAAAAAAAAAAAAAGATAAGAAAAAACTTGAAAACACTGCATTAAGTGGGGGGCTTTGCCCCACACACCACCCCTAGTTAAATATACCAACTCCAAGACCGCACTACAGTGCCGAAAACAGCAAAGTAACGAAGAGGCCAAGCGAATTCTTTCCCAGGGAAAGAATTCGCTTAAAAGCCGCTTCGCTATTTTGCCTTTTCGCTCTTTTCAGTTCGATCAAGACGCATCCGAAAGAATGCGTCTTTGATCTGGTAATAGGAACCGTACAGGAACCCACCCACTTTAATTTTCACTTTCAATACCTTCTATATCTCTACTCAACCTTTTAATTTTATCAGGGAATGCAAATGCTTTCATTGCACTACTCAAACTCCCAGCTTATGCTGTCAAATGCTTTCTCTGCCTCAAGACCCACCAACAACAGTGATATTTTCTTACACTCAGCTTCCCTCTGGATCATCATCAACATTCTGTTAATGTTGTCAAATGTTTGCTTTCCCTCCACAAAACCACAATGATCCATATATATCAATTTTGGCATCACCTTTGTCATTCTTTTAGCCATTACAGACAAACAATTTATAATCATCGCTTAGGACTGAAATGGGAGTGTATAAGGCTGGATCTGATGGTCTTTTACCCTCTTCAGGTATTACAGCCACCACTGATTTTTTTCCAGGATGTTGTTCATTCTTCTCCTCTTAAAATACTGTTAAACAAAACCTACCAGATCTTTATCAATTTTTTCCTTCCTAGTTTCCAATAGCCGACATAATGATAAATCACATGAGTTAGGACACATAAATGTCTTCTATTCAACAATGATTGCTTAATTTTCATTTCAAATAAGGCCAACTTAGCAAGCTAGCCATTTCCAGACTGTCCTGCTTTTGTCAGTATGAAAGGAAATCACATCTGCCTTTTCCAAACCTCAAGAGCACTATGTTCTTCCCATGATTTGATAGAAAGGCTCTTTAGTTGAATCATAAGTAACTGAAGTATGTTGAGTCCTGATCTGTAAAATGACCATTTTGATAAGAGGTGTTCACATTTGCTCTGAAATTTTAGGCATACCTCTCAAGTGTACCTCTTTTCGAGGAGCGTTCCTCATTTGGGGTCTTAAAAAGTTCATGTTCCACCAAGTTCCACATTGACAGGGTCTGTCACATTCAGTGTTAGCAATATTTTAACTATCAATGGTAAATAGACTGAATCACATTATTTCATTAAAAGACCTATTCTCTACGTAAAAATATCACATTGCAGTCATACTATGAGAAGTTGTTAGTAAGCCATTAGTAAGTCTTCCACATTTTGCCCATTTGTTCCACATTATGAGATGTGATGTTCCTCATTTTAGAGATGGAAGGTTGAGAGAGATGATTTTAGGAACTTTTTTGTCTACTTTCAGCTAAACAGTCTGTTGAGTAAATGGGATTTGAAACAGCGTATCACATCTAGAAACTACAGTTCTCCCCTCAAAGTCAAAATGAATGCCCACAGGTACACAGTGGGAGAAAACTTTTCTATGTCTGATTGTTCTGGATCAGGCATGTTAGTCATGATTCTTCAAAGACTCTGCCACACATCTCAGAAAATAAGTCAATGGAAAGCTCACTTGATTGTTCTACATATGGGCTGATTGCTAATGTGGGTTTTATAAGGCATTACAACACTTAAAGGAAGAGTGTCAAAGATGCACCTTCCAGAACACTATTTGTTTTTCCTCACCAGTACATACTGTAAGTAGTTTTCAGTGGACCTGTGTTACGAAATCTGCACTTCTCTCCATTTTGTGTATAATTTTGCCGTTTTTACTTCAGGAGCGTCCCACTCTCAGTCTGGCCAGAAAATACCACCCACAGTGTGATGTCATCATTCACACCCCCTCCACACCTTCATATCTTTAAATATGACCCTATCTGACCTTTGCCAGGATTGTTTTCATTCCCTAGGGAAAAGCAACTCAATCCTGCTTTGGTTCCGGTCAGGTCTGACTTTGACGTTTACTTACCGCATTCAATAATTTCACTAGCAGTAAGTTCAGGGCGCAAACAATAGTTGCAAAACAAAGAAAAATGCATGTAATGTTGATTGCTTCACTACTTCATACAATAGCTCCTTACTACATAATTTCTTTGGAAACAAATGCCAAAGAGATAGTGTAAAGACCACAAACTAGCATCAGTTTCCACTGCAATGACTGAAAATCAAATTAGAAACCAGTTTTTGCAAAACAAGAAGTTTGGAAACTGTAACATATGACATTATTGACTGTTTAGTGATATATTCGGAAATCATAAATGCTGTTGTTAAAGGCAAGGTGAAGGCATGAGCCGAAATTAGAAGCATTGTATCAAATCACAGAGTAGAGAGGTATACTGCAGATATTTCAGTTGCTGATGTTAGCGTAGGTCCAAATTTTGGCTCATGCCTTCAACTTGCCTTTAGCAGCTTTTATGATTTTTTGGTTGTTACTGTTTAGAAGAAGAGGGGGGTTTATTTTCTTTTTTTTTCTTTATTTCTCCAAGTCAGGACATCATAATTGAAGTGCTTTTGCGCTATGTGGCATGAAACTGTTTTGCTGTCATATTTTAAAAGGAAGCATATAGATATATATATGTGTGTGTGTGTATATATATATATATATATATATATATATATATATATATATATATATATATATATATATATATATATATATATATATATATTTTTTTTTTTTTGAGGTGTGGGGACAATTATTTATAACTGAAGTGATTTATCTCTCCATGAGTTGACTGTAGCAGGTGAAAATAAGAACTGAAACTAAATCTAGAAGTATACTGCCGATATTTCAGTTGTGATGTTAGAGCAGTACAGTATACCTGACCTCTCAACTCAATAATTTCATATAAGCTCCTAATTTGGTCTCATGTCTTCACCTTGCCTTTAACAGTATGTATGATTTCCTTGTCCCTACTGTTTAAAAGACAGACAGGTTTTATTTTCAGTCTTTACTTCCCGAAGTCAGGACATCCAAACTGAAGCACATTAGCGCTCAGCATGTGTCATAAACCATAGCAGCTGTTTGTTGCTACATTATTAAAGTAGTAACTTTTTTTCTCTTCCCTCTACCAAAACATGGAATTATAGCACTTTAGTCTACATATGTGAACTGTACCAGATGCTTGACACTTTGTAACAAACAGTTACTACAGTTTAAAAGGAGCCAATCTTTTTTTTCTTTTACCTTCCCACAGGTAAGGACGGCATAAAATTGTTGCAGCTGTTTGCCTTTGCATTTCAAAAGAGCATACATATCTATATTTATACAGATAGATATAGATAAAAATATAGCTATATATAGGACAGTTCTTCAAAACTTGAAGTGATTTAGTGCTCTACAAGCTGACTGTAGCAGGTGAAGCCATGAGCCAAAATTAAGGACTGTTACATGAAAACACATAGTAGAGCATTACACTGCTGATATTTCAGTTGCTGATGTTACAGGAGTGCAATATACCTCTTAACTCTGACTTCATAGAACGCTCCCAATTCCCAAAACTACTGTATAAAGGAAGCGATTTTCCTTTTTTTTTTTATTAAATTTTCCCAAGTCAGGACATAAGAATTGTTAAGACTGAAAACATTCATGCATGTGTCCTGTATAATCTACATGAAATAGCACTATCTTGTTGAGTTAAAAATAATCTGACTCACAACCCCTAGACTTCAACTTCTTTAACTCCATCCCACATGCAAAAATAGACCAAGCAACTCTGCTAGAGGAGGCTGCCATCTATCACTCAGCATCAGAATAATGAATACCGATACTGCATTTGCGGTAACTGCTGATTAGCGGTAACGCACCTATTGTTTTAACTGTAGTAAACTGCTTTTTACATTAATAACAACCAGCTTGCTGCTTTTTACATTAATAACAACCAGCTTGCTTTGTTAGAAAATATTTTTTTTACAGGGAGCATGGAGACCTAGCTACAACTGTGGACAAATATACAAAATCAATCAGGGTTTTTAAATATTACTCTGGCAGGTTTTGCATAACCATTCATTTTGGAGGCAGTGTCAAGCATTGGTAACTGAATGTAATCATGAATAATAATCATAAAATAGATTTTACAATGGAGATTTTACAGTGGACGGGATAATGGCTTAGCAGCAATATCCATAATGTAATGCTCTCTACCAATCACTTCCTTCATAACTCTCAACTTCTTTGTTCAAGAATCAGGGACAAAATGATGGTGAAAAGACCCAAAATCAGGAAACATTTTTAAATACTGCTCCAGTTGTCTTGAAAAGTAAATAGACCAACAGGCTTTCCATTAGTGTGCATTTTCTGAAAAAGTGCAAACTCTACTGTATCCCATTGTTGTCAGACTAATGCTTAGTTATTTACCATCATCATCATCAGTCCCCTTTTTTCCATTTTCTACATGGGGTAGGAGTATCACGTTAACTATCTCCATCTTTTCCTCGCAGTTCAATGGTACATTCCTGACTTCTTTGACACTCACGCCTGACTAACAGATCTTTCACACAACCCATCCACCTCTTTGCTGGATGCCCTTCTTTCCTCTTTATCTTCTTCCGGTCTGTCCAAATCTTCTTCACTAGACTGTCTTCTGCTTTTCTGCACATGTGCCTGAATCACTGTAATCTGTTCTCTTTGATCTTTTCCGCAATTGGAGCTACTTTGGCTTCTGCTCTTATGCCCTCACTTCTTCATCTGTCCCACAGAGTGCATCCTACCACCCTTCTCATGCACTTCATTTCCATCACCTCTTACATCTTCATCTGCTGTGTCTTTACTGCCCAGGTTTCTGTGCTATATAGTAGTACTGGTTGCACCACTGTCTTGTACACCTTACTTTTGAGCCTCTTTGGCATTATTCTATCATAGACTACACCTTAGACTCTATGCCAGTTGGCTGCAGCCCCTCTGATTCTAGCTTTGACCTCTCCATTCAGACTTCCCTTCTCCTTGAAGAAATGTACTTCTTTACTGAAGAAAATGTCACTGAAGAAAATGTTCAAAAGTAGACCAGACAAACTCTGTACTACAGTATCTGTTATACTTTATTTGTCTCAGAACAAATTCTTGCCAAACAGTTAATTCTGTCAGAGCTATTTCAATTCTATTATAAAACACAGCTAGACAGATGAATAGACTAAGACACACAGTCTAAAACGTCACCACTAAGTGAAACATACTGTCCAGTTTATATACTCTTTTCAACCAATGTTATTTTTAATGTCCTTGTGACTTGTTCTTCTGGTTTCTGTCTGTGTCATGAAAAAGTCCATGGTTATTTCATGCCCTTTTTTGGTCCTCACTGTATCTGGATACTTTACAAAAGTCTCTCCACATCACTTGACCTGTCTGCATTTATTTATTTATTTCTTCATCTGAAAGCCAAGAAAGTCACCTTCCTTTTTTTCTATAACAGGATGCATTTACAGTAATGCCCACAGCTATATGTTATGAATATCTAAGCTGAACATAACTGTTCTTGCAAAACAAGCATATTATTTTGAAAACTGTTGCTTGGCCTTGCACATTTCCTTTCACTGTACACACAGTATATTGGGAAAAGCATTTTAATTTACACAATATCTATCACTCCTCAACCACCCCTCCCAGACACTTGAAGCTATTTCCCTGTTCCACTATCTTCCCTTCTATCTCAATTCTCAGCTTCTTCTGATTTCCCCAGTTGATATCATTACCACTGTCTTACCTGCGCATACTTTCATCCCATGTGCCTTCAGTTTTGCATTCCATTCCCCTATCCTTTGCTGAAGTTCTTGCTCAGAGTCTGTCTGTAATGCCACATCATCTACATACAGCAACTATGTTGATCTGTCACCTTCAACCTGTTTGCTAATGTAGTCCCATCACCAGTATGAACAGCAGTGGGCTCAGAGCTGAACCTTGGTGTACAACCACTCCCACTGGGAACCCCTCTGTGAGGCCAAACACTCTTCATACTTGAGATTTGGTCCTTGTACACAGCCTGCACTAATTCTACCAACGTTTCTGGGACTTTGAACTACTTTGGTATGGCTCACATCAGCTTTTTGGACATTGCCATGTTGTTTATCCAAGTCTAGGAATATCCACATGGACTCTTTCCTCATCTCTAGCTTCTTCTCAACTGTCTATCTCACTGCAAACATCGGGACAATTGTGCTACATCCTGATCTGAATCCAAACTGCACATCTCCCATCTTACATTCTACTACACTGCATATCCATTTATAAATCACCCTCTCCAGAACTTTCATGCAATGTGATAGGAGTTTGATGCCTCTGTACTGCCCACAGTTGTGGATGTCCCCTTTACTCTTGTACACTGGCATGAGTATGCTTATTCTCTAGTCATCTGGGATATGCCTTTCTCTCCATGCTGCTTTGAGTACCCCCAGGAGCCATTTCTCCCCTGTTTCACCTAGAATCTTTATCACATCTGCTGTGACCTTATCTGAGCCTGCTGCTTTCCCTGACTTCATTTTCCTTAGTGCTATTTTTACTTCTTCTAGGGTGGACCCCTCTTCTTCTCTTATCGTAGGCTGTTTCTGGGGTTTTATAGCTTCTGTGGGGTTTTCTTTATTCAGAACTTACTGGAAATACTCCTATCTGCCTTTGTCCTGTGGACTGGTGAGCAGGCTGTTGCTGGCATCCCTTATGAAGGGTGTCTGACTATCTTCTTTATCGTTATGTCTTTGCCCGACAGCCTGATATAGTATCTTTGTGCCACCTACTGAGGCACTTTCCAAAAGTTGGTAGAGTGCATCCAATGCCCTATTCTTTGCTATTGCAACTCCTTTCTTGGCTTCTTTGTTAGCCAACCAGTGTTCCTTCCTAGCCTGGTCGGTCTTTTCTATCTCCCATTTTTTCTTGTACTACTACTTTCTTTTGATGACTTCTGCATTCCACCACCAGCTTTCCTTTTGTACCTTATTTCCATACTCGACTCACCCATACATCTGTTCTGTAGTCCTCACACATGCTATTTTGAGGCACTGCCATTCTTCTTCACTTCCACCTATTTCGTCATTGTCTTCTTCCTAGCCCCTTCAAAAATTTTGCCAGGGGCTAGGAAAAATATGAGGCAAAACCAGGCACAGTTGAGATATATTATGCTCTTTCAAATCACAAATTTTACAAGGGATGGGATAAAAATGCTACGCAAAATCAGAGACAGTTGAGAGGTATGCTGCTTATGTTGTTTCCCCAACAATGCTGCACTTTCCTTCCACTGAATCACATGTATCTTGATTGAACACTACCTAAAGGTAGTTATAGGTGAGCCCAAATTTACTTTTCTGTTACAAAGCTGATGCTTAGCATGGGAAGAAAAATGCTTGTATTATAGCTAGTTTCTTTTCTCATGCTAAGGATAATGAATTTTGTCATAAAGCCAGTAGTTCCCAAAAAACTACTCATTACCTTTTGTGCCTCACTTATTTGTGGAATGCTATTAACGTCACGGTAATGATAAGTTTTTTTTTTTTTTTTTTTGCCAGTATTTGCTTAGCAAACATCATGGGTATGTTACTATTATTGTGTCTCTGAAGTGGGAATGTCTGACTTTCTGGATAGTAGCAAGTTTGTTGATTTCTGACCGTTGTCTTTATATACGTTTTTGTCTATAAGCATTGTACGTTTCTGGCAGCCCATTCTTTTACTTATTCATTTATTTACTTTGTTTAAATTTATTTGTTTGGTGAAAATACAAATGAATTTACAATGCATTTCATCATTGCCCTTTACCAGTGAAGCAAAATGGTTCTCTTTTGATTATTTGCATTGCTGACCAGCACTGCTTTTATTATTTATTTGTATTTCTTTACTGAGAGAGTCTGACTGAATGAAAGAAAATGTTAGTGAAGATCCAGGGGAGGGGGGGGGGCTCCATGAAACAGAACAGCTCTATGTCAGTAAGGCCTCTAATCAAAACACAAATAGTTCTATATTTGATATTTCTTCTTGGATATCACCATTCACTTAATGTATTCTTTATTCTGAAAATGACATCACGTTTTCATAATATTCATAGGAATTTCAACGCAACTGAGGCCCTTGACCATTTACACCTTGTCAGTACCCAGGTTTAGGCTAACCCCTGCTGCATTTTATCTGATGGTTAAGATTTATGTGAAGATACAAGAAATACAGGGCAACTGGGTCTCTTACTGCACTGAAGGCAAGGTCAGACGGGGTATGGCTGTAGGTATAGCTCTCTCCTCAAAAGGCTATCCTCAGAAAGCTATAAAATATTGAATAAAAAGAACAGTGATCCCAGTCTCTCCTGCTAACTCAGGTGCTTTAAATTTGAGAACTCTTTAGTAGAAACTTCTGGAGTCTTTCTTCATAGGTTCATAGATTAGTATTAGGCTAATTGTCCTTGTGGGCCATGTTAAGCCTAGCCTGTTATCCCATGTGAGAATCAAATCCTGCACCTTGTGTCTGTAAGGTAAACAATTTAACCATTATGCCAACCTCCCAGATACATTTCTAGTGAGGTACCTACCAAAAAGGGCATTATACTCAATAACTGGCCTTATCAGTGCTGACTATAAGGAAACATTGACTTCTCAACATCTGGATGAACATTCCCTCGGAAATTAGCTTTGTTAAGTAGAATGTTTTTCTGATTACTGTTGTCACATAATGATTTAAAAGAAAGGGGAACTATTAACTCATAATTGAAGGTCCCTAACAACATTATTATTTGTCTAAGCTATAGACTGGGGGTGGGGTTGCCTACAAAATGTGACAGTATTGTACTTTTTTGCATTTAATTTAAGCACATTTTCAGTACACCAGTGATTTGTGTAACTTTGTGATGAATGGTTTGGGTATTAGAGGGGGACTTGACAATAACCCCCAGTTTGCAGTCATCTACAAACTTAGTAGCCAGTGGTCACTGTTTCTGGTCAGATCATCAAAAAAGTTGACGCCAAAAAGAAGGGGTCCCAAAACCAAATCCTAAGGGACACCTCTGGTTTTCATACTGTCTGATGAGATACCTGCCACTCGCACTGTATGGGCCCCGTCTTTTATACAGTTTACTATTTATCTTACCACCTAGGGATCTATTTTTTTTTTAATTTTTTGAGCTTACTTACAATGCCAACATAGGTTATGGTGTTAAATGCCTTGACCAATTCAATATATATGCCATGTGAATAGCACGACCACTGTCAACAGCCTTTATAACCCTCTCAAAGAAGTTAACCATATTCATTAGGCATGATTTTCCCTTGAAAATGCAATCACTATGGGTTGGGTTCCACGATATATATGGTATCAAGTTTTATGAAGTATGCTGTAATACATTCCCTAGTGTTGCAGATGAGACTCAGACTGATGGGTCTATAATCCCCAAGGCTGGTGGTAGGGAATCTGTTGTGGAGTAGCAGCACCACTGCAGTGTCCAAAATTTCAGGCATAAAACCTGTAGCTAAACGTAGATAAAATGGTTTGAGCAATGGCTCTCCCAGGGCTTACTAAGTACTGTTTAGTACACAACCATGTATATTGCCAGGTAATATGAAAGAAGTACTATTGGTCTTACAAAGTACCTTCAGTACATGTTCCTTTGTGATAACAGACGGACTTAAGGAATTCAAGGATATGTGGACCTTGAAAAGAAATCTATGGGATAAAATTACCACTGAATTTGTTTCCCAGTATATTGACAATGTCTATTTATCTGACTAGATAATATCATTTTGAATAAGTTTACAGCAATGTTGGCTATTATTCCTTATTTGCCTAACATACCTGAAGAAGGAATTATAATTTCCTTAGCTGCAGAGGCTAACCTTTTACATGCTCTGCTTTTGTAAACGCAATAGTATTTTCAGGTTGTGTGTTATGTTTTTGTAATATCCTTGATGAAAACATTTGTATTTGCTGTATAATTTAAGGAATATTTTTATTGTAAAGTTTATTTATGTTAGATGATGACCAACAAGGTATGTTTTGGAATTTCACATTATATTTTATTCTGGGACTGCCAACTCTAAACAATTATCTAAAAGGGTGTAGGAGTCCTTCATAAAGCTATCTGTAGTGTCACTGTCAGAGCTGACGCTGCCATAAGTGAATTTGGAAACCTCATCATAGAAGCTGATGAGGTTAATACCTTTAAAATCTTTGAATTCTGAGATATTACATACAGGGGCTTTGGAAATTTTGAAAGTGAAAGCCACATTGATGCACATTTTACAGACACATTTCAGGGTTTTGAGAATATAATCCTCAAGGGTCAGAAAGAACCTCACAACTCGTGTTAAGGGCTGCAGTAAAGTACTTTTTAGGGCTTTGATAATACAATCCTTGGGTTTCAAAATGAACCTCACAACTCATGTTAAATGCTGGAGTAAAAGGGCGTTGTTCCTCTGATGCATAATTTTGTGATTCCAAGACACATTAGTTGCAATGAGGAAAGACCTCACTGTTGTGTAATTTGCATGTCTCTGAGTAATCATTAATTACCTTGAGTGCAGATTAGCATTTTCCTGTGGTAGTTAACACCGGCAGCAGCTACATTGTATTACCACAGGCACCCCATTCATTCTCCCCCACACAATCAAACACAACACTTAACACATACCTCATACTTGTCCATGTATCATGACACTATCCCCATTGTCTCCTTTGTCCTCTCCTCAAAATATGATCACATTCAGTCAATGAAAGACATTTCAGTTTCATACTTTGATTTTGCACTTGCATTCATTTACTGAAGGATTCAGTTATTCTACTGACTTTCTAAGTTTGTTCAGGGAATAATTAAATTCTGTCCTTAACAGTGTGTCTTTCTCACACCATTACTTTGGCTTTGTCTACTTTTCTTGTATTATGAGATTGAGAAGTCTGCTTCCTAGTCCCTGTCCATCTCTCTCATGACTCCTGAACTGTTGCAGGCATTGAATAACCCCTTAGAGTTGACCCAGTAGACAGAGACCTAGGGACACAAAGACAGTAATCTAGCCTTTGACCATTACATGTCTACAGTACTGAGGAAATCATTCTATGTTGTGTAACTTATAAACAAAGGTATGGCTTTATTTTAGGTCTTGTTTTATTTTTTGGGCTTCACCCATAGTTTCTAATGGTTTTATAGAAGACTTAATATCCTTGGGAGGTGGAAGTTTACAGGGTTGGATTTCTTTTTAGTGCCTTTAAGCCATGCCATTTAGAGTAACACATGTTGTTTAGTGGCTCCCTGCTCCATTTGTTTTAATTAAGTACAATACGTCGATTAATCTTGGCGCCTAGAGCTTACCCCTAATCACCATTAAGGTGCAAGTACCATTAAGGCACAAGATAAGCTCTTTGGTGTCAACTGGTCCCCCCAAAAAACATCAAGGCATGAACATCTACAGTTATCCCTGGTGGCTAGTGGTGCCCCTGGCCTCCATCATTAGCTTTCTCCCTGGTGGCTAATGTTACCCTGCCCCATTGTTGCAGGCTTTACTCATTAGTCCGGGGTTGTTTGGAAGTATGACTAAGTGGCACAGTGGATAGTGGTGTCATCTCACAACAAGAGGTTCTCTACTTTGATTCTAGGCTGGGGTTTCTTCTGTGCAAAGTGTGCATGTCCTGTCTGTGTTTGCCTGAGTTTCCCTCCTGGTGAACCGGTTTCCTCCCACATCTGCTTTGCCCTTTGGCCTTTCTACTGCCTCATGGGTGTTCACCAAATGCCTTGCTCCTGTGATTGCTTTTTGTAGGCTTTGAGGGATCCAAATATTTCCTTACTTAGACAGCCTGTTGATTCAGGCATCCTCTCCATTGACCCTTTTGCAAAATCTTCATTTTGCCATTTCCCTTCTTCAGAGCCTGGAGTTCACTATAAATTTCTAAAAGTCTTCTCAGACTCCTTCTTAGGATCGTGTTTTTCTGTGTTGCAAGACCCAGATGGTGCCAATGATTGCATCCCTGCCCCCTTCAAAGGCCTTAACTCTCATTTCTTCCTTCCAAACTCTTCTTCATCTGGCTTCCATTACCACCAGGGAGTTTATAAGAGCTCGGGGTTTCATGCCATCCACCATTCCTATGCTCACTCAAGCCAAACATTACATGAGAATGTTTCAGTGGTTTCTGAAGTCAGTGTGGCTCCAACATGCACATCTAGGCTTTGTAGTTCTTCATCTTCCTTGTCTCAGACAGGAACTTTACTGACAGATTCAGCAATTCCCTCTTAATCAAGGGATTCATTTTCATCCCCCACTTCCTTCTCAGGAATTGTTCACAGATGCTTCAGATATGGGATGGGGGTAATATTTGGCACACTAAAAGTACAGGGGGTGTGGTCAGCTGTTCAACAGAAGGAACACATCGCTGTCAAAGAGATGAGAGCTCTTCTGCTGGCTCTTCAGGCCTTTCATCCTCGTTTCTGTCCAGAGCCTCTCAAGGTTTTCATAGAGAATACCACAGTGATGTGGTATATAAACAAACAGGGTGGAATGGCATCTTATCTTCTTTGTGGGTTGGCACTTCTGGTATGGCATCTTGCTGTCAAGTATCAAGTGACTGTTCAGGCAGTGTATATCCCTTCCAGTCAGAACATTGTGGCAGACACTCTGAGCAGGTCCTTAACTCAGTTCCATGAATGAATGCTTCACAGGGGTGTATTTCTGGACATTATCCAGCAGTGGGGTACTCCTCAAGTGGATCTTTTTTCCTCCCCCTGAACAGACAACTTCCTCTATTTTGTGCCACAGTCCCAAGTCCTCTGGTATAGAAGCTGGATACCCTGTTTTTTTTATTTTTTGGAAGGGGGTGTTTCCTTATGCATTCCCTCCCCTCCCTCTCACTCCAAAAGTCCTGTTCAAAATTCAACAGACTGCTCCAAAAATCTTGTTGGTACCTCCTTTTTGGCTGTGACAGCACTGGTTCCCTCTACTTCTGCATCTAACTGGGGCAATCATCACAAATTACACAGGGGGATGTCACCACACAGGACAAAGGATCTCTCATCCTTCCCCACCTGCCCATACTTCAACTGACACCGTGAGTGATAGGAATTTGATTTTCTGAGGATGTGCTGCAAGTCCTGCAGGAGGCCAGGAAACCTACTACTAGAAAATCTTACTTATCCAAGTGGAAGAGGTTTTCTATTTGTTTCTCTCATAACCTGGACCCACTTACAGTGGATGTTTCTTTGGTTGTCTCTTATCTGTGTGAGTTGCTCAATGCTGATTTGGCCTGTTCTTCTACTAAGGCCCACTTATGAAATTATCTCTGCTTGTTTGACCTTTACTCCTCCTTTAGTGTCTAGTTTTGGGGTGAAACTATTTCTTAAAGGTGTCCTTAATATTAGACCTCCCAGGAAGCCTGTTCCTCCTCCCTGGGATCTTAATTTTGTTTTGGAGATGTTGACTCGGGCTCCTTTTGAGACTGCTGCTTCAGCTTCCTTGCAACATTGTTCCTGGAAGACTGTTCTTTTAATACCTCTTACTTCTGCCAGACAGGTGTCTGAGTTGCAGGCCCTTATGGCTTGTCTTCCTTTTTGGTTTTTCATGAGGACTGCATGTCCTTGTGCACTAACCCTTCTTTTATGCTTAAGGTGGTTAATGAGCTTTCACTTAACCTGTGTATTACTCTGCCTATCTTTTGCCTCTCTCTGCAAGATGACAGCGAGAGAGAGTGCTGCATAATTTAGATGTGCATAGGCACCTAAGGGTTTATTATTTGGATAAAACCAAGGGGTATTAGAAAATCTGAGCAATTGTTTCTTTTCACCCTAGACCTTTGGGATTTGCTTATCCAAGCAAACTACTTCTTCTTGGATTTCTAAAGCTATTTCCCTTTCTTACAACTTTTCATGGCAATGGCCTTCCTTCTTCAGTTAAGGCTCATTTTACTAGAGTTGTGGCTTCTTCTGGTGCTTTTTACAAGGGCTTAGATACTAACTCTCTTCTTGAAGCAGCTACCTGGACTTCTGTGCATACCTTTACCAAGCACTACAAGTTAGATGGTATCTCAAGAGGTATGACTCGTTTTGCTAGTGCCATTCTTCATGGCTTTTCAGGGGACTGTTTTGCCCCCCCCCCAAGTTTCCTCTTCAGCTTTGGCACTCTCCCATATATTAAAGAATACTGCAGCAGTAAATGTAAGGACGTCCTTGCCTTCACTGCTGCAGTATTCACTCCCTCCCTCACTCCATCCCCCTAGTCTCTTGCCTTCCTGGATGTACAGATTACTTCTTGGTTTTCTGAGACTGGTGTTTCTACTGGTCCAATCAGCTATGCTAATGGCAGGCCTGAATGTCACCTCTATGCCCTATGCTATGCAATGAGCATTTGGGTGAAATTTAGCATACATTTTAAATAAGCAACAAGTAGTCTTTTGTAGACTGGCTGGACGTTCCATCTTCCACGGCAGGGAATTCCATATGTTAAAGAATATTGCAGCAGTGAAGGTGAGGACATCTACTGTTATGGTATGACTTTACACAACTGTACTTCTTGACTGCACTTGCCTTTGCGCCAAGCTCATGGCTGAAAACAGACTTCAGACAAGCTCACCCATGATGTTATCAAACAGTAAATAAATAAATATCTCTAAAATTATTTGTTCAAGAATTATGGACAAAGCCAAACAAAATGGGGAACCAAGGTCCAAAACTGACCTTATCTGCCTTACATTCTAGACATATTTTTTAAATATAAATGTTCATGACATGGAATATAAATAATTAGATCTTTCACAAATGTTTTACAAAAAATAAATACAGCTCCTTAAGTATCTTATGGTGACTCCTGTGTCCAAGCCCATCTGTGTCCAAGCCCATCTGAAGTGTAATTCAAGTGTCCAAACCCAACACTTATTTTGTGTGTGTTCTTTCAAGCATAAGCTCATAGGGAACATTGGATGAGAGGAACCACATGAAATATAATTGTACATTGTTGCAACATAAATTGTGACAACATTATACTTACATAACTGTTTGTAATTGGTAATACCTATGCACTAACCCTATGTAGTAGGTACTGCTCTTATAAATGTCACCATAACTATTAACTATTTATTTTATGGTAACCTTCTTTCATTTATGTTGCTTATTTTACTATTTTTATTTGGTTGATGGACAGTGGTCACTTATATTTGTAAACTGTTTTGCATGACATTATAATAAAATTTTTAATGATTATTTGCCTTGCAACCTGGCTGAGGGTGAAAACTGAAAAAAAAAAAGGTGCCAGTTCAGTGACATGTCAAACAACTCCAAAATATTATCTGCTTTACAGGGGATCTTTCTTGGCTTAATGAGTTATAGTTTGTTTAGTTTTTACAAGTTTGTTTGTTTCCAGTCTGTATTTTGAGTTACAGCGCATTATTTGTTATAATACATGTCTGCCAGTAACATGCTATGTGTTGTGTCTGTGTACTTTTATCTTTATGACTTATGGGTGGAAATAAACTATCATTTGGTTTCACGAAATACAACACATGCTTAGCAGTAAGGCTTCCAGATGATGGTATCATCCAGTGCTTTCAAAGAGACTCAGTTGTGAATGTTCTCTCAGAGAAACCAAATAACTGTGCTGTAAATACTGATGATGTGGCATTGCAAGCTGTAATGATGTGCTAATACATTGGATTTGTATTGTACAGAAACCTATTTAGACAGATTTAAATATTAGCACTTAAGACTGCACTTTAGGATTTAGTGTGATTGCTTTGCACACCAGTAGCTCCTTGATGAGACAACTTTAGGTATGAAGATATTTTGTGCTTTTAAGTTAAATCTGTACTGGCTAGTTCTCATTTCACTGACTTAGAAGCTTAAATAATGGGTTGCTTGAATCTGTTCATTATTCCAATGCATTTATTTATTTGACTTCATTAACATGCTAAAGCACACTTCATAAAGTACTGATTTTTAGGCATTACCTCTGTACATTCTTTGGGGGAATTATTTTTTTGATGGTTGGAGGTGTGGTTAAGTATGTGTTTTTAGGAACTTGATGAATGTTTGTCAATTCTGCAGAATTCAGCTAAGTTCAGAACTTAGTCATAGTGAAAAGTTGGAATAATTGTTATTATTTACACTGTTCATTTTGTACCTTTCGACAATAGGCTTGTGAGACTCAACAGGCTTTATAGAAGGTGTGCATTGAAGCAATGGTCCTGCTGTAGCACATGCAAGAAATGATTGTAATGTTCTGTTGGACAGGTAGTAGGTATGCTTTATGAAGGTCATCTGGAGATCCAATCAACTGCAGAATGTGGATTTCACATAAGACGCTTATAACACACAACTGTACATTATGGGTAAGTGTACATTTTCATGTTTGGGGACTTAGTTAAACTGTAAAAAATATTGATGCCATCTCTTCTACTTGATGTAACTGCTGGAGGAGCAGCTAAGTATAAGGTATGTATTTAGTGTAAATTTCATTGCAAGTAACACTATTTCTTATAGGTTGCCAATTGTACTGCACTTTCAAGTGAACAGTTCTTTCAGTGTATACTTAATATTTTCTCAATTTTTTTACCCTATTTTCTTTAGTTCTATTTGTTGACTGCGTTATTGTTGATTATTTTGCTCTGGAAGATGATATTTCTTTTAGGCTCTGTGGTCTTTTGACAGCCTATCACTATATGGGACTTATATACAGATTAGGTGAGCTATGTAATACGTATATGGTGCATGTGTGAATACATCTACATGTATATGTGTGTGTGGGGGTGGAGTATATTACATAAATACTTACATATTACATATAATAGACACATGCACATATACATAAATGTAACGTAGTCCTGTACTGTTTGACAGTGTTGGCTATGTGGTTAACTAGGCAGCTGTCTAAAGCACACACTTGGCATTTAAACAGTCACCCATATATATCTAGCTATATATATATATATATATATTTATATATATATATATATATATATATATATATATATATATATATATATATTTATATATATATATATTTATATATATATTCATATTTATATATGTATATATATATACATATTTATATGTGTATATATGTATATATATATAAATATTTATATATATGAATACATAAATAAATATATGTATGTATGTATATATATATTTATATATATATTTATATATATATATATATATATATATATATATATATATATTTATATATATATATAATATATATATATATATATATTTATATATATAAAAATAGCTAAATCTGTAGCTATTTTATTTATTTTATTTTACATTTGTTGATTGGGATAGTCCGACTGGATGCATGTCCATTTTCAGCTGAGGCCCGGGGAGAAAAGCTCCAAGGTACACAGAAACATTAAAATGTTACAAATATAGTTTTGACAAAGAGTACATAAACAAGACTAAACGTATTCAACAGGTTAGAGTTAGACCCTGGTGTAAATCAGGATAATTTAAACAGTAAGCTGATTAATAGATTTTACACATTCTAGAAGATATATATATATATATATATATATATATATATATATATATATATATATATGTGTGTGTGTATGTGTGTGTGTATATATATATATATATATATATATATATATATATATATATATATATATATATATATATATACACACACACATATACACACATGTACTTTCTTCTAGCAAATGGCTTGATGATAATGTACACATGGTTCAGCAAGAGACAGTCACAAGATGGCATATAAAAGGGTTCAACATGCAACTCAAGTAGCTCTCCTCTTAGGAAAGGCAGTAAGGTACAGACTGTTGGCTCATAGGATCATAGGAGGTTACTAGGCTATTGGCCCTGAGGCTCTTATAAGCCTAGCCAAGTGTTTAGCCCATGTTTAGACAAATCAGCACCTAATGCCCCTGTCCAGCAGGGACATAGGTGGAATCCCAGGGATACATTTTGTTTCCCATCCAGTTATCCAGGTTGCACTTAAAAAGGGGTAAAGAGGTACTCTGCTTGATGTGGAGAGGGAGTCTACGGGACACAAATCTGTCCTGCCAGCAAGTCTTGTTGATATCACAGACCAGGTTGAGGCCGTGCATGCAGGTTACTCGAGTGGAGCTTGACTTGCAGATATACAGCAGTGCCAGCAAGGTGTGGTCCGTGATCGCACTGTATGCCAGAGAGAGGTCACCTCTGAGGCATCTGTATGAAATCGAGTAGAGGGATAGGGCTTTTAGCCTATCTGTATATGGCAGATGTTTGAGGCCCTGGATTTTCTTGGTGAGGAACCTCTGTGGTCTCTCTAGCGGCAGCATGTGCTTTGCGAGGTACATGCCAAAAGTGGCAATGTACTCAATAATGGGCCTTATAAGGGAAGAATGCAGGGATGTTATGACCTCCTTGTCCCTGGATGAGATACCCTTACTTATGAGGTTGGCCATGTAGAAGGCTTTCTGTACAATGGAGGCAACACAGTGGTCAAATGTCAGGTTGCTATCAAACCTGGGTGCCCAAATCCCTCACGACTGATTGAGTGCTTAGGATGTTGTTATTAATTTGTGGTGACGTCACTCTCCCCCAAAGGGGATGATGATGCCTTTTTTTGTATTCAGCTTGATGCCATGTTTCTGGCACCAGTCATCTGTCTGAGTGACACCCTCTTGGAAGATGTCCACATCACTATGGGAAGTGATGACAGCACTCAGCTTGTAGTCATCTGCAAACTTGGTCAGCCACAGCCCACTGGTTTTGGCCTGCACATCAGAAAAGTATATCCCAAATAACAGAGGCCCCAAGATGAACCCTGGGTACCACTGCTTGAGTTGGCTTCCCCTATTTTGACTATGTGGTTTCTACCAGTGAGACAATTTGTTACCCATCTGGTAACATATAGAAGGATGCCTAGTTGAGAGAGTTTATCTGTTATGCCCAAATGGGGAACAGTGTCAAAGGCTTTGGCCAGGTCAAGGTAGGCAGTGTGCACTGTCTTCCCCTCATCCATGGCTTTGGTGACTGTCTCAAAGAAGTCAACCAAAATTAGCAGATATGACCTCCCCTTGACGAAGCCAAACTGTGTGGGATCAAGTGTTTGGAGGTTGCCAATGTCCTTGTTAATGAGGTCCATAATAATCTGTTCCATGGCCTTGCAGATCAGGCTAGTTAGTTTGTAATTTCCTGGATCAGTGGACATTCCACCTTTGTGTAAAGGGATGACAGTGGCTGTCCTCCACTCAGCTGGGATGAAGCCAGTACTCGGGTTTTGGTTGAAGCGGGTGTCTAATGGTGCTGCAACTTCCTGCCTGAGTTCATGTAGGATGCAGTCTGGGATGTTATCGGGTCCCATGGAGGCTGTATTTTTTGCCTTTGAGAGAGCAGTGATGACCTGTTCCCTAGATGTAAGGGGAAGAGGGCAGGTACTGGGGATGTCCTGACTTACTGATGGGGGGGGGGGGGTAGAGGGGTAAAAATTTCACTGAATCTGTCAGCCAGCAAGTGTGCTATATCTGTGGGATTTGTATATGTGTATCCTTGCCCACCAGTTCTGAACAGATCTGGGTGCTTCATTTGAGGTTGCGGACATATGTGAAGAAGGCCTTATGATTGTCTCTAGTAGACGTGGGTATTGACTAGCTGTTCCAAGACATCTGCATTCACAAAATCAAGGAATCTCTGGGCATTTGTGTTCTGACATGAGTAGTTCTTCCAGTCTAGGTTTGGGAAGTTAGTCACCCAGGATCATGGTAAAAGGTTGAATCTTGGGTCTATATTAGAACACCAAAGTTTCAAAACTTCGAGTGTTTTAATATCGAACCCTAATAATCGAAAATTTAAAACATTGAACATACAGAACAACGTTTTTTTTTCCTAGGGAAAAAAATTGCTGTTCCAAAACACATACACACAACACAAGCACACCAAACAAACAGCAATCCACACACACACCTAAACTCTTACACCTAACCCTACACTAAACTATACATACACCACTAACTATCCACTTACCTTAACCCAAACCCTAACCCTAAGGTCCGTCACTATCTCACAGTCACCTCACCCGTGCCCTAACCCTAACTCACTTACCCCGCCCTAACCCTCACGTCCACACAATCGCACACTTACCTGAACCTGACCCGTAACTTTCCACCACAGCACTAAAAATACCAAAGCAACAGAAACGGACAACCAAATTCTTTCCCTAGGAAAAAATTTGGTTTTCTGTTTCTTCGATATTTTCAGAGTTCGCTGAAAATGGGTCGATATTAGAACACTCTAAGTTTTGAAACTTCGGTGTTCTAATACAGACCCTGAATCTTGATAGATTCAAACAGGTCCAAATAGGCAGATTAGGCATCTTGAGTCAGATTTGGGGGCCAGTAGCTAGCTGTGATTTGAATACTGGTCTTGTCAATGGTTAACTGCACCTGGAGTGTCACCTGTGCGTCATACTGTTTGACCAGCCTGGAGGTGTATATGTCTTTTAATATATATTGAAACTCCATCTCCTTTGGCTTTACTGCCCACAGTTTGGGGTCTGAATGTATGACAGAATGAGTAACCAGGTAAGGGTGGGGTGCTCTCCGCAGCTTTGAACCAGGTTTCTGTAATTGCACAGATGTCAGCATTCTCCAGGCTTAGGAATGCTTGCGATGAGTGCAGTTTCATGTTTAGACTCCTAGCGTTTAGCAGCATGACCTTTAATTTGTGTTTCGTTGAAATTTTTATGTTGGTAGTTTTAACCTCATCACCTTTCCTAAAAAGGCACTATAGGGGAGGCAAGAGCCTTTGCCAGAAGCCTGAAGCTCAGGTGAGGCAGATGCAGACCATCTCTGGCAAAGCATCGTAGTCTCTTGATCATATCTTCCCAGGCTGTCAGGTACTGGATCCCCCTGGAATGACACCAGAAACTAAGCCAATTGTTAAAGTCAATCATTATCTGTTTGTATTGAGGCATCATTATGGGTGATGGCAAAATGCTGCTTAAGGCTAAGGACATACCTGCTTGGGACACATAATCAGCAAGCTCAATCATGTGTCTCTTCATATAGTACAGAGAGGTATATCTCAAGTCAGTCATGCCAACATGGACTATGACATAGTCATAACAGTACCTGTTGTTGAGAGACTTGAGTGTGTGTGTGTGTGTGTGTGTGTGTGTGTGTGTGTGTGTGTGTGTGTGTGTGTGTGATATGGTGGATTCTGGCACCTGACAGACAACTAACCGTAACTTTCTCCTTATCCAGCCTGGTGAGAGGCACATCTGTGTGTCTCACAATGGAGTCTTCTACGACTAATATGTTGGGTTTATGGTGAAGCCTTAGTGGTTGTGAGGCACAGGTGTGTGGACTGTGTGTGGTATGTGGTGTGGAGGGCTGTGGAGATTGAATGTGCTTTTGTCTCAGAGGTCTCCTTTGTTTGGGTATGTTTATGTGGAGGACCTCCACATATGTAGGTGTGGGTAGTGTTTGAGATGTAGTGATTGTGTTGACAACCTTTTCAGTGCCAGATGTACTGGCTTGAGGGGGAGAGACCTTGGACTCTAGGTTCCTAATGTAATTGGGTCTCTTGAAAATTGTGTTCCTAGGTGATAGTAGTAGATGGTTGTCCGTGTACATGTGGCAGTTGCTACACTGTCTCAGGATGCCCACATCAACCATCCATGGCAGGAGAAACTGTAGGAAATTGTCCATACATATTTGTCAGAATCTGAGGGAGAAAGCCCATGGAGAGCTAAGGGGTGGGCCTAAAGCCCAAGTGCTTAAACCAAAACTAAGAGCTTAGAATAACACTTACAAATTTAGATAGGCTATACACAAACAGTAATAAATGCAGCAGAAAATATACAGTTGAACACTTTAGAGAACAGGAAGCAAGAAGCAAGAAAAAGTAAAGCAAGATGAAGTAACAGAATAGTATGAAGAAACATAAATTAGAAAAATATAAGCAGCTGAATAAAGTGTCTTTTTTATTTTTTGCCCATTGCATAAACCACTAGTGGCCACAATCATTTGCAAGTAATGGTTATAAAAGACACTATGTATAACAGGGATTAGGCGTATGACCTATAAGTTAACTGGAATAAAAACATAAGTCTTCAAGGAAATACTCAGGGCTGTAGTACCACAGGAAGAAGAAATATGCAAGCTGAGGAAGAAATACAGCGTCTCAAAACAGCATTGTATGAGGACTATAGTATAGATATGTGCCCATGCCGGGTATGGAAATAAGGTACATAAGGAAAGCTGGTGCTGGAATGCAGAATTCCAGGAAGTTAGTAAAAGAAAGAGTGGAAGACAGAAAAGATGGGACAGACTAAGAAGGAATACTGGTCAGCTAACAAAGAGGATGAGAAACTGTCAGAATAGCAAAGAACAAGGCATCAGATGTACTCTACTAATTTCTGGAAAGTGACTCTGCAGACGATGCAAACAAACAATATCAGGTTGCAAGACAGAAAGTTAAAGAAGGTGGCCAGATGTCCTTCATAAGAGATGCCAACAACAATTTGCTCACCAGTCCATAGGACATGAACGGCAGATATAAGGGGTACTTCCTGCAGCTTAGGAGAGGTTAGAGTTTAGGTTGAACTGGGGCATTGCTTAATTTACACTTATTAGCATGAATTGTTCTATTAAGATTTTAATTGGGGCATTAATGATTTTGTTAGCTCATATAAGCACTCAAGAACCTTTGCTTTCATTAAACAACATTCTCCTAGCTTAGTATGTTTGCAAGTAACGTTATGGATGAGGAACATACTAAAATGAAGGGATAGGGATATTACACATTAGCTTTCACCACTTATGATCATGGGAGAAGGAGAGGGTTGTAATACTTTAAAAAGGTGGTATTTTATTTTCATTAGTGGAGGTACTGAAGGCTAAATATGGAAGGCATATTGGGGCCACGGGACTACTAGATTGTTCTCTTTGTACTTTAGTAGGTTATTATATTCTTCCAGGGACTTCATAGGGAGAGATGGCAGAGATACTTAGTGACTGGATTAGTTTTCAAGAAGGTACCACTATCTGGTGTGATGACTGGAACATATTTTTGCGGGGGAGCATCATTAAATGTGTCAAGGTTTGTCCTGGCCTTGTGTAGTTTTGCTTATACAGAGCTTATACTGCTTGGCCTAGTGGATTGCTAGTATTATAGGGGACCTACTCCAAGACTGAAAAGTGTTTGTTACTAATGGGCACAAACATTGAGTTCAAGACTCAGTGCCCTACCTGCTTTATTATCTGAGCATGCATCCATGATTATGGGATTATGGGATTGGGATGAGGGTAGAAGTTTATCAGACACTGGAAGACTAAATCTTTTCTTTTGTAAGTGGGAGGAATTCCTAACATTGGTCTTCCTATGTTTACAGGACATAACTTGTGGGCCCAGGTAGGATCTTCCTCCCTTTCATTTTAGTTGAGAGACATTCATAGAGATATTGGTGAATAATTTTCTTGGAGGCAATTGACTATTGAGAGGACATAACTGAGAAGGACTCATCAATATCCCTCAATCCCTACCACATTTTTCTAATTGGGACAGCAGTGAATGGGGCTAGCAACAGCTGATAAATAGGGTACAGACTACTGTAATGGCCACAGTTCCCAGAAAAGACTGAATGAGGTGCCATTCCTGTGACCCACAGCCTAATTTCAGTGCTCTTTATAACAGCTATGAAGTGGGTCACAAATAAATACTGAAGTGCATGTGAAATGTGAATATAAATTTTATATGGGATAATTGGTATATAGATTCCAAGGGGGTACTGGCGTGTGTGTGTTTGTGTGTGTATTTGAGAGTTTTCAATAAAACAAAAAGTTCTGCAAGCTGTAACATAGGCTGAAATGAAGATTTTATTTATTTAATTTTACATGTGTTGACCGGGATAGTCCGACTGGATACATGTCCATTTTCAGTGGAGGCCCTTGGAGAAAAGCTCCAAAACACAATGCAAGGAAATTACATGTACAACACATACGCATAACACACAGAAAAGTTATAGTGTGAATACATAACACATCCAAGTTACATACCTTGGTCAAGCAACCAAAGTAGACTGAATAGTACAATTGTGGTATAGCATTTAAATAGTGGAGATGGTGTTAGTCTGGTTTAGAGCATGAACATAGCCAGTGTGATTTAAAACATTTTTTGAGACTTTTTTTGAATAGAGAATGTGAGGATTCTAGAGTAAGGTCTGCAGGAAGTACATTCCAGATATTGCCAAGAGAGTTGGCAAACAGAGCATCCCCAGCTGAGTTAGTGGATTTGAATGTTAGAACCAGAAGTCTGTTAGATCATTGAAGTGGCCTGAGGTTATTATAGGGGCTAATGATGTTATTAAGTGCAGGTGTATTTTCAGGGTGGTTAAGGAATTTATTTGCTACTATAAGCTGGTTGAATTTACTAGGGTGGGTGAGATTTGGGTTTTGACAGTGTTGTGTCCTATATGCCGAACCTGTAGCAAATCTAGCAATGTGGTTGTAACAGCAGGATAGTGTGTGAAGATTGGTTTTGTTCAAGTTGGTGAGAAGAGGAGAGGTATAGAGAAGAGAACAGAGTGGGTGAGAACGGGGAATAGCAGTTCTGGCATGAGGAGTGAGGAAAGGTTTGATCTTGTAAAGGGAGACAAGATTTTTATTAATGGTTTTAATAGTTTGCTTGACATGCAAATCAAATTTGAGTTGTCTACTATAACTCCCAGGAGTTTGGTTTGGACATCCAGGGAGATGATAGTGCCATTATTAGATTTTATGGTAAAGGATGGAGCGGAGGACCTTTGAGTGGGGGAGAAAAGAAGCATCTTAGTTTTGTTGCAGTTTAAGATCAGATGGTGATTGGTGAGACAATTTTCAACAGTATTAAAAGTATTCTGGGTTAATGTCAGAAGAGTTGTTGGGGAGGTGGCTGAACATGTCAAGGTGGAATCATCTGCATATTGAATGCAGGTAGCATTAGGGATGATTGAGTAGAGGTCATTAATAAAGATAGCGAAAAGTAGAGGTCCTAGAATAGAGCCCGGGGGACTCCTAGGGTGATGGGTAGATAGCTTAAAGGGCTGCTTGTTGTCTTCCAGACAGGTAAGACTGAAACCATTGGAGAGAAAGGTGGTCTATGGAGAAGGCCTTCAGAGCTTGAATGAGTAATTGGTGGTTAACAATATTGAAATCCTTGGAAAGATCAAGAAAGAGTGCTGAAAATAATATGTTGTTGTGGTTGTGGTTAATAACAGAGAAAGAGAGGAGAGTTGAGGTGGCACTATGGAATGGCCTGAAGCCATGCTGAGAGTCAGCTAGCAGCTTGCTCTGAATAGGATAGTAAAGAAGTGGTTTTTGGACACATTTTTCCATAATTTTAGCTAGTGGTGACAAAATAGCTATAGGTCTGAAGTTTGACAGTTCAATGGAACTACCTCCTTTACGAAGGGGAATAACATGGGATATTTTCCAGCTTGAGGGGATGGTAGCTTCAGAAATAGTTCTATTGATCAAGCTAGAGACAGGGTATGCTATGACGTCTGCAGCTTTTTGCAAATACTCTGCGGGGAGGAAGTCAGCAGCTAGGGTGGATGGCTTTCGCTTCCTGATTAGGGCTTTGATAAGTGGAGTAGGAACAGGTTGAAAGCTAAAGGAGAGTAAAGTACTGGGTATATTAGTCTCTGAATTAGGGGAGATAGGAGTGAGTTGGCTAGCTAGAGACTGGATAGTCTCTGTGAAGAAGCTATAATGTCCATTGCAGATTTATGGTTAGACACAGATGGGGTTGGAGTAGAGGTTTGGCCTGGGTGCAAAAGTTTGTTTAATCCAGCCCAGAACTTTTGAGGTTTGTTGTGATGTTTTTGTTGCAAATTGCAGTAGAAGTCTTTTTTTTTGTCTAGAATGACAGATTTTTTTTGTGTCATTCCTTAGCTGTCGATATTTAAGTTGATCATGCGGGGCTTTTGTTGAGCGCCGAGTGGCCCATGCTTTGTTTCAGAGTATGATTTTAGATTTGATTTCTTTTGAAAGCCATGGTGCAATTTTTGTTTTGGTTCTAACAGAGCGGGCAGAGGCATGAGAATCAAGGATGGCAATTAATTTAGTACTGAAGTGATCTACCACTTCATCCAGTGGAAGTTGTTTTAGAGCTGATCAGTTGCAAGCCTTGAGTTCATTGTGGAAGTTGGGGAGTTTAAAGTTCCTATTGTTTTATAGGTGGGCTGGTGGGGGTTATCTGCCTTGAGCTTAATTATGTATGTAAGAGAGTGGTCACTTATGTTATCAGGCAGAGTCCCTGAGATGACAAGAACCAACTGTATAAAAGATTAACCTGCCAAATGATACCTGCATGCAATACAAAAGCTAGAACTAGACATTTAACAAAAATGCTGTTATACATAAAAGGTGGGAATAATACTCTCTCTCAATATGATTCTTTCTATAATGTATTTAAAATTTAATTGTCTCATAGATAAATACAAAATAGAAAGTGTAGTGAACTATATTAAAAAAATGTAGAGTGCTAATAGCTGTGCTACAGGAGATGCACTTGGAAAGAACTGAACATGTGAATTTGATAAAGAAAGGTTTTCAGGATATTTTTTCAGTGGAATACCTGAAGGAAAAGAACAGCAGTATTTATATTAATTGCAAGAGGAGTTCTAATAGTAATAGATCAGGACAAATGGTAGGTTTGTAGTACTTAGGGACTACTGGCAAGGGAGGAGGATTATGCTGGTATATAGGTTCCTAGGTGTTTACTAGGCTAATGACCACAAGGGCCTTTTTAAGCCTAGCCATGCATCTCAAATCTCTGACAAGTTCTGATACCCGTGAAAAGTGTAAGCATGGGCCTGGGAGATGAACCATTTACAGGTTATCTGTTTGCATTAGAGACATAGGTAACAAACCAGGGATAAATTTTCGTTTCCCCATCCAGTTGTCCAGGTTGCACTTTAATTGGGTTAGGGAGGAACTCTGCTTCACATGGATGAGGAGCCTGTTCCATAGACGGGGTAGTCTCTGGGATACATAACTATCTCTCCAGCAGGTTCTATTTATATCAGAGGCAAGGTTTAAGTCTTCAGAACAGGTAATTCTGATACTGTTTGTTTTGTGGATATGCAGGAGGTCCATCAGAGTGAGGTCTGACAATGCCCTGTATGCCAGGTATGGATCTCCCCTCAAAAGCCTGTAGGAGACAACATACAGGGATAGGGCCTTGAGGTGGTCTGCATAGGACATATAACATATGCCCTGTATTCTTTTAGTGAGGAACCTCTGTGGGTATTCCATTTGTTGGATATGTCTGATTAGGCACATACCAAAGGGGACATTGTAGTCAATGATAGGTCTGATGAATGCCAAATACAGTGGAACAATGACTTGGTTGGACTTAGATGCCATACTTTTGTTTATAGGTTGCACAACATAGAATGATTTCCTCACCACTGTAAACAAATGATGATCAAAGGCTAGATTACTATCTATGTGTGTCTCTAAGTCCCTAACTACTGGGTCAACTCTACGGGGTGTGTTGTCAATATGATAGTTACCAGGGATGGATGACTTCCCAAAGGATACTATTACGCATTTCTTGGCATTTATTTTTAGTCCATGGCTCTGACACCAGTTGTTTACCTGTGTCAACCTCTCCTGGAGAACATCTGTGTCCGTGTGAGATTCAATGACAGCTCCTAATTTGCAATAATCTGCAAATTTAGTCAGCCAGAGACCACTGACATTGGCCTTGACTTCTGAGAAGTAAATGCCAAAAGGGAGTGATCCAAGGACTTATCCCTGAGGGACTCCACTTGTGACTGGCCTCTTTGTAGAGGTGGACTCCCCAATTCTAACTTCCTGGGTCCTATTTGTGAGCTAGTCGGCTATCCACCTTGTGACATACGGCTTTGTACCTAACCTCTTGAGTATGTCAACAGTGCCTGAGTGGGGTATTGTGTCAAATGCTTTGGCCAGGTCATGGTAGGCAGTGTGAATGATTCTGCCCTCATCCACTGCTTTGGTGATCCTCTCAAAGAAGTCCACCAAGTTGAGTAGGCATGATCTGCCCCTGACAAAATCAAACTTGGTTGGGTCTAGTGTCTGGAAGTTTACTATACGTCTAGTGATCATTTCCATGACAACTCTTTCCACGGCTTTACATACAAGACCAGTGAGACTTATGGGTCTATAGTTTCCAGGGTCTGTAGATGGCCCACCTCTGTGCAGAGGAATGACTGTTACTTTTCTCCATTCATGAGGTATGAAGCCTGTTTGGAGGCTACAGTTAAATAGCCATTCCAGAGGCCCTGATAGGTCATGTTTCATGCTATTTAGAACGAATCCTGAGATACTGTCTGGTCCCACTGATGCAGTGTTCTTCATCTTAGAGAGCGCATTAAGGACCTGTTCCCTAGTGATAGCAGGGGGAGTTATATTTGACGATATTTCCTGAGGGAAGCTTGTGGGGGGAGACAGGAGTAAAGTTGGAGCTGAATTTATCAGCCAGGAGGTTTGCTATATCTTCTGGCTCAGTACAGGTGGCTCCATTTACAATGAGCTCTGCACACAATTGTGTATTGCCTTTGAGGTTGTGGACATAGCTAAAGAATGCTTTGCGGTTGTCCTTGGACAGGGAGGCCAAACTTTCCTCAAATTTGGCTTTGGTAAACTTTATTTGTCCTTTCAGTTGTTGCTTAGTTTGATGAGAGTGCTTTTATCCTGCTGGGTGCTGCACCATCTAATTTTTGCCATGATTTTCTTCTTCCTGTTATACACCCAACTGATTTGTGATTCCACCAGGGTGGCTTGTTTTTTGAGTTAATTCTGTACTTCTTCCTGGTGGGTACAGCTGCCTCTATGCAGCCACTAACATGCTTGTACAGCGTTTCTGTGAACAGTTCTGAATAGGCAGAAGTGTTCTCAGGATTTATGGGGGCTTGAAATTTTGCCAGGTTCTCACTTAGTAGCAAGAGGTCAGCCTTAGAATAGTTCCTGAATATTCCTGGTTTAACTGGGGGTCCAGATTTTATTTTTACTTCAAAGGAGACCATTTTGTGGTCTGACCTTACTAGGGAAGGCATTACAGAGGGGGTGTGGAGCAGTCTGCCATATTAGTGACGACCAGATCCAGTATGGTTGCACCCCTGATTGGTGTATTGATTATCTTGGTCCAGGGAGTTTGTGTTTACAAAATCCAGGAATCTCTGTGCATGTACGTTTGATGTTGTATAGGATTCCCATCATAGGGTAATTAAAGTCACCCGTGAATATGGTATTGGGTTAGATGGTTATTGTTTCTAATAAGTTTAAATTTATGGTAAGGGTTTCCTGGGTCATGCAGGGGGACCTATAGCTTGCAATGAAGTGGTATTGGATTTTACCTATGGTGATTTGAACATGGAGCAGCTCAAGTGCATTGCCCTGTTTGACTAGCCTTGAAGTACATTTATTTCTGATGTAAATAGAGACACCTCCACCTTTAGTCCAAGCCTGTGAAGCAGCTGGTCTAAATGTGTGGAAGGCATTATAACCTTGCACTGTTGGTGTGCTCTCCGCAGCTTTAAACCATGTCTCAGTGATGCACTGACATCAGCATTTTCTAGGGTAAAGAGAGCTTTTAGGGAGGAGTGGAGTTTTTTTTAGGTTCCTGCCATTGAGCAGTAATACCTTTAGATTTTCTTGGTTTTGATTTGCTATGTTGGAAGAACTTTCAGTTTGGCATTGCCTAAAAAAGGTACTATGGGGGAAGACAATATTTGAGCTAATATTCAAAAGCCTACAGGGCAAAAGTGGAGACTATCCCTGGCAAAGCAGCATGGTCTGTTGACCATCTCCTTCCATGCTGACAAATATTGCACCCCATTAGAATGACACCAGAAACTAAGCCAATTATTAAAGTCAATCATCTTTTGTTCATATTGTGGCATCATCCTTGAAGAAGGTAAAATGCTGTTCAAAGCTAGACTCATATCAGCATGAGACATATGTTTATATTCCACCAAAAACTGCTACAATGGCACTAACAAAAATTCTAGGAGAAATAATCAGCTTTCAGGAAGGCAAGTACAGTTGTGTACCTACCATAAATGTAGATGTTAGAGTGTATTCACTGTTGCAGTCATTACAACTGGGTTATCCTGCTGGCAGGCTACCCGCAGTCGGCCTGAGTTCCAAAGTCTAGGTCCGGCGTTGGTTGCTGTCACCTCCTCCCGGACGTCAGTGCGCCAGGGGTATAAAAGATGCAGCCGACGCCATTTTCTTCAGTTTTTCTTGCCCCAGATGTCAGGTGCCCCTAAAATGGTAGGCTAAATTATGCCAATAAGCATGCATACACAGAAAACAACTTTTCCTTCATCTACAAGCAAATACACCCCATATGTTGTATAGAATAGAGAAGTACAGATAACTCCCAGCAAAGGAAAAGAGGGATGGTGGGAGGGTAACCTGGACTGCAACAAAAAATACACTCGAACATCTACATTTATGGTAGGTACACAACTGCACTATGTTCATCATGATTCACTGTTGCAGTCATTACAATTGGGTTGAATCCCAAAGCTAAGGTTGGGAAGTACAGATAACTCCCAGCAAAGGAAAAGGGGGATGGTGGGAGGGTAACCTGGACTGCAACAAAAAATACACTCAAACATCTACATTTATGGTAGGTACACAACTGCACTATGTTCATCATGATTCACTGTTGCAGTCATTACAATTGGGTTGAATCCCAAAGCTAAGGTTGGGAGGCTGGTGCTAAATAGGGTTAGGAGAGGCTATGAGGCCCTGCAGAACTGCAGTGGCAAAGCCTGCCCTGGATTTAGAGTAGAGAGGTAAGTGATAGTGCTTTGTAAAAGTGTGCACTGAACTCCCAAGTTGCAGATTCTAAGATGTCTTTGGTTGGTACTCCTCTGGGGAAGGCTGCTGAAGTGGCTGCTGCTCTGGTTGAATGTGGCCTAATGCCCTTAGGCACTGATTTGCCATGCTGTGAATAGCAGAAACGAATGCAGTGGCCTATCCACTTTGAAATAGTCTGCTTTGAGATGGGCTTTCCTTGAGATCCTGCAGCATATGCCACTAGAAGTTGTTCAGTCTATGCCACTAGAAGTTGTTCAGTCTTTCTGAAAGCTTCGGTTCTGTTTAAGTAGAAGCGTAGCTGCCTGTGAATGTCCAAAAAATGCAGAAGTCTCTCACCCTTATTCTGTGGGTTTGAATAAAAGGTAGGCAAATGAATTGTTTGGTTAAGGGCCACACTGGACACTACCTTAGGCATAAATGTAGGGTTTGTCCTCAGAGAAACCCTGTCAGGATGGAAAATGATAAAAGGTTACACAGCCATGAGTGCCTGTAACTCTGAGACTCGTCTAGCGGAGGATATTGCAAGGAGCAGAGCTGTTTTCCAGGATAAGAATTTTATATCAGCTGCAGAGGCTGACTCAGACGGAGGCAATGTGAGTTTTTCCAAGACATAGTTGAGGTCCCATGCAGGTATTGGTGCTCTCCTTGGAGGTCTTATGTTTTTGGCCCCACTGAGGTACTGCCTTAGTAATGGATGAGAAAAAGTAGGTGGTTCTGTATTGTAATGAGGTGAAATGGCAGAGGCATGAATTTTAATTGATGAAAAGGAAAGGCCTTTATCCAGCATCTCAGTTAAGTATTGCAAAATCTGAGGAATATTTGGAACAGTCGTATCAATACCTTGTGCCTGGTTCTAAGCACAGAATCTCTTCCATTTTTCTACATAAGATTTTCTGGTGCTAGGCCTCCTGGCCTCCAAAACAACATCAATCACCGCTTTAGAGAGAGGTGTGTCTTGAATGGCTACATTATCCACCATACTGCCAGATTTAAGGTCCTGAGATGGCTGTGCAGTATCTGACTGTCTTGTTGGGTCAATAAGTGAGGAATGTGAGGTAATGTCCAAGCTGGGCATTGAGACAAGCCCTTTAGGATTGGGTACCAGTGCTGGCGGGGCCAGTCTGGGGCAATCAGTATCATTTTTGGCTTCTCTTGTCTGACCTTGAGGTGTACCTTGGGGAGGAGAGGCAGAGGAGGAAAGGCATATACGGTTAGGTTTTTCCAGCTGAAAGATAGAGCATCCACTTTCCATGCTTGCTTGTGATAAGTCCTTGTGCAGAATTTCTGTAGTTGGCAGTTGTGAGGGGAGGCAAATAGGTCCATGTCCGGGCATCCCCAGTTCTGAAGACTTGTGGATCCAATTTCCACTCGTGCGGATCCATTACGTTTCTGCTTAGTCCATCTGCCAGAGTATTTCTCTTTCTTGGCAGGAATTGTGCTTGCAGATGTACTTGGTAAGTCAATGCTGTGTCCCACAAGTTCATGGCTAGTCTGCAGATGGGGTATGAATGTGTGCCTCCCTGCTTGTTTATGTACATGACTGTAGTATTGTCCGTCTTTATCAGTAGTAGTCCTGGATGAAGTAGATCCTTGAAGGCTGTCAGGGCATTTTTGAACAGCTAGCATCTCTTTTCGATCGATATGTAGATGCATTTGACTTGCGGACCATATGCCCTGAATACATCTTCCTGCCATATGTGCCCCCCAGGCATAATCTGATGCATCTGTTGTCAATGTCTGCCTGGCTGTGGGCAAGGTGAATGGCTGTCCCGTGTTGTGGTGACAGGCCTTTGCCCACCATCGAAACTCCTGTTGCAGGTAGGGAATGAGGGTAATTATTGTTTCCAGGCTGTGGCAATGTTTGAATCCAAACACTTTTTAGATACCACTGAAGTTTCCTCATATGCAGACTTGCATATGGAATTAGCAGAATGCAGGATGCCATGAAGCCCAAAGCCTGCAGAATTTTTCTTGGAGATAAGTAGTCGGTTGTCTGTGTTTGTCTGGCGTGAGATAAGCCATCTGGGCAGTTGTATTTAAGCTTGCACCCAGGAATATTATCTCGAGAGGGTACGAGTTTTGATTTCTTTTTGTTTACTGTATACTTTTAGTCCTGTTAGTAATCTTTTTACAAATGCCAGATGCTGTAGTAGAATGTCCTTGTTCTCTGCTTGAATAAGGCTGTCATCCAAGTAAGGATATATCTGTATTCCTCTTTGTCTGCAAAATGCAATTAATGGTGCCAGGCATTTTGTGAAGACCCTGGGCGCAGTAGATAAGCCAAAGGGCAGTGCAGAGAATTGGTAGTGCATTGAGCCAGCTATAAATCTATAGGTATCTTCTGCATGACTGTCTGATTGGGACATGCAGGTATGCCTTTTTTTGGTCTACAGTCACAAGCCAAGCCTTCTTGCCCAGCATGGGCAGAAGCTGCTGCAGAGTTAACATTTTGAATTTTAGAATATCCAAAAATGTGTTTAGGATAGACAGGTCCAGTATTGGTCTCCAGGCTTTGTCCTTTCTGGGCTCCAAGAATAGCCTTGTGTAAAATCCTAGTCCCTGCTCTTGTTGTGGTACTTGCTGAATGGCCCTCATGTCAATGAGGGATGAAACTTGTTTTTGTGCCTCTGCCCACTGATTGCGTGGCAGGTCTGACATACCGTTTGGCCTTGGCAGGGTGTGAAAGTAGAAGCTGTATCCTTGTGATACGATATTTACGACCCATTTGTCCTGGGTGATCATGCGCCAACTTTGTAAAAAAAGTGCTAGTTTTCCCCCCAAAGGAGCTGCCAGAAGATAAGTGCTTGGTGCTGGCAGGGGAAAGTCATTGAGACTGTTTCCTGTATGGCTGTGATTTTTCCTCTTCGCTTTTGGAGGTAGAAGCACCCCATTGTTTAGGCCTGTATGAGCCTTGGGGCTGTGATCTGCCTCTGGGGCGTCTGTATCAGCCTCTTTGTGGCCTGTCTGACACTGGAGAGGACCAATTCTTTGTAGGCCAGTTCCTGCTAAATCTGGGAGGCTGTATCTGTAAGAAATCCTTGACTGTTTGCATAGATTTAGCTTTGTCCTCCATTTTCTTCAACACCTCTTCTGCTTTAACACCAAACAAGGTATGCTGTAATGGAGCATCTAATAGTTTTGCTTTAACATGATCGGGCAGATTCTGTTCTTTTAACCGAGCATGCCTCCTAATGACAGAACCCGTAACAGCGGCCCTGCAGGAGGCCTCTAGAGAATCAAAACCACATTGCAAAGTATGCTTTCCCACTTGTTCAGCTGCATGTAATAAATCCTGCATTTCTTTGTTTTCTGCACATTCTGAATTTGTCAACATTTTCTGTTTAAGCAGTGACATAAGATATTGCTGATATTTAAGCATATGAAACTGACAATTTAAAGCTCTTACAGCCAAGGTAGCAGAAGTACAAATCTTTTTTCCCCATCTGTCCAGGCTCTTGAATCCCTATCAGAGGTGATAGGGTTTTTTACAGTGGAAGCCTTGACCCCTTTGGGACCCTGAGAGAGAATTTCTGGGTCAGCAGCAGGGTTTTTATAAAGAAATTTATGTGACTCATTAACCCTGTAGTATCTGTCTGGCTTAACAGGAGTTTGTGATAAAGAGTCAGGAGACAGACCGGACTCTGAAAATACATCATCTACAATGTCTAAAACAGGAGGAATAGCAAGGGGCCTGTGCTGAGGTAGTAAAAGGAAGTCTCTGAGCCTTTTCTTGGATTCTGAGTAATCTTGGCTCTCCCAGTGGAAATGCTCCCTCATAGTATGCAGGGTCTCCCCAAAATAATAATCCTCAGCAGGAGAGGCTGAAGGGATAGATTCTTCAGCATGAGAATCCTCATAGGGAGGAAGAGAATATTCCTGTTCAGAAGATGAATCAAAGGAAATGGAAACCTGATCTGAATATTCATATTCTATCTCTTGCCTAGGCCTCTTATCAGGAGGGGGATGGGAACCCCTGATCAAAGTAATTGGGGCTTCGGCCATTTTAAGCATCTGATTTTTAGGCATGGAGGCCTGTCCAGGAGAATGGTGTACTTGTTTCTTTGTCTTTAGAGCTGCTTTAGTCTTTGCCTTTGAAGCTGAAGTTGGTTTCACATATAACTGTGTAGGCCTGAAAACACCCTCAGAAGCAGATGCCTGCTCAGCGGCTCCGGACCCATCTGAGGGAATAGTTTCCGAGTGTCCAATACCTTGAGTTTCCAGCGGCCTAGTCAGCTCTACATGGGAGTCGGAAGCAGCCTGTGGCTCTGAGGTAGCGGGCATCAGGGGCTGCAAAAGCACTTCACTGAGAACCGGTGACAGGCCTAGCAGAAGCCTCGTCGGTTTTGGACCTTGGATGCCTGTCCTTTTCTTTTTCTTTACGCTTTTTATAAACTTTGGTAGTCGGCTGTTCCGACAGCATTATATATAATTAAATCTTCTGCCAAAATAATGAAATGCAAAATCGTACCGACGCTTAATAGCGAGTTGGTTAAATCTAGCATAAAACCGACAACTAGCAACGTCGTGGTCAGGGTCTAGGCAAGGAATACAGTAAGAATGAAAATCCTTATGAGGTATTTGCTTCCCACAAGAAATACAATTATTAACTTTTTCTGACATCAGTCGGGAGCAAGAAAAAAGTTTCCCCAATGGGGTACTTAGCTTTAATGAAGACTTCTGAGATTTTCAAATTCGAATTTCAGATCTGGAGTTGGCCGACCGGCACTTGCGAACTGCTTTTGCTTCGGGCACCGCACAACAAGAAAGACTGAAGCAAATGGCGTCGGCTGCATCTTTTATATCCCTGGCGCACTGATGCCAGGGAGGAGGCGATAGCAACCGACGCCAGACCTAGACTTTGGAACTCAGGCAGACTGCGGGTAGCCTGCCAGCAGGATAACCCAATTGTAATGACTGCAACAATGAAACACAATGAACATTATTACTTATACGCAGGGACTGGAATTTTATTTACAACAGTGAAAATGTGTCGGGGGGGCCCAGAAAAAGAAATATAAAGAAGGAGGGTAAATTGTTAAAGATATTTATGAAAATATTTGCCATGGAAGATGTGAATTCAGTACTAGGATTTCAGAGTGAATTTATATATTATTCCCCAATAATATATAAATTCACTCTGAATTCCTAGTACTGAATTCATATATTATTCCCCAAGTTCCGCGGTGGCGCAGCGGTGGCATTGTTGCCTCACAGCAAGAGGTTCTCCCGTTCGATTCTTGGCTTGGGTTGGGAGTGCCTTCTGTGTGGAGTCTGCATTTCCTCCCCGTGGTCGAGTGGGCATTTGAAAGACATGCGCTGAATGGGTGTGCCTTCGTTGAAGGTTGGGCATTGAGCCGGCAACTCGACACCATAAAAACCAACTGCCAATCATTAGCGGACCAGAGTTCCGCTGTGGCGACCCCTAACTGGGAAAAGACAAACAACAAAAAACATTCCCCAAGATGCAAAATCTGGGCTAGGCCAGACAGAATTTACATTTCACAGGAACATGTGCATCTTTTATTTTTATTTATTTACATTTGTTAACTGGGAAAGTCCGACTGGGCAAAGGTCATTTTTCAGCAGAGGCCTGGAGAGAAAAGCTTCCCATTACTAAGCATAGAATACAAATACTAGTAAAACTATAGAATACAAATACCTTAGGTTTTGACAATAATAAAAAAATAGAGGATTGGATGGCTTGTAACAGAGTCATAGATGTTGGGTAACTCAGTGAATATTACACACTAGACAGTAATGGCAATACAAAAGTAAAAGTCCATAGGTTTTGACCACTTTTCAAAATCCAAGGATTCAGATGTTTTTTTTTTTTTTTTTTTTTAAGAATGAGCCTTGGATGTTAAGTAACACAATTAAATGGATACATCAGTTACAATTTCTGCGATTTGAATCCTTAATATGGTTGACAATGTTAGCCTGAGTCAATAAAAAGTGAAGACCAGAAGGAAATTAGTATTGTTAGTGTTTGCGAAGAGAAGGGAAGAGACTGGAGATCTGCTATTGAGATTATTAGATTGTAATTGTGGTTGGGGTAAGAGTTGAGTAGATACAATAGTTTTGGGTGAATTATCCGGGACTGAAGCAGGGGCATAGCCATGAGTTTACTAGCTAGGCTCTTAGAGTTTTGCTCAGCTAACATTGGGTAAGACAGCGATTCAGGTTGTAGCCTGTTACAGGTCCCCAACCATGTCCTAAGACACTCAGTCCACATTCCTAAGCACCCTGGAGAATATTAGGGTCCAACCTAACACTCTCATACTGGGTGACTTCAACTACCCCTCCATTAACTGGGAAAACTACTTATGTACCAATAAACTTGCCCAACGTTTCCTGGAATTCATTAATTTCAATGCCCAGGACCAGCTCGATCTTAACCACATTAGCGGTAGCAACATCCTTGATCTGGTCATTGCTAACATGGGTGACCATTGCTCTACACCAATAGTCAACTCCTCCCTGGTTAGATCCAACCACAAATTAATCACCTTGGAAATCCACATCCCACCCACCATCCTACCCCCTCACAAAGGTAACCACCATGAAAAACTTCTCCAAAGCTAACTTTGGGCTCCTAAAGACAGAGGTGGCTAACGTCACGGCACCCATGCAAATGCAGAATAGTTGCATGACCACCGAATCATACACCAATGCACTGTATGAACATGTACACAAATGCATGGATCTTGCCATACCCAATAGAACCAAGATGCTCTCCCCTCCAAAAAAAGGAAGCCAATCCGGTGGTCCCCTGTCATAAACAAACTCTACAACAGAAGGAGGAAACTGATGCGGAATAAGGTGAAGTCCCAAGACTGGAAAAACTCCCTTATTAGCCTCAACAAAAAGTTGAGATCCCTCATTAAATCCTCTAAAGCTAGCTATGAAAACAGAATTGCAGCAGATAGTAATAGTAAAGACAACCACAAGGCCTTCTATAGTTATGTAAAGAATCTCCACGGCAATACCCAGACTTGATCTGAGCTACTGCACAATGGTACCTCCTATACCGAGCCAACAGATATTGCCAATATACTGGCCAACAGATTCAGTGCCAACTTTACCTCTCCCCGCCAAAGGACCAATCACAATACCAGTAGATTGCCAGGCACTCAGTATTACTGCTGCACAGGCTAAAACAGCACTGTCCAAGGCCAAGAATACAGCTTCGATGAGACCTGGCAATATCCCTGGCTGTGTTCTACATGAACTACAGACTGAACTGGCACCTCACCTGTGTGCCCTGTTCAATCACAGCCTCACCTCAGGCTTTATCCCTACCAAATGGCACACTGCTGTAGTCATCCCTCTCCACAAAGGACGAGTGACTACAGACCCTGGGAACTATCACCCCATTAGCCTGACAAGTCTGATATGCAAAACTATGGAACGCATCATCATGGACCCAATAAACAAGGATATAGGGAATCTCCAAACTCTGGATCCCACACAATTTGGTTTTGTGAAGGGTAGATCATGCCTGCTCAACTTGGTCGACTTCTATGAGTTAGTCACCAGAGCTGTGGATGAAGGCAAGGTGGTTCATACACGAACTTCAGAATGAACTGGCTCCCCACTTAAGCACCATGTTCAATAATAGCCTTGCATCAGGCTTTGTGCCCACTGAATGGCACACAGCAACAGTTATCCCACTCCACAAAAGGGGAGCCACCACTGATCCCAGGAACTATCGACCTATTAGCCTGATGAGCCTGGTCTGCAAGGCCATGAACGTATTATCATGGAACTCAAACAAAGACATTGGGAACCTCCAAACTCTGGACCCCACCCAGTTTGGGTTTGTGAAAGGCAGATCTTGCCTCCTGAACCTGATCGACTTCTTTGAGGCAGTCACCAAAGCCGTGGATGAGGGTAAGGTGGTTCACGCAGCCTATCTTGACCTCGCCAAGGCTTTTGACACCATCCCCCATTCTGGAATTATAGCTAAACTCACTAAACTAGGTATAAATCCCTACGTCACAAGATGGGTTGCCAACTGGCTCACTGACAGAACCCACACTGTAAAAGTTGCAGACTCCAAATCTGACCTCAAAGCAGTGACAAGTGGAGTACCACAGGGTTCCGTCCTGGGACCTCTCCTGTTTGGCATCTACTTCTCTGAAGTACAGGCTAACACAGAAGGCCTCTGGCTAATGAAGTTCGCAGATGACTGCAAACTAGGAGCCATAGTCAAGTCCCCAAATGATGTGGACATCCTACAGAAGGGCCTCACTGAGACAGATGCCTGGTGTCAGAGCCATGGCCTCAAGCTCAATGCCAAAACGTGAAGCGTCATCCCCTTTGGTAAAAATTCTGTACCCATGAACTACCACATAGGCAGCAATCTACTTAACACTGAATGCGTGATAAGAGACCTTGGGACCTAGGTGGACAGCAGCCTCTCCTTTGATAGTCACATCACCACAGTAGTCAGGAAGTCCTTCTACGTGGCACACCTCATCATAAAAGGGTTCTCATCCAGGAAAAAAGAGGTCATTGTTCCCCTCTACTAGTCACTCATTAGACCCATCATAGAGTACAACGCCCCTTTTGGAATGTACCTCACAAGACATCTGCAGCAGCTGGAAAGGCCACAGAAGTACCTCACAAAGAGGATTACTGGCCTCAAACAAATGCCCTACACTGACCGCCTCAAAAAACTCCAGCTTTACTCCATAGCATACCGCCTACTCCAAGGTGATCTCTGCCTAACATATAAAGCTATGTCAAACCCATAGCTGTTGGACATGCTACGCCTAAAGAAATCCCAATCCCTCCGAGCTACATGCTCTGGGGACCTAAACCTTGTCACCACAATAAACAGGACACGCCGGAGGGATAGATTCCTGTCCCAGAGACTTCCTATACTCTGGAACAAGCTACCCATCTATGTCAATCAAAGTTCTTCATTAGCACTCTTCAAGACAAATCTTGATGAGTGGATGGGAAATAGGAAATACACCCCAGGGATCACTTCTGTGTCTCTGCTGGACAGTGGCACAGGAAAATAACTCTCTTGGGTGGCGTAAGCTATGGAACCTTGCTGGATGGGCTTACATAGGCCCTTAGGCAGATAGCCTAGTACCTACCTATGAATTTATGAACCTCTCTTTTGACCACCACACTGCCACTGTGGTCAGAAAGTCCTTCTCATTACTAAGGGTTTTGCATCCAGGAAGAAAGAGATCATTGTCTCCCTCTACTCTTCCCTCATTAGGCCACTCATCGAGTACAATGCCCCATTTGGGATGTACCTCACTAAACACCTGCAAAAATTGGAGAGGCCACAAAAGTACCTCACAAAGAGGATCCCAGGCCTTAAACACTTGTCCTATATGGATAGACTCATAAAACTCCAACTCTTCTCTGTTGCATATCGCCTACTTACAGGCAAACTCTGCTTGACTTACAAAGCCATGTCTGACCCAGCTCTGTTAGAAATGCTACATCTAAGGAAATCCCAAACCCTCTGCACCACATGGTCCAGAGATCTCTACCTCAATCAACAGAACATGCTGGAGGGACAGGTTCATAACCCAGACTGCGCATGCTATGGAATAGACTTCCCATACATGTCAAACAGACCACCTCACTGGCCTTCAACAGAAATCTTGATGAGTGGTTGGGAAATAGAAAATTTGCCCCAGGGATCACTCCAGTGGCTCTACTCGACAGAAGCACTGGAAACTAAAGTCGGGTGGCACAATGCCAGGGTAATCCTATGGGCTAGGCTTGTAAAGGCTCCAGGGACATTAGCCTAGTACACACCTATGAAGCTATGAACTGGGGTAAGGAGAGCTGGGATACTACATTGTTGGGTAGTGTGTTCCATATTTTGGTTATGCAGTTAGAGAAAAGCAATTCACCAGCTGTGTTAGTAGCTTTTGTGGTCTGTAATAGTAGTTTATTGCATGAGCGATGGGGCCTGTTACGTGAGAGTGGGAGTAGATTTTGTAGAGCCAGCGTTTTATCAGGTTGATGCAAGATTTTGTGTGCAAAAGTGAGTTGCTTATAGAGGAGGAGGTTGGGAAGTCTGAGCCAGTTCAGTTGTTTCAGAGCTGAACAATGATGGGACATGAAAAGGGCATCAGAGGCAAATGTTGCTATTTTGTTATAGCAAGAGTCAAGTTTTGCTATTTCAGACTTTCTGATATTTTTGAGAATTGAGGAGGCATAAAGGAGGGTGGATATAAGGTGTATGTGTGCAATAGTAGACTTAGCTTGGTTAGTGAAGAAATGTTTATTTCTGTAGAGCATTCCCAGTTTTTTTATGTACTTTTTTATTGTCTGAGAAATGTGAATGTCAAATTTCATGGTGCAATCAATTTCAACCCCAAGAAGTTTAGTGTGGGTAACAGGGGTGATGGTGGTTTTATTTGTGGAAATAATGTAAAAGGTGGGTTCAAAGGAGGGAATCTAGATGGGTGGAACAGGAAAAGTTTAGTCTCGTTAGGATTTAAAATTAGCTTGGCATTAGTCGGCCATGTTTCAACTGACAGAAAGGATTCTTGTGTAATAGTATGGAGCTCTTGTGGGGTTGGTGCAGCACAGATTAAAGTGGTGTCATCTGTGTACTGGATAATTGAGGGATGAAAAGAGGATGTATGGAGATTGTTGGTATAGAGTGAGAATAATAGGGGCCCAAGTATGGAGTCCTGGGGGACACCTAGTGGAGAAGTGGAGAGAGGTCATTCTACCATTGCACAGCCTGTTGTTGGCCAGATGTGTAGTTTTGAAACCAAGATATAGAGGACTGACTGAGACTGAACTCGGACAGAGTTTTAATTAACTTACTGTGACAGACCATATCAAAGGCTTTTGAGAGATCCAGAAAGATGGCCGATACAAATTTCCTGTTGTTTCTGTGGTGATTCACTATATTAGAGAAAGACATTAGAGCAGTAGTGGTGCTATGGGAGGGTCGAAAGCTGTGCTGGGTGTTAGACATAAGCTTGTGTGTGTGTGTAAGTGGTCCCTGATTTGCTTGTGAACACATCTTTCTAGGATTTTGGATAGAGGGGATAGTATTGCTATAGATCGGTAATTAGTAAATTCTGTTGAATTTCCCCCTTTGTGTAGTGGTAGAATATGGGAGATTTTCCACATTTCAGGGATGGTATTTTCAAATAATGATCTATTGATGAGGATGGTTACAGGGTACGCTATTGCACTGGCAGCAATTTTTAGAAATTCAACTGGGAGCTCATCTTTGGCTAGTGTTGTAGTTTTTAGTTTTTTAAGCATTTTTTTTTATGATGTTAGTAGAGACTGGTTGGAATGTGAAGGTGCTGTCGTTGACTTTAGTTGTAGGTGGTATGGGGGTGAGGGGGGAAACTTGGGAATTATTACATGATTTGGGTGGGTCTGTGGAGGTGGTGGGGTTTCGGAGGCTAGAGAGGGCTAGGATACTTTCGGTAAAATATTTATTGAATTGTGAAGCTATAGTATCTGTAGTATTATTGGTAGATGGGGCAGGTAAAGTGGATTTTCCTGTTAGAAGGATGTTATTAATAGCTGTCCAAAACTTCTGAGGATTGTTGTTGTATCACAGTTGGACATTGTGGTAGTAATTGGCTTTATCTTGTTTAACTGATTTTTTTTTAACTTTATTACGGAGCTCTAGATATGATGGTTTAGCTGCTTGGGACTTGGTTTTATGCCACTGGACCTAGGCTTTGTCCCTAGTTATCATTATTGACCTAGTTTCCTTACTTAGCCATGAGGCAATCTTTGATTTGATTCTAATAGTTCTGGAAGGTGCATGGGTGTTCAAGATGTCTAAGAATGTGGAGTTAAAGAAGTTGACTGCTTCTTCTAATGGAAGTAGTTGAAGAGGTGACCAGTTACAGCTATTTAATGCTCACAGGAAGTTGGTGGGACTGAAGTTTTTTCTATTTCTTATATGACAGTGAACTGTTGTTTTGTTATGTTGCAACCAGTGCCTTACTAAAAAGGTGGGATAATGATCGCTTAGGATGTCTGGCAGACAACCAGATTGGAGGTGGAGAGCAGGTTGATTGATTAGTATCCAGTCAAGGATTGATTGTTTGTTTGTTGGATGACTTATCTATTCTTGTAGGGGTATGGCTAACTTGAGTAAATCCATAGAGATTGATGAAGTTTGTGGGGTATTGTGAGGAGCAGGATTATCAATCGATAATAAAATCACCCATAATTATAGTTTCATGTGGTATTGAGTTTGATGCCCAATGTATTAAGTATTCTAGGATGGTAATATTATTACCAGGAGGGATGTAGCAACCTAATATGTAAAGGTGTTTTTTGAGGTCGATTTCTAGTTTAGTAAGTAGTATTTCAGCTGTGTCAAAGTTGGGAGTGGACAAATCTAGAGAGACTATTTTTGGGTGGTTTTTGAATAATATTGCTACCCCACCTCCTTTTCTGGCAGTTCTGTCTTTTCGCAAAATATTATATCCAGGAGGTAGGATTTCATTGCTACTGATGTTTGGTTTTAACCATGTTTCAGTGAGTACAATTATATCTGGAAAGTACAGGGAAATGTTGGCATGCAAATCATGTACCTTATTTATGATGCTCCTAGTATTTATACCGAGGAATAGTAGGTTTGACTTATTACACTGGGTTAATAGGGTAGCAAGGGATTGGGGAGGAGTAGGGTTAGGGTTGTGTTGCTTAGCAGTAGCAGGTCAATCTTGATATGCACCCAATAACTATTTCAGATTATGCGCCAATAATAACTAAAATAAAAATACAGGGTAATGAAATAAATGAGACACTGGCGCTTTCACATCTATCTGTTGAAAAGAGAGGAATTTAAGGAATGGGCAGTGGAAATTATTCAGGACCTACTGAATAAGATAGAAATTTCTTCAGAGTATAAAATTAGGGAGTGGAAAAAAATAAAGTGGAGTTTAAAAATAGGGTGTAAATAAAAGAAAGGGAGATACGATTAAGAAGTAACAAGAATTGTTTAGAGGGACGAACAAATTTTGAAGTATTGCTAAATAAGAGGAATCTCAGAGAAAAGAAGAGAAGTGACTACAGAATGTTTAACAGAAAATAAGGCATTGCCTCAATAATATGCATGTGTTTAGAAAGATTGCTATTAAGCAACTGTTTTTGATAATAACTCTACAGCACAAAAACTTTTATCACAATGACTCAAGCAGCAGAATATAGAAAGGGCCGTCACCAAGCTTAGGGAGTCTATAACAAGGAAGATAACATGAGATCCAGGAGAATTATAAGAAATATTTTGGAAATTCTATTAAAGTCTGTATAAAGCAGAGAAATATGGAAATCAAGAAAAGGTACAAATGGAAATATTTATGGGAAAATTAAATATGCCAAGGTTAGAGGTAAAGGAGACTCAATTACTAACAGGATAGGAGAAGATGAGAAAACAATGGTGATGTGTAGATTATATATATATATATATATATATATATATATATATATATATATATATAAAATATATATATATATATATATATATATATATATATATATATATCTGGATCTACTTCATTACAACGACAGCCCACTTCACTGAAACCAAAAACAACAAGACCACATCAACGAACATTCACAACAATGAAACCCAAAACCACGAAACACCAACACAAACATCACAAACACAGACACACACACACACACACCAACCCCAAAGTACCCAACACACAATACTACAAACCATATAGGCAGGCGGGCAAGCCCCCGTGCACCCCCACACCCCCTTCTTTATTATTCAAACTCCGAGATCGCACAGACACACAAGGCACACTCACACCCACACATTACATTCCCAAGCAAACACACACCGCACACACTTACACACACTACTACCCCTTCAAACAGATAATTACACATATATACTTACAGGCATCGGAACACCAGAAGCGCTAAACGCAGTCCCATATCATCGGGATTTTAAATTTCGCGCTTCTGGGGTTTTAAATTTCGCGCTTCTGGGGTTTTGATGTTCTACAGTGTCGAACATCTGGTCCCAATCTTCCAGGTTTCGTTCATAAAACAATCCACAGGAAAGCCCCCAGGAATAGATTGTATCCCTGTAGAAGTCTGGAAGCAAGGAAGGAAAAAACTGATAAAGATCTGGAAGGTTTTGTTTAACAGTATTTTAAGAGGAGGAGAAGTACCAGCATCCTGGAAGAAAGTGGTGACAGCCGTAATACATAAAGACGGTAAAGATCCATCAGATGCAGCTTCATACAGACCCATTTTAATACTAAACGATGATTATAAAGTGTCTTATGTCTATAATGGCTAAAAGAATGGCAAAAGTGATGTCAAAATTGATAGATAAGGACTGATGTGGTTTTGAGGAAGGAAGGCAAACATTTGACAACATGAACAGAATACTGATGATCCAGAAAGAAGTACAATGTAAAAAAAAAATATGACTGTTGTTGGTGGGGCTTGATGCAGCAAAAGCATTTGACAGAGTAAGCTGAAACTTTATGAGCAAAGCAATGGAAACATTTAAATTCCCTGATAAAATTATAAAGTTGATTAGGAGTATATATATATATATATATATATATATATATATATATATATATATATATATATATATATATATGAAGGATCTGAAGTGAAAATTAAAGTGGGCAGGGTCCTCTCTGATAATCTTTGCTTCAGCAGAGGAACCAGGCAGGGGTGTCCTCTCTCCCCTTTTTTATTTGCACTGTATTTGGAACCATTGGCAAAGAAAATAAAGGACTCAGAAATTCAAGGATATAATTGGTATGGTAGTCAAGAAAAGCTGGCTCTGTTTGCAGATAGCATTTTTTTTATACCTGACAAAACCAGAACAGGACATTACAATCCTGTGGAACATATTGAGACAGTTTCAAACCTTTTCCGGATACAAAAGTAATGAAGCTAAAACAAAATCAATAGCAGTAATTTATGCACTCACATATGAATTGGTTCAGCAATACCCATATTTATGGGGACATGATAAAATGAAGCATTTAGGAGTATGTATTAAAATGATACCAGTGTGCCAGCTAAGGATGTGTGTGAAGAGTCTAAACAAAAGATAATACAAAAACTGAGGAAAATGGAAGCTGTGTTATATGGATATTGATAGTAAGATACAAACAAACAGTTAAAATGTTTTTAGTCCCTTTAATCTTATACACTGGTTAGGCAGAGTTTTATCAACCAGAGCAGAAGTTGTGGATAGCAATTAATAAAGAGCTGAAGGATTTTAGCAAGCATTTTATTTATATGGCAAGAGTTAAGTGGGATAAGCTTATTCTTCCAATATTACAGAGCGGACTGCAATTATCCCAGCTGAAAGGGTATTTCAGAGCAACACAGTTAAGGCTCCTGTACATAATACAGACAGAAAACTATAATTCAAAGTGGAAAGAGATTATGATGAAATGGGAAGAAGCTGAAGTAACAGGGAGGGATTGGGATTTTGGATGCAGACCTTTAAGGAGAACAACAATAATCATACAGAATATTATTATATTCATAAAGTAGCAGAAGGTCTTCTACGAACTAAGCCAACACAGGAATGGAGAAAAGAGATTCTGCTGATAGGTATGACTGCAATTAGGGATACAGACAATAGGCAAGGGGGGGGGGGATGTACTGAAGAAAACTGGCAGAGGAACCAAGGTACTGGGAGTAAATAAGAAGAGAAGGAAAGGCAATAGCAGGGAAAGATGCAAAGAACTTATTTGGACTGCAGGCTAGAGATTGCCTTCCATATCAAGGACTGATATCAGAGTATAGGCAAAGAGAACGAAATATGGGGTCCTAAATTAAAGACCAGCACTGGTAGAGTTTTAAGTAGAATCTAGAACAGAAGTTTCTATTAAGAAAGGAATAATTAGTAAAGCATATAAAATATTGCATTATAACTATAAGAATCAGTCAGAGGAAGTCAGGAAGGATTGAGAAGATAGATTAAATAAGCAATTCACAAACAATTGGGTATATATGTAGGTCGCCCACATATACAACAAAATCTGGAAGATTTAGGATCTTTGACCAGAAATATTTACATGTTTATACCCCCAAGCATACTTCAAGAATTTTTCCTCAGGTAGACAGTAAATGTTGGAGGTATGAGAGGGAAGAGAGTAACAACTGTGAACTTATTTTCTGAGAGTGTAATGAGTTGGCTGAGCAAATTAGATTAACTAGGGAAATGAGTTTTTGAGATCTAAGAATCGGAATTGCCTAGACATAGTAAGGACTTGCTGAGTCTAAATTATGATGGCTGCCAAAAAAAGCAATAACTAGAACATGAAAATTAAAGTCTAAACCAACTTTACTAGAAGTAGTGAAAATAGTAAGAGGTAAAACTGCTGGAACTAGGATCTTTAGAAAAGGCTAGGAACAAATTCCATAGGATAAAAATGGGAACTGTGGGATCAATAAATGCAGAGGAGGAACGAGGTCTAAAGGAAAGCAGGATCTGAATGAGCTATGCAATGGTTGACTAACAATGACTGGATATGTTAATAGTGATGTATAATGTTTGCAGCTACAGTTGTGTCGCACAGTTTGGAATGCATAATGTTTGTAAATAAGACTGTGTCGCTCTGCATTATTTTCATTTATATAGATGTGACATGGCCTATGTCATACATGATAATTTAAGAAAAATTAAATCAATGCAAGGTGATGAACAGAAGATGCAGACACAAAATGCTTTAGTGCTTTCGTTCAATTTATTAAGGTAATATTTCATCTTTTGAAAGTGATTTAGTGTTTGTATTTTTATTTATACATGCATTTCATTATTCATTTTTTACATTATAATGTTTTGTAGAAGTGCAATGCATTGTGATTGGGATATTTGTGTCGTGATTGTGTTTGAATTTCTTATAAATGTGGGAAGAGTGAGAGCTTTGTCATTTTCTGATTAAGTTCAAAGAAATAAATTGAATGAAAGTGCTAAAGGATTTGGGTCTGCATCTTCTGTTTATCACCTTGCATTGTTTTAAGGTTCCTTGTTTATTTCAGTTCATCTGGCAATTTAATAAAGATGTTTCTTAAAAAAAAACAAGATTTTTGTCAGGTCAGAAATTATAATTGTTCATAGATAGCTAAATTTCATTTATATGTGCTGGTGATTAAAGCAAGGAGCATTACTAATAAAGTTTTTTTTTCTTGGAAAAGTTGCTTCTTTCATATAAGACTGTATGACGCATGGTTAACGAGCAAGAATCAAAAACCAGTTATGTCAGGGTATAAACATGTTATCTGTAACAAACATTCTAATAAAAAAATCTGGTGTAGGTATTATGATCGGGATTGAAGATTGTTATGACATATGTGATCATTACATCTTTGATGATAACACCAATACTGTAGAATTTGGAACTGTTAGAATTAATACAACCCTGAAACACATTACAGTTCATGGAGTATATAGACAGCCAAAGTGAAGTGCTGATAACTTAAAAGAATTTAAACATTTCTTGCGTGAAACATAAAAATAACTGGGGCCTTAACTGTTAGAATTAAAACAACCCTGAAACACATTACAGTTCATGGAGTACATAGACAGCCAAAGTGAAGTGCTGGTAACTTAAAAGAATTTAAACATTTCTTGCGTGAAACATAAAAATAACTGGGGCCTTGAATTTACCAGAGGCAGACTGGAATAATATTAAACGTACAGCAGCAGTAAGTAAATTACAATGTGTATACAGGAACAGTTGTTGCAGACTGCAACAAACCTATCAGGGAATGGAACACACTGAGATACTGTTTGCTTTCCTAAGGAGATGACTGTTACTTCATGTCAAGTTTTATCACCATTGATGTGCAGCGATCATGGGGTTATAAAAGTTAAACTATTGCTGGTTAATTCTGCCAAAATGAAATCTAAACTGATGCACAGAATATAAATATCAGACTATATCAAAGCAGAACATTCATTATGTGATGCATTCAGTGGAAAACTAGTAATGTGATAATTTTTGACAGGGTTTTTTTTTTTGAATGATGTATACATACTTTTTTATATGCATAAGACACATGCACACACACACACACTCACATTATATATATATATATATATATATATATATATATATATATATATATAAATAAAAATATGTATGCATATATATATATATATATATATATATATATATAAAATATGTATGCATATATATATATATATATATATATATATAAATATGTATGCATATATATATATATATATATATATATATATATATATAGAGAGAGAGAGGTCATTACTTTGGTTGAAACTCTAGAACGTTGACGTATGTTTGGTTGACACCATTTGTACGAAACAAACATATGGTTGACAGGTGTACAAGATCTTCTACAGTCTGTGATGTTAGGGAATATACCCCTTCCCCTGGGATTGTACAATCTTGGAGTAAGTATATGTAAATAGCAGGGGATATAGGAGTGCAGCCACCCACATGGGGGGGGGGTGTCTTGTCGCCCTGTAAAAAATGTGTTTGTGCTTTTCCCTACAGTTTTGTTTGCATTTAGTTTGGGATGTTGGCCTTCTATGGTCAATGTTATTGTCAATGACTTTTTCAGTTATGGTAAGTAGTGTCATATGTGTGTGTGTGTGTGTGTATACATATATATATATATATATATATATATATATATATATATATATATATATATAAATAAATAAATGAGAGAGAGAGAGAGAGAGATAAGAGTGTGTGTATATGTACATACCAAGTAAATGTTTATAATCATGATCTAAGCACATAATCAGACAGATATATTTCCATTACAACAAAATACTTAATACGGGAGATAAAAATATAAAAAAAAAAAAGGAAACATGGTCAAACTACAGCTTGAAAACTGAAATACACTAGAAACTTTTGAAGACAATTTCTACAAAGATATTGAGTATAATAGGAAACTACTTTATAGATACTGATATATAAGACGTGGTAAGAGTAAAGACTTACAAATTGGTAAACTGTGTGTGGATTCTAAATTTTATTCTCAAGAAAGTAGATTATAGATATACTGATAAAATCTTATTGAAAACAGTTTGGATTCACTGTATCTGCCTCATCATTACCACCAGCACTGTTTACTTTGTGCACTGGGTCTGCTGTGCCAGTGTTCTTTGACTGTGACCATGATTTCTATATCACAGATTTCCATTTTTACACCATTCTACTTCATGCCTGGTCTTTCTATGTTGCATTCCACTTGAAGATCATACAATAATCTAAAGAAATACAGCAGAATCTCTCTATATAGTCACTGATGCTAGCATAGGAATGGACCAGTACTTGATTATATATCACTGCTAGTTGATTGTAAATAGGATCTGTCCCGATATCTCTGATATACAAAGGCTGTCAGTAATGCCCAAACTAACATATCCTCCACATAACCTCTAAAAATTTCCCAACTAACAAACCTCTCCTAATAAAATGTCCATGATATATACAGGGACACAACTGGGTTGGTTTGCATGACTAGGCTTATAAAGGCCCTGGTAGTCATTAGCCTATTCTACCTATGAACCTTTGTTAACATGAGACTGAACTCCCATAGTAAGCAGTTGTAAGTCATTCTTTTTAGGCATGATAAGGCTTCCATCTTATTACAGCATCATCATTTGAAACATTCTCAGCTCCCAAATGTGTTGGCTATATGCTTATATAATACTGTTAGCTACTTGACCAAAGTCCATGTAGCCTATGCCAACTATCCCTTTTAGTCATCTGACCAAACAATGCTTTCATTTTATCCACAATGTCCTACATGAGGAGTTACTTTGCATCTCTGAACAAAATCTCACATTCATATGTGGCAATCAGTACCTGAAAACTAACAACCATAAAACAGAAACAATAACAGCAGTGGTTACTTTTAGCACCAAAGGGCACAGGCAGCAGAGTAGGCTCTCAAAACTTGGCTGCCCTCCTCACAAATGGTGCAACCCTGGTGGATATTTATATTAGTCAGATGGATGTGTGGGGCGCAGCCACCCACAACAGCTAAGACAACCTTTACAGAATCATGAGTAACAGGAGTTATTCATAAAGACAAAGTAAGTCAACGAGTTAACACTGCAATAAAAATAACCAATCCTAAAGAACATTAACATAGCTGTAAAAGACTACCCTTCCCCCATACTATTTTAAGATTCCCCTTCCAAGGCTGCATAGTTTTAGGGCAAGCAAATAATTACTTTTTGCTATAAACTGCTCACTGGTGTCTATCTTACTCTTATCCTTGAACTAACTTGTATTAAAACTCACTAAAACTGTGTATACTGTTATACCAGATGTTATGTTGTTGCTACTGCTCGAGATCTTTATATCCTATCATTGTGTAAATGCTATTTGTTTGCTCATGTAATGACTTTGCAAGTTTTGGTAACTTCGTCAATGTTAATATTTATATTTATTTTGTACTGGAGCTTTTCTCCCTGGGCCTCCACTGTAAAAGGACCTGTGTCCAGTCGGACTTCCCTGGTAAAATAAATAAACTCACGGTGAAGCCCTATTTTCAAACCAAATAGCCAAATTATGGAACATGTTACTTTTTTTTCAGTTGTATTGCAGAAACGGGAGTACATTCTGTTCTATAATAATTATACTTACCATTGTCGGGGATGTGTGGTGTCAGAAATGTGGTCTCAGTGATCTGGTCATCGGGAAAGTGTGATTTTGTCGATCCGACAGGTACCAGTGTATGTATGTATGTATATATATATATATATATATATATATATATATATATATATATATATATATATACATATACATATACATATACATACACACACACACACACACACACACACACACACACACACACACACACACACACACACACACACACACACACACACACACACATTATATACTGTTTAATTTGCTTGGAACTTTCAGAAGCTTTGCTCTTATTGTGATTCGGTTCGCTATTTTAACAGTTTGACTGTCTAATTACCGTTTTCCTTATATTTCTGTGGACCTTTTCTCCCCAGATCTCTGCTGTAAACGGGCTTCTGGCACAGTTGGACTTTCCCAGTAAACAAATGTAAATAAGTAAAATAAATAAACTATGTAATTCACTTGGTACAAAGTTGTGCAAGTTCAGAGTGGGTGTACTCAAGTAGTAGTAAGACTATGGGTAGAACAGTCCCTACATGGGGTGCAGCAGAACTGGCAAGGTGCATTACTGTTCTTTCTTTATTTTTAATTTGTCAGGTTATTATTTCCTATTTATTTTTTTATATCACTTTATAGCAGCTTGCAAGTGCCCTTCATTTATGTTAGGTATTTTGTTTTTCACTGACATGTGAGTCAGGATTATAAAACAGCCTTTTATAAGTCTACTGCAAACCCTGATTACTTTAGGTATGATGTTTATTAGATGGGGGAATGCATTTCATCCAATCTCTGAAACATTGTACTGATGGCACAGTGAAATTTTGGGTTGCATATGACTTGTAATGTAATGTAGTGAGTTGCATTAACAAGCAGAAAAGAAATAATACTGTGACTGTATGTTAAAACAGCTTTAGGAGAGTTCAGATTTTACAGTTGTGAACTAAATTCACCTATAATATTCTTGAATAAGCTCACTAAAATTCTTTCTGGGTGGTACCAATGCTGAACGGTTTTACAGATGACCTCCCTGAAGCACTGTTTGTACATCAGGACCAGGGATAATTCTTTAGCAGTTTGGAACAGTAGTCTGTCTTTTCCACATGCCTACTATTGAAAGCTGACGTAGCTGTTGAGAGGTTACAATGTAACAGTGCACCTTTGTTTATGTCACATTCTGATTAGTCCCCCTCCAACAGTAATGCATCCTGTGCTGGTCATCTAAGGACATAACTGAATAACCTCCCTCCTTCTATTCACTCTCAACAAATGTCCTTGCACATTTAAAAGGGAATTACACCTTCATTTTCTATCCAAATGGATATGCAACTGTTCCACTACTTACTCTGCCATCACCTAAATCACCTAGTTATACACAAACACTGACTCTAGCCCAGGGGTCTGCAACCTTCACTATCAAAAGAGCCATTTTTGGCCCCTCTCCCACCAAATAAAATTCATCGGGAGCCACAAAAACCTATTTGACCCCTAAAATGAAGATAACACAGAGTATAGTTTTATAGTTATTATACTAAATATAAAAGAATCAAGTTTATAACAGCAATATTTAAAATCTGTCCCTATTTTTGTTCCTTTGATCCCCTCTACTTGTGGCTCTGTCCAGATTTCTTGTGGCAAGCCTTTGAGAGGTATGGAAACCTTTCAGGAGATGCTGCTACTGCCAGGGGATTGCTTGATCACTCTCACTATGTGTGGAATGCATGGCAACAGAAACAGTGTTATTCTAGTAAGTTTCTAACAGCAATATTTAAAGTCTGTCGCTCGATCACTCTCAGTGTGTGTGTGTGTGTGTGTGTGTTGTACAGTAGAGTGGCCATTATTTTTCAAAGCTACAGGGAGCCACTACAGAGGGGTGGAAGAGCCACATGCAGCTCGAGCCGCAGGTTGCAGACCCATGCTCTAGCCTATTCTTGTTGTTGTTGTGTCTTTCGGCTTTTCCCGGTTAGGGGTTGCTACAGTGGAGTCCCGGTCCGCTAATGATTGGTATTTGATTTTTACGTGCCGAGTTACCAGCCCTGACGCACAACCTTCAACGAAGGTACGCCCATTCACGCATGCCTCCACACAGAAGACGCTCTAGCTGAGAATCAAACAGGACAGTGTCTAACACTGTAAAAAAAAACCTTAAACTCAGCCACTGACTCTAACCTACTCTGATTCTGCCATCATATTACTTACCCTTTATCTCAACAAATTCCTCTCTTCCCATAGTGCTTACGTCTCTCCACTGCTCCATCCATTACCCCTACCTCACTCTATTTCTACCATTTTCTCTCCAAAAATGTTAACTTCCTGTAAATATTTCAACTTCTTGTATTTGTAACAACCATGAAACATATTGTTCTATGAAATTTCTCTTGTAAAATTTTAACATTCTCTTTTTTTTTTTTTTTTTTTTTGTTATTCCTGTATTTGTAACAACCATGAAACTTACTGAATATGATTTTGCCTTCAAATATTATATAATGTCTTGTCTGGAAATGTTCCAAAAAAAACACTGTTTAGAGGAGAAGCCAAGCACCAGACAGCTGCAGATACAATTCCAAGTTTATTAACAGAACCAAACAAAACGTAAAACGCTAACTCAACACAACGCATTTTTCGTCCATACATCAGACTTCTTTAGACAAAGAAGACATAATCAGACTACATATATATACTGACAGCAAATTCAAACAATCCAATAGAAATGCATCTCATAAATATGTAATGTAAAAATGTACCATGAATTTACTTTTTCATAAAATACACATTATGTTATATTATAGACCTGAACCCTACAATATAATGTAATAAAAATAATAATAATAAAAGCAATAAAAGGAAATAATGTCCTAATCCATTAGAATATAAATGTAAATATTAATAAATAATTACTGTAATTAATTATATCAGATGTATTCTAACTCACAAACAACTCTATTGTGAAAATTATTGCAACACTCCCATCTAGTGGCCAAAATAAAAAGGACATGAAATGACCTAATTCTAAATATACATATAAAACCTACATATTCTATTTAAATTTCAAAATGTATACAAATAATAAGAAGACAAGTTAAAACTCTATCAACTGAGAGTCTTACAAATATATACCATAAAAATAACAAAACCTTGAACATTCTTTATATATACTAAAACTTCATCCTTACTTATAAAGTATAAAAATTATGTAGTGCAACTCAATATATATTATAAATATAAATTAAAATATATATTTAAAAATGTAATACCAGATAAAAAATGACAGGTAATATTGACAGATGAATTAATGACTATCAGGAGGATTCACGAAGGCTTACACGGAGTTTAAGAGTAGTGTAAGCCTCCCGATCCAGGAACAGCCCAAACCTCCGTGTAAGAGACAGCTAAAACGTCTCTTACACGGACTGGGTGTGGAAATGCTCAATACCTCATTTGCAGCTGAAAGATATGCAAATGAGGTATTTGAGCGATCCAGGAAGCCCAAACCAGCGTGTAACGGACGTTTTAGCTGCAGAAATGTACTCAGCTGACAACTGAGTACATTTCTGCAAAATTGACAACGGAGCTATGTCAGCTCCAAATAAAGGTTGCATATGTGTCATCTAGCATGCCAATGGCCAAATATGTGGCCACTGGCATTAAAAAGTGATGCAGAATTATTTAAAATAACTTTTTTTTTTCGGGGGATTTTGATGTTTAACTGCAGCGCACACCCGCGCAAACGGGGTGCGCTGCCTAAAAGTGAAAACCGAAGCTTATAAGCTCACAATTGTGGGTTTTATGTATTACATGGAATGACAATGCAGGGACCAGCAGACCAAAAACAATATGGCCACCGTGTAGTGGTTGCCAAGGGGGGGAAGCTCAGTGTAAGAGATGTAACTAAGCATTACTAGGCAATCCTATGTAAATGAGGGTTACAATACTGAATCACACTGCCACATAGCTAATGAGCACTTTTCGAGTAGTGTAAGAGTTACAGAAGGGGGAGGAATAGAGTAAGAGGTAGGTGACATCACGGGGGGAATGATAGAAATAAGTGCATCACATTGGAGAGCAGTGTAACGTGACAGATGAAAGACAGACATCAGGGAGGGAGGTGTGTCCCAACAGAACACTAGGAAAGTCAAGAAATAGAGGGTGTACACTATCCCTACACTCAAACTTTCTTGATATATGTGCATGCGCGCGTGTGCGCTCGTGTAAGGCAGGTTCACCATGTGGGAGCGTGTTGCAAACCGTTTAAAATGGTTTGCGCGGGCGTGCATGTGTGTAAGGCAATGTAAACATCAGGAAGCCTGTTGCCTGATGTATAAGGCAGTGTGCGCGCGTTTTACCATGAATCAGCCAAGTCCAAACCGTGCTAGCTGTGTGACATTTCGGAAGACGGG